>NC_071540.1:12648270-12955591 GCF_026979565.1 Vidua chalybeata
GGCCATGCTCTACAGGCTGTCATTAGATGTGTTCAGTACTTCTATCCACCCTTTATCACTATGAACCTAGGAAAAGATTCTGTGATTTGCTTTTCATCATTGATCAGCTTGAAAGGGCCCTTCCCAGATGCTCTTGCCCTTTCAGGGCTGCCTTTTCAGTTCTTCAAAGATCTGAGGGTATCTGCTGTATGCTGTGTGCAGCAGAAATGAACAGCTGGGAGTTTTTTAGGATCTGTTTTTCTTCTAAAGTCACTTCCTGTTGCTTGTTAGCAAATTCATATTAGAATCAAGGGGTGGATTTTTTTTTTCCTAGATTACCTTAATTCTGCAGAGCAGACTTGAACTGGGTGCTCTGGGTTATGACTTTGTTAACAATTGCACCCTCATGTGCTACAGGCTGAGTTTTGCAGCAGCCTGGCTTTAATCAGGGCCCACATCTGGTTTGCTTAGTGCCAGCTTTAAGCCAGAGAAGGTTTGAGCTGGGCAAGGTCTGGATTCAGCCCAGAAACTCCCAACAACTCAAGTCAATGATGTGACAGCACAAAAACTCTAATTTCCACAACAGAAATGCCCATAATCCACCTATTTCTGCAAAGTATCAATTTATGGCCCATTACTGTCCAAAATTGTTATTTCTGTTGTCCTGTTCCTGAAGCCTTTTCCTGCTGAGAGAACAGGCAGCCAAAATAGAAAATAGAAAGTACTGTGAGATCTTTCCTGGGCAGCGGGCAATGGAGGCACTGTTGGTGATCACCAGGAGCAGGGAATGGGATTGGCAGGGAGCTGGGAATGTTCCTCTGTTTAAACAGAGTGCAGCTGGTTTGCTGACACTTCAGCTGATCTCTGATAGCCCAGGTTCCTGACTGATATTGTGCAGAATGCCCTTTCCCCACTATTCAAGGTACTTTGCAGTGCAGGTGGCCATCTCCTGTGTCCTTGCCCTTTTGCTGTAAAACCTGCAGCTAGAATATCAAACCTGACTTAAAGAAAAATTTAGAAAAATAGCTTTACTACTATTTGACCTCCTTGAGGTGTGCTTGCTGCCTGTGGTGCTTGTTGCCTTGTGCCTGTAAAATATATTCAACCACATGTTGCTGCACTCCAGGGCTGTGCTGGCAGCTCCTGGCTGCCTTTTGTGCCCAGCACCATCCCTTCTCGTGGCTGCTGAGCCTTTCTTTCCACTCTTTCTCAAAAATTCAGCTGCTGAGCTAAACCCATGGTAAAAGCCATTAACTGTTGTAACCTTCAGGGCTTCTGACATTTCTGCATCAGCAACAAATGGATTTGAACCTCAGAGTCAGTCAGACACCCAAACACGCAGGCTTTTACACTTTCATATTAGGCTACATCTCAGCCCATTAAAAACTCAGATGATGCTGCTGACCTGAAGGGTCATCTTCCTGTGAGCACTGTCTGGGCAGAAGTACCAGCCCTTGGGCCACTGCTGACCTGTGCTCTCTGCTGGACCACACTGTGCTCAGATGTGGAGGAGCAGACTAGATCAGAGCTTTTGCATTGGAAGCCACCCACCAGTCTGCCCCACATGTGGATTTCCAGTCTGATCCATCAGCTGAGCCTTCTTGCTGTCTGTGTTTGTCCCAGTCAGAGGTTCAAACCTGCCTGCCCCAGAGCCTCTTCCTGTGGTTCATCAAACCTCTTGCCCTCAGGAGCTGTTGCTCCCTGGCAGAGCAAAGAGATGCCCGTGTTTGGGTTCTACCCCATGGCCTGGGCAGTGGGGCAGGGTAGCTGTGTTCAGCCTCTGGGGTGGGGTCTGCGTGTGACAGAGCCTGTGCATTTTCACAGGCAATGCTCTTTCTCTCCTCCTTTCAATTCCCTTAGTACAGGGGGCTGGAGACAAACAGCAGCTGTGAGTGTCCCCGAGAGCTGCAGGGAGGGGATGTGGAGCAGGGGTTATGCTTTAGCCTGGCAATTTGGGGCTGAGCATTTGATCCCGAGGGCAGCGTTTCCAAAGGCTCCTTCGGCTTTGAAGCGTGCTGGGTAAGGTCTGACACACAATGCAACCCAAAGAAGATGGAATTTATTTTCTTCTTCTTCTCTTTGTGGATTGGGAGATGTGGGTTTTCTTCTGCAAGCCTCATTAGAGGCTTCAGCTGGACAGGAGTAAAGGGGATATATTATTGTAAAAGATTTAATGACCATGTTGCAAGTTGCGGAGAGTGGGAATAAAGAATTGTGGTTTACCGAGGAGACTTTGAAAAGCTGCTCAATTAGCTGAGAGGATTTTTAAAAATGTTTCTTTCCAGAGCCAAAGTTGAGAGATTTAATTGGAGGCTGCAGAGCAAATGTGTGTACATGGCACAAGGACAGCCAGCAAAGGGCATGATAAAACTCTTATGGAGCTATTACCTACTTGAAAACCCGACCCCAAAAACGTAAGCATTATTGATAGTGCCTTAAAAGTGGTGGTTCTTGCCCTGGTTTTTCTGGAGCATGAGGACTGTTGACCTGGAGAGACACGGCTGTAGGTATCCTGACAGCTATTTCAGTTGAAACATTATGTTCATGTATTTTCCTTGTTGATGGGAACCTGCCCTGACATCTCTTCTGAGTTCATGACACAAGCCCTGAACTGATTCCAGCTCCTTGTCTGGGCCAGGTGCTGGGGATGTCCCTATGGTCTGGCTCAAGTTAGTGGGTAGCAAACTCAAAGGGGAGACAAAGGTCAAGGGATAGCTGGGCACACTTGAGAGGCAACAGCCATGGGCACTTTGTGGGTCTGCTGGGCTTGGGCTGCACCAGGAGCACCTGTGGGCAGGAACAAAAACAGTGCAGGTTTGGTGGGGAATGGGGCACTTCTCCTGCCACAGGGAAGCCAGGAGCTTGTGGAGGTGAGATGTAGCTGTGAGTGTTGGCCCAGCCTTACCCCAGGGTCCTGCTCCTGTTTCAGGAGAGGTGGGTATCTGCAGGAAGGTCTGTTCTGCATGGAAATGGCTGCACAAGGGAAAGGGAAGGCTCTGGCTATAGTGGCAATTCAGGGAAGTGATGGACATTGAGGATTTAACAATTTTTGATCTGTCTCATTAATATCTCATCTTGCTTTTCAAAGGGAAACTTTTTAAAGTAGATAAAGCAAATCAATTTTTCTTCTGCTAATGTTGGTTTTGTTTGGTTGGGTTTTGGTTTTATGGGGGTTTTTTGAGTTTTTTTTTCACAGATACACAATTTCAAAGTGCTTGGAAAGGACTTCTGCAGCTTGGCTGGATATAGTATCCTGGCAGATTAAATATGTGCCATAATTGAGATTAAAAAAGGCCTGGTTTTGTCCTGCTCCCTTGGTGGGAGTGTCAGTGCCACGTTACCCAAACTGCATTCAAAGGCATGGAGGGGCTGTGAGATGACCTCATGCAAAGGTTCAATTCGTGTTCGATGAATCCCCCTTAGGAGGGCTGGTGCACGATGCTGCCTTTGGTGGAGAGGTGCTCCAGCCTGGATGTTTTACCCCGTTTTCACCTGGAGCAGTGGCGTGGTTTGTGTGCTCCCAGTGTGTACTGAGGAGTGACAGGGTGCAGAATGACAGTGCACACCCAGGTGGAGGTGATGAGTGTGGGGACTCCTTAAAATGCCTTTGCCACCACCACAGGCTTCTTCTGTAACCCTCAGCCCACATTATTTCTCTTGCTACACCACCTAAATCTCACTTAGAGCTTCTATTGCTACTTCTCCTTCTGGGAAGCAGGGCTATCCCATGTTTGCCTTTAATCCCTGGGAAGTTCCCTCAGGGGAAGTGGAGCAGATCTTTAGTGGAGGAAAAGCACTCCTTTTGCCTCTTTGCTTTGCATGCTCTCCTCTGCTCTTGTTGCTGTGGGAACGAGGGACAGAACACTGGGCTCTGGCATCCTTTTTAATTAGGTATCTTCTGCAGATCAGCTGTATTTATTGAAGATTTTTTATTATAGCTATTAAAATTAAATAAAGCAAAAATTGAATCCAGAACAAATACACTGCTGCAAGTTATCCTCATAATGTGCTAGCAATTTTTGCCTGACAATTGTGAGAAAATATGTTCTGGCAGCCTGTGTTCAGGCAATTGGCCAGGAACAGCTATAAATCATGGGTATCTTTTTCTTCCTCTTATCCTTCTCACTCATTTAAAATACCAGATAAAATACATGTGAGAGAAGGGTGTATCTTACTGACTTGCAGTGGGGAAAGGCATATCTGAAGCTGAAACAATGATACATCCACATCTGTAACTCCCAGCAAGGATAATCTGAGGGGCAGGAACAGCTCATCTTTTTACATGAGAGGATGTGTGAGCAAAGAGTGGAAATGGATGTTCATGGGCTGAGGAGCAGGAGCCTGAGTGTCTCTGGCTTCATGGCTGGCTGGCTGCACCATGGGA
This sequence comes from Vidua chalybeata, assembly GCF_026979565.1. Classification (NCBI taxonomy): domain Eukaryota; kingdom Metazoa; phylum Chordata; class Aves; order Passeriformes; family Viduidae; genus Vidua; species Vidua chalybeata. The sequence continues at coordinate 12,652,634 of NC_071540.1, forward strand.
AGGTGGTGTGCTGCTCTGGGAAAGGTCTGCACCGCTTTCAGGAAGTTTTAGAGGTGGAAATAACTTTGAATCATTTTTTGAGTGTAACTTTCTGTTCTGTGACCCTGCTGCAGCCTCAGTGCAGAGGTGAAGCCTGTCTGTGTTGGCCAGGTGCCACAGCAGAGCTGTGTCAGCTGCAAAGGGAGATGCCCTGGCCACGCTCCTGCTGCCCCTCAGCAGAACTGTAGAGGGCTGGTACAGCTGGGCTTGGCTGCAAGAATCAACTCAGCCTGGACTTGGGGTTTGGATCCAAGATCAGTTCCTGCTGCCAAGTCCCTGCCTTAGCTGGGTGCTGGTATTGAGGCCCCAGCCTGACACGGGGCACATGTCAGTGCCCTCAGCCCCTTGTTACTCACGGCTTTCCAGCCTCAGGCTCTAAGAGCAGCAAGACTTTAAAGCTTTGCTGAGTGTGGCTTTTGGGTGCTTCTGGTGCTTTGCACCTACAGTGGGGGTTCTTTTCCTTTAGCCTCAGTGGTGACTCCTCTGCTTGAGGCACACGGTGATTGGGCTGTGTGTTGTTTGCTGTGCCAGCACCAAAGCACAGGCTTGGGCATGGTCTACTAATAAAAATTAGTGCACTGAGGCTTGTTTTCCTTTCCAAAGGATCTTCTGTTCATCGTGGAGATGTTACTTTTCCAGCTGGCTGGTTTGCTGGCTTTCAAACATGCTACACTTTGTTAAGCAAGGCTGCTTTTCCTTCCTCGCCTTTGTAGTACCATCAATTGCTTTCATTTTTCTTTTATACATCCCTCCCCACCTTCTAAAAAAGGTTGAACTAATACTGGCAAAATGTTCAAGATTTATCAAAATCTTTACCAGTGTATTCACATGAATAGGCTCTGCAGTGTAGAATAATAATAATAATAATAATAATAATAATAATAATAATAATAACAATAATAAATGGGGCAATCTGCTCCCTGGCAGGCAGGAGCAGCTGCAGAGCTGCCATGGCACCACACTGCCACCTTCCTTGGCACCAGCACCATCTGCAGAGAGCAAATGTGCAGCACTCATTAACCCCTGTGACATCCCCATGGGGTGGGATAAGAGGAAAGGAAGGACAGAGGGGCAGGAAGGGACCATGAATTAATTTGAAATACTTCTGCCTGGAAAGTTGAGTGGTAGGAAGGCACAGCTTGCCTGTCTGCATTTCAAACTGGAGACCAGAGGTAGGGAAGGGGGAATGCACGACTGTCCCTGGGCTTTTTGAAGCTCAGGCTTTGGCTGTATGCAAACACAGCCATGTGCAGAATTGTCTTGTTATCTTTTTGTAGCTGGAGTGATGGTGGTATCAATTAATACGCTTGCTATGTGTCAAACAGTGGGGGAAAAAGTGTGTGCTATAAATGGAAGTACTTGCATAAGACTGTAAAAACAAGATAAAATATTTATATTTTTCAAAGAAAGGAACTAAACTTGTTTCCTCTCTCCTGCATCCTGTAATCTAGTTGTAGGAAAACAGCAGAGTTTAGATCTTGCAAAAGGTTTTCCTAAGCTGGAAATCAGAGGGAAAATTTGGTTTTCTAGCATTTAACTGGAGGGAGAATTAACTGAAAAGAAGTTATAAATGTGGAGCTGTCCATAGCCAGGAATATTAAATCCTCCTAAATAACAAGAGCAGCATGAGAGAACGAGGTGCTAAATGCTGAAATCCTGGGGAGATGAAGGGGAAAGGAAAAACCAAGCAGTGGGAGACGTTCTCGCAGAGCACTGTCTGCAAAATTGGCTGGAGCAGGACACAGAGCCTTAAAAACTTTTCAAACCCAATTGTTGCTTTCTAAATGAGGTGCCTGACATTTTAAAGGTCAGCAGCCAGGGAGAGGGTGACTGCTGTTCAGCAAATGCAATCCGACTGTGCTCGCTGCCTCGCCGTGTCCTTCACATCGGGGCTGGGGCTGCCTGATTGCCTGCGAAGACAATTTCTGTAGATGTTTCCTAAAAAGGTGCATTTGTGATACCCAAACGAGGAAGGACACCTGGTACTTCTCCTATTTCCCATTTCCCATTTCCTATTTCCCCTCCCTCTAGGGGGCTAATAAGGGGGCAAGTGGGCAAAGAAAGACGGATGGGAGGTTGAGGGTAGATTTGGGTAGAGGAGGTGGAAGAAGAAAGTGTCTGTTGGCAGACCAAGGCACCAGTTAAGAGCAGAGATACCTGCCCTGCTGACAGCTGGGGCTGGGGGTGTCACATGTGGCACCTGAGCATGGCCCTGCTCCCTCCCGGCAGGCTGAGCCCTCTCCAGACCCAGCATTCCCTGGCTGAAGGCTCAGGCTGCTCACAGCAAAAGCCGGTTGGGGGCTGGCTGCAGCTGAAGGAAAGATTTAGCAGGGCAAACAGATCCACGTTTTTTTCAGTATCAAGAGCCTTAAACCCTGGATCACTGGGGCCACTCACTCCCTTCCCCTGTGCTTTTTCTGAGAACCCCACACTGACCTGAGCAAATGTATTTGTACAGCAAGTGACTGGATAACCAAGACACTGTAAAAGAAAGCAGTTTTCTTATATTCATAAAGCAGTACAGAGCAGGACTGGGCCACTGCAGTACAGCATGAGCAGGTTTTTTTTTTCTTTTTACTGTCTGTCTTCTAGAATTTTAAGCCTGCAGTACGTATTTCTGTACTGGACTGCTAAACCTTTGAATTGTCAGCATGCTGAGCATTTTGATCCTTTTATAAAACAAGAATGAGGATTAAACATTTCTCACTGCATGGCTATTGCAGCAGCACTGGGTGCAGATTCACAGAGGCTGAGCTTGCACCAGGGGCCACACTGTTCTGTGGCACAGCCATCCTGTGGGATTTGGGCAGGGAGGAAAGCACCGAGCCCATTGGGAGCTTCCTTCTCTCTGCAAAAGCAGTCAGTGTGCTCCGTGAGAGCAACAGGCAAGGTTTGGAATTAGCTTCTCCCTAATTAGGGTGGACAGAGAAGGAAACAGCAAAGGTTGTGTCATCTCCCACACCAAATGTCACCAAGCCCTCAGTCAGATACGTCCTCTGACCAGGCACCACGGCATGACCTGAGCAGAGCCCTGGCCCTCACCAACCCCACTGGTTTTGCAAGGACTGTTTTGTTTCCTGTCTCCGAGCTTATTATGTCCTCTTCTTTTTGTATGTAAATGAAACACAAAAGTTTCAGGCTCTCCTGTGTACAAAGAGGCAAACAGGCCCCTTGTGAGGGGGGCACCCTGCTGAATTCACCCATGGCTCTGTGCATTGAACCAGTCTAGAAATCCAGACCATGCTAATAGTTTGGGAAGGCAGGAAATTTTAGTGGGTTTCCTGCAGGCAAAGGAGAGCCTGCAGAGAGCTGTGCTCCTCCAAGGCTGTGATGATGCTTATCTGCTTTCTGGAAAGCTTTTTCATGGCAGGTTTGGCACTGACATGTGAGCTGGTAGTGCTGGGAGACAGTAAACCTCTCTGTAAACTGCTGCTTTGATGAAGCTCTCAGATGAGCCTTCTCCTGTACCAGGATGCTTCCTTCTTCAAATGGGTCCAATCTCTGCTAATAAATCACCTCCTCCACACGAGGAGGGTTTGATCAAACATCACAGGAGATATCATCAAGGGCTAAACCTACCATTTTCTATTCTATTACCTAAAGCTCATAATGCTCAGTGTATCAAAGAAGAACAGAGTTCCCTCAAGTGTTTCTATTGGCAAGCCAGGCAACCCACAGTGAGTTGTCCATGTGCAGAGTGGCTCCTGAGTTTTCTTTCTTGGTTGCTGGGTTATCCTTACTCCTGCTGTAGTACCTCTGTACTCCTGAGCAGAATAGAGCAGGGCTGTGATCCCAACTTAGGGCTCCTCAGCTCTGGGAAAAAAAAAAAAGCGTTAGGAGTTTGGATCTCCTATGAGTATCTTGTATAGCATTTCCTGGCATGGCACTTCTGTGAATCTAGATGCTGCTGGGTTCTGGTGGGAGGTTTTTCTGGTGTTGTTTCTTTTTATAAAAACTATGAAAGGGTTCCAGTGATTTTCTTACCAGAGCCTGGGGAAGCAGAAGAGAGCTCATCTGAGTTTGTCTTGGAAACTGTTAAGCATCACCCTAAGGGCTGGAGGTCCTGAGTGCCACTGCTCTCCTGTGGAAATTCGGTTCTGCCAAAAGGGTCATGTTTCACCCTTATGTCAGACAGCTTGTGTGTCTTGGCTTTCACGGGCCACATTCCCCCTTTTCTCCTCCTTCTGCACAATGCATTGCTTTCCCAGCTGGTTTCTCATGCCAGAGTCCAGTGCTTCCCCCCTCTGCTCTCCAGACCTCACCTTTGGGCTTTGTAAGACCTTAAAGAGAAGAGATGAGATGCCTTGGGGAAGTTCTGCATCACAAGGTTCTGCAGAAGGGTCTGGAAGCATCTTTCTGCACTACCCATGGGCCTCTCTGTGGGCTCTGTCTGATCCCAGGCTCTCAGCTGTGCTGGGAAAGGCTGTGTGCTGCTCCAGGTCGCATGGCTGCAGCAGATGCTGCTGAGATGGTGTGGAAGAATTGTGAATTCAGCAAACACTAAGTAGCACACAGCATTAAAAATTCACAAAGACATCTCTGAAACACAGTCTCCCAAAGAAGCATTTTGATGAGCTGCAGCAGGGCTGGGTGAGTGAGTAGGGAGACCCTTCCCCAGTACTGTGTTAGGAAATAGTGCAATGAACAAGCCACCCCAGTGGTCTGAGCATTTGTGGTTCTCAATTTTTAATGGAAAAATTTCAGCAGAGAGTTTTTTCTCTTCCTTTCCTATTTAGGAACTCAGGTTCGCTGTGGAAAAGTAAACTAAAAATTGAGAGCCTGTTGTCAGTGTTCAGGGGAAGATATAAGGATTAAACTGAAACAAAACCTGAAATACTTTAGGTCTGTGATTTTCAAATGTTACTTTGAAAGTTTTCTTTAAGAGAAGCCAGATGACCCCATTTTTCCCTGGAAAAAAAAAAAAAAAACACCAAAAAAAAAAGACTTGTAGGCATTTTTTCCAGTGACGGGTCAGTGGCTGGGATGCTGAGCACAGAAGGAACTGGAGATCCTGAGATGGGCAGGGGCCAGGGGTGCTTCACGACAGGAATCTTGAGTTGGCACACAAGTTTCCCTCTGCCTTTTGTGCTGGTGCCAGGGTTTGCCTGCTCTCGCAGTTGGCTCTGGGCAGCACAGGCAGAGGCGCTGTGGGGATGCTCCGCTCTCGCAGTGCCAGCCGTGACCTACTTGTGAAAGCTCCTGCTGCAGTGACTCTTGTTCTTATCGTTTTCTTCATTTGTTTCATTTGTGTTTTTTCATTTGTACTTTAGTCTCTACTACATGGGTCATTGCAGAAAAGACAGCAAAATACTTTATCTTTCTCCTCCCTTAACTGAAAAGCTGGATAAGAGTTCTGGGGGCTTAATAACCTACTTTTGAAACGAACAAACTACAAAAAATAAACAGAGAAGTTATTCGTGCTGCAGCTTTGTTAAAAGTAGAAATCTGTGATTAAAGAGGTGCTAGTTGAATTTGCTGGAGCAGAAAAACGTTTTTAGGTTTTGTTTCTTCTCTGCAGTCTTTTCAGAGCAGATGTGCCTTCCCTCCAGGACTGCTCTGTTCTGTGCTGCTCAGACACTTTGCTGGATGAAAGAGTGTAGAAGAGACCTGCAATGTTTGCCTTAGAGATGTTAAACATCTCTGACAGGGCTGAGACACCAATCCTGCCCTGGACAAATAGCTGGAGACACTGAGCATAGGGCTTACATTTTCACTGTGAAAATAAACGGGAAATGCAGAAGCTTATTAAGTGGAAGCATAAAAATAAGAGCAACTGGGGTGGATTGAGCGAGGCTTTGCTTGGCTGCTCTCTCTGTGCAGCCATGGGGAGCCAGGACAGACCATGCTGGAGACCTGCAAGGGCATCCCATGGCAAGGGACCACTCTGGCTCTCATTTATACTGAAGCAGAGACTACCCAAAAAAAAATTAGCTTTTGGCAAAGGGGTTTCTCAGAGAGGGACCATCAAACATGAGCAGTTGTTTTGTTTAGAGCCTGAAACTTTTTTTTAACAGGGATTTTGAGACCATTGAATTTCAAGAAATGAAACATCAGTGTTGCAGGAGATCAGTGTTGTAGGCTTCCACCTGAACTTCACAGTTCAGGAATTAACATGAGGAAACAAGTAATTAATTGTGCAGGTTCTGTATTTGATATTCAAGCACCTATTGAGCCCTGGCACAGGGAGCTGTATGTCCTGTATGCTGCAGTGATAAAGCAGTAGGGAAACTTCTTCTGCCTTCTGAGAATGCAAATGAGGAATCTGCTTTTCGAGTTAGTTTAATTTGCTGTCTTCATCTCTGCACAGCTTGTTAGCTGAATGGAAAACTGTTGATGCTGCCAATGCAATCTGGATATTGTTTCATGGGACTGCAGAAAGCGATGAGTTTGTAGCTCTCTAATCTGCAGCAATTTGCTGCTAATTTGTCAACAGTCAACAGCTCCAGTGGCCACCACATGGAAACAGCCCTGCTGCCACTGCCTTCCTCTGGTGGGTGTTAGTGGGAAGTCACTTAGAGCACTGCTTCTCATGCACTGCAAGGGCTTTGCTAAGCACAGAATAAAGCTTATTTTACAAGGGGGAAACAAAATCACAGAAATCTGTTGCAGTAACAGAACCCTGGCTGAGTTTTCACACTTGCCCACAGTGCATTCCTGCACCACCATCACACAGGAACCCAGCACAGTCATTGCACCCTGGGCACTGCTTTTGGCTGTTGTACTAAATCCTTCAGTTAGGCTGAAATGCAACTTCTGCTGTCAGAGATCAGGAAATCAAACCAGATGTTGTTTTACCTGTAGCAATTCCCTTAGATGAACACTGTGTTTCCCTGGGTAGGGCAGCAGTTGAAATGCTCCCCATGGCTCCTGTCCAGGCTGTCCCTGGGATAGGCTGCTGTTGTGGTGTGGCAGCAGTGATCCCCAGGAGCAGCTCATGGGGAGCTGGGGCAGTGATCCCCAGGAGCAGCTCACAGGGAGCTGGGGCAGTGATCCCCAGGAGCAGCTCACGGGGAGCTGGGGCAATGATCCCCAGGAGCAGCTCACAGGGAGCTGGGGCAGTGATCCCCAGGAGCAGCTCATGGGGAGCTGGGGCAGTGATCCCCAGGAGCAGCTCATGGGGAGCTGGGGCAGTGATCCCCAGGAGCAGCTCATGGGGAGCTGGGGCAGTGATCCCTCCCAGAGCAGCCTCTGGCAGCAGCACCAGGCTGTGCCCAGATCCAGTGTGGTGCTGCAAGCCCGGCCAAGAACAGCCTCAGCCCCTCTCCCTGCCATGCCCTGGCCACACCAGGACCACACTTTTGAGAGGCAACACCATGCATTTTCATAAGTTTTTCCTCTTTTGCTGAAACACTTGCCTCTTCCTCATTTTGAAGCTGAGTGCTGGATATAATGAGCTGAAAATAGTGCAAAACCTGCCTTGGCCCTCTGAAATATTCATCTATCTGCACGTTAAAAAAGCAAGCAGGAAGGCTGGTTAATGAGGAGCAGAGGGGAATTTGGGCTGTTTGGTGCCTGTTTCTGAGCTTTCCAAGAAATCTGGATTTAATAGGCTGTTGCAGAGCTGGGGTGCACTGGAGTCAGGAGTGTTGGCTTCTGCTTGATTGAAGCTTCCTGATCAATCATCCCAGGTTTATTTTTTCTTTTAGCGTTTCTGACAAATTCTAATGATAAAGTTTGAAAACTTTGGAGCTGGCAGTTTCCCTGGAGCTGGTAGTTCACAAATGTTTCAACCAGCCCATTCCCACTCGGGCACGGCACAGAACTACATACATTGCCTTTCTAAGTCTGGGATCTGAGCTGTCTGTCCTCAGTCAGAAGTGGGGACATTAATTTGGCAGGGGACAGTGTGAGGGCCCTGTATGGGCTCCAGTGTGTTCTAAGAATACATGGGGTTCTGTCAGTGAGTAATGGTGTTCCCCCACCTCTTAAGATGAAGCACCTGCTATCTAAAATGTTCTTCTTTCTCTCTTTCCTGTTTGCCATGGACATGCATCCACTGCTGCTCTTCCAGGAGTGTGAGAGCTGTGCGAGCCCCATGGGCTGGGTTTGCTGCTGTCAAAGCACTGAGCTGCTCCTGAAACTCAGTGAGATACACAGAACATCTGACCTCTGCTCCAGCACCAGAGCAGCTGTGCCCTTGTGTGCCTGTTCCAGCAATTTTCTGAGAGTATCAGTTGTACTCTCCTGGTCTGTCTGGGAGCAGGAGGGAACTGTAGCTTCAGGGACTGATTTCCAGCAAAATAAAGCTTTTGCTGCCCACCTGGAGATGGAAATAAAGTGAATCATAGAATGGTTTGGGTTGGCAGGTACCTTAAAGCTCATCTAGTTCCAATCCTCTGGCATGGGCAGGGACACCTTCCACTGGACCAGGCTACTCAAAGCCCCATCCAGCCTTGCACTGAGCACTTCCAGGGATGGGAAGTGACCTGATAAGCTTCAGAAGTGAAATTTTAACTTGTCCCTACAGAGAAACCCAGGTTTCCCTCCTTGCTGCTGAAGGCCAGGCACTGGTGTGTGTGTGTGACCCGTCCTCAGCCAGCCTGGGCAGAGGGGACTCTGGAAGATGTTACCCAGGGTAGCTTCTCAGAAGCTTTTTCTTCAGATATGGTGAAGGTCACTTGGAGTTCAGAAAGGCATAAGCTCCCTCAGATCCCATGTTATTCCTGAAGGGGAGCACACCAAGTGCTGCAGTGGTTTTACATCTCTGCCCATCACACCAAGACTTCTGCCTCTCAGCAGAAACCTCCTCCAGTGGGAAGCACCTGGAGGATCACCATGGCATGGCAGGAGTGAGAGCCCTGCAACAGCTTGAAACCATGCATAGCTTTTGATGTGTGAGTGGGGAATTGCAAAAGAGTCTCCCAAATAAATCCATTGCACTGCTTTGATGTGGCAGGGCTCAGGAGCAGATTTAAATATCTCTCCGTGATTCCCAGGCCACCTCTATTCTGCACACAAAGAAATGCTTAACCTTGCAGGGAATTATGTATCACACTGCAGTTTGCTAATGCATAAAAATTAACTATTTTTTTGCATAGGAAAATAGCAGCTATGCTATTTAATAATTTACTGTAAGTATTCAAATACCATTTTTTCCTCCTACTATTTATTTTATTGTATTTTTCCTTGGCTGTAGTAATTCTTGTCCAGAATAGTTATTTTTAGGGCACTGCAGGAGACAGGTTCTGCTCTCTTTTAGCAAGATCTCTCTGTAATAATTTTGCTTTAAATGCAAGGAAGAAGTTTTGAAGTCAGGATTTACTGGTCTGAGATGGTTGAAGCATAGAGTGATCTCATATTAACAACAAGCTGTGCTGTCTTTGTGTTTCATTTTCACTTTAGATCAAATATTTAGAGAGGCTGCTAGTAGCTCATGGGCTTTGACAGGGGTTTGGTAGAGGAAAGTTTGCTGATGTTTTTTAAATCACAGAATGATCGAGGTTGGAAAAGCCCTCTAAGATTACAGAGTGCCCTTGGAGTTTATCACTGTGTCCCCAAGTGCCACATCTACAAGTCTTTTAAATACCTTCACAGATGGTGATCCCACCACTTTCCTGAACAGTGTTCCAATGCTTGACCACCCTTCTAGTAAAGAAATTTTTTTCATAATATCCAATCTGTGCAACATGTTTCAGGAAGGTGACTGAAGAAGGGGTCTGCAACAAGTCTGCCTGGGCAATAAACAGAAATTTTGGGGATCAAATGGTAGAGATCAAAGGTTGATAATGTTGCAACTACTTCTCTCTGCACAATCTCCTCTAAAACAGAAATTCTAATTTTGTGTAGCTGTGTCTGCAATGTCACATGTTACACATAAGAGTTCAAATTAAAAAAGAAGGTGGGACATGTGGGGAGGGGAGATACTGAAGGCATTTCAATGAAGGAGGAAGTAGATGTTCAGGATGAAAGAGAGGAGATGAGACTGAGTAGCAATGGAGAGAGGAAGGCAGGTGTTTGGATATGTGGAGAACCAAAGCCTTTGGGAGAGATAAGAAGGCTGTTTGGGTCAGGAGGTTGCCAGCTCTGCACAGGAACCTGCTGCTTTGCTGTGCTGGCCTGAGCTTGTGGACCTCACAGGGCAGGGACTTTAAATGAGTAAATAAATCAAAAGTGCTAAAAAGCTATGGTTGTTCAAAGTCAGTCATCCATTTAATAGCACCCAATATAAAAAGGCAGTCTCAGGTCAACTAAGATGAAAACCACCTGAGAGGCAGTGGCAGCTGTGTCTGGAGCTAAGCTGGGTCTGCTGATGGCTGCAACAGCTTGGAAACAGAGATCCCCTGATGGGGGAGAGTGAGGAGCAGAGGTGAAGGTATGTCCCCAGTCCCTTCAGCAACCCCTAGAACAGCAGTGTGTTATCAGCCTTATTCTCATACTAAATCCAAAGCACAGCACTGCACCAGCCTCGAGGGAGAGAATTAATTCTATCCTAACCAAAACCAGGACACTCCACTATTTATTTATTTAATACTGTATACTTTTGGTACATAACCCAGAGGTCTGCTTTGTGCTACAACACTGACCTTGGTGCACAGCCATCCCCACAGCCCCCCGTGGCTGCCCAGGCTGGAGCCCAAGGAACCCATGGAGAATCCAGCTATTGCCTCTCAAAATTAATTCTTTGCCAGGTGGCTGCTCTGGTTTCCTTGCCTGAGTGTTTCCCCACTGCTCTGCCCTAAGCCAGACCAATATGTTCATGTACAGGCTCAGATCACCTGCAGTTCCCATCAATTACTACAGAGCTGAAGCACATGGAGGGGCTGACTCAGTGCTTTCCTTGTGCTGCTACAGATGTGAGGCAAATGCATTGAAATCAGCTGTTGACATTCCTTTTTAAACTGAGAGCTAATAACTTGGGTAGTGAGAGGAACACTGAAACACGGTGCCTCCTGTTTTCTGGAGGAAAATGGTGGCTGGAGAAAGTTTCATGGGCTACAGGCATTTCTGTCTGAATCCACTTCTAGCTGTTTGGGTGACTTTTGGTATAACCTCTATTAAGTAGCAATTACATTGAACCTAGCCAGGCTATTTACACCCTGGGGAAGTCTAATTCCAGTACTTAATTTATAAACAACCAGGAATTTCTGTGGAAGGCATTCCTAGATACCTGTGATCAAAAGTCCAAATTCAATATAATGGGTGAGCACAGAAACCACCACCCCCACACACACGCATTTAAATCAGGTCATTACAGCAGGGTGAGAAATATGTGGGAAAAAAGTAGAGTCTTCACAAAAGACAGTGAGAGAAAATGTGTTATATCAGTCCTGCCTGTCTCCCTACCTATCAGCTTACATTTGATAACTATCTATAGCTGCCATTAAAAATAATTTCAAAATTACTTCTAACTCTAGGATGACAAAAGGCTTGATTTCATGATAAAAGCTGAGCAGCTTGGGGAAAATTTTGGCATGCTAATGGACACTGCTTAATGCCCAGGCAATTTCTGATGGCAATGAGGTGCAGTTTTCTGACTACAATGGAAATCCCATTTTTCTCCAGTCCAGGTCCTACAGGGAAGATTCCCAGCCATTGTCTGCCTGGTGCATGAAGCATTACCCATCACCCTAGACAAGAACCAGGCTTTAAGTCATGCCTTAATATCTTATACTGACTGATGTGGTGATTTTGAAATGAAAGTCTCTTTTCCCCTATTTTAATGGAAATGAAAAGGCTAATTCAGTCACAAAAAGGATCCTCAGTCCTTCTATCAAGTGCCATTCGCAGATTTTGGGTATGTCCCAGTTTCAGTTGTACCACAGAACTTCATCCTATGCTGCAGAGAAAAAAGGAGAAGTGTAAAATATACTAAATATTGTGTTTGATGAAATCATGCTTTGATGAAGACAAAAGTTAGCCAAATTCCCAAAGAAGAGACGATCTTTACTCCTGGGGTGAATGACTAGGGAGAGGAATTGGCTGTCTTCTTAAGGCATGTTCTTTCATTTCATCATGGCTTTGTGCACCCAATGTTTCTCCAAGGCCTCATCCAGGCCCAGGAAGGAAAGACGTTCTGGGGAGATAAAAATCCCAGAGGTTTTCATGAACTTCTGGCACAGAGAAGATGGTGATGCTGGAGGTAGAGCTGCCTGAGGCACTTGCCAGTGAGCTTTGGTGCATGTGCCCAGCCTGCCCCAGAATGAGGAGTGCCCTGGGCTGTGCCACAGGAGCTCTCCTGGGCTCACTGGCAGAAGATGGAAGACACCACCTCAAAACTGTGTTCATGGCAAGAAGGCAAAGGAGGGGGTCATGCCCAGCACACAGAAAAGCATCTATGAAGTGTTTTTCAATGAGTTGAGTGAGAAAAACCCCAGATCCTGAAGTTCAATCCCTCTCTTTGTATGAGAAACTGTCTTCTCCTGTACCAGCCTTTGCATTCCTGTGCCAGCATCACCCAGGAGGACCCACCAGCATTCCCAGCTGGCATTAGAAATGCACAGGAGTGTTTCGAACAGAGATTATTCGCTATATTGGAAACATCAATATCTCTCTCAGGTTATCTGCTTGGTGTGGTACTGACCCTTGTGAAAACAGCTGTGCTGGACATTAGTTAAGTTTCAAAATGATAGAGCCATTCTGTAAATTTCTTTCACTAGAAAATTACTGTAATTGTAGTAATTTCCTTGTAATGATGTGTGCTACATCTCATTAGCAAAGGCACTTGCAGGGCTGCCTTCCACCCAAACGTGGGCTGTGCTGCTCCTGCAGAGCCCCCGTGGCTCTGCAGCTTCGGCCAGGTCTGGAGGTGAATCACCAGCCTTGCTTCCAGCTAAATGCAATTGCCCCCACCAGAACACTGTGAGGCTGGAATTGAAGTGGGTGGATAATATTTTTGCCTGAGTCACTGGTGAGGAGCTGCAGATGATTTTTAGAGTGAGCTGGGTGAGGCAGAGGACATACCCCTTCTTTGCCCAGTGGAAAGGTTCATCACAGATCAGATCTGAGGGGCTGGAGGTAATTTTCCCCAACAGGATGGAAAGCTCAAGCCCATATTCCCCTTTGTTTAAATGAATAAAGTCCCTCCCCCTGGCTTCTGAGGGGGCTGGGTGACAGGATCAGGGTGGAAACCAATCCCTGTTCTTGCTGGCTCATGTATCTGCACATGCATAGCCCCAAGAAATAAGAAAAAATAGTTATCATTTTTATTCACAGGCCCCAATAAAATCCAATTTACTTACCCATAGCTGTTGGGCACTTGCAAGTAAGCAGAGCTTAGAGCATTTTAGAGCTCGCAGAGCAATCAAAGTAAGTAATGAAGTACAGTCATAATAACAGCTAGAAAATATATTCATAATATACATGGAAAATATATGAGCAGCCTCAACCTCATGTAATTGAAAACAGATTTAACAAACTCAGGCTCAGAACAGTGACCTTATTTTGTAGCTGTTTTAAGCCATTTGTATCACTGAGTGAATTTCCAGAAACTCAGCCACCAGATTTCCTATACTTTGGACGATTTATGATCTCCGTTTGATTTTTCCCTGGGCTGTGTTAGCGAGTGAGAACGGCTTGATTGTGTGAGTTAGAAGGTGTAAAAGCCACTTCTGGACTCCGCACATTTTCATGATGGCAAATGGAGATATAATAACATCCCAGCTGGGGGTTTCTGATGCTCTCTCTTATGTCCTTCTCTCTTCAGTTAGCTCTAACTTTGATAACTCTGTTGGGCTGGTAATTTGCTTTGGTCTTTGCCTGTGATTGAATTATTTTGAAAAGCTAGGGGAAAATGAAGATTGCACTCTCAGGAAGAAACGATGGCAGGATAGCTATGGCCTGATTATCTCTTTTCTCAGCAGATCAGTGCGAGGGAGGCAATTTCTAGTTAGTGGCACTTGTCCTTGCTGGCAGCTGGGTGTTAACTTCAAGTGCTGGGTTTAGAGGGGAGGGAGGGAGTCAGTGGAAATAAGTCGCCTGCCTTTAGTATGTTTGCCCGGATAAAAAGTCACAAATATTTGTGTAGATCTAGATCTCTAGATTTTAAGATCTTTATGATCTAGATATCTTTGAGATCTCTAGATCTTAAAAATGATGGAAACTTTATTTGGTTTAGTAAGATATGGTAAAGAATCTCAATTTTTCCCTTATGCTTCCTGTCAAAAGTAGCTCCCAAGGGCTGAAAGATCCCAGAGCAGCTCTACAAGGCAGGGTGTGGATGAGGCTGAACCAATTGAGGCTCTGCCTGTCCCTTTGGAGAATTTGTACCTCATGAACCCAGCAGCTTTCTGCAAAAAGCTGCTTTTTGGCAGTCTTATCCATTCTCTACTGAGTGTAGACACTTCTGCTGTCAGAAAAAGCTGGGACTGTCCTGATAAGGCTCCTCCTGGACCACAGGGTCCCATCAGCTCTTACTTATCACAGCAACTGCCAGCTGGGGGACCTGGTGTTGGTACCATTGTGGTCAATCCTCCTCACCCGGGTTTTTTTAACAGTTTAATCTGAACTCACAAATCCCAGCCCCTCCCTTCTGCTTCCTCTTATCACCCTGAAGTTTCCTGAAGGCATCTTTGCCTGCTGGGCTCCAGAAACCCAGGCTCTCAGGCTGTTCCACAATTATAGATATGCAGCTCAAGGATTATCTCGTTACTCAGAAAGGCTTTTGCTTTGTGTGTTTGCAGACAAGTATTCCAGTTTATATTAAATAACCATCAGCTTTAAACTGACTGGTACTTGGTGCTGGTGGCTGGGGGGAGATGAAAGTCCTGAGCACTGCTTGGAAATAAAATTGGTACTTTTATTCAAATTCTGTGGGGTCAGAATGCTTTTGTTCAAGCAGTTCTGTGGGGTCTCCAGACAATAAAAATTAAATAAAAGTCACTGTCACCTCCTTCTTCCTCTAGATCCTTACATCATTCCATTTTTTCATTACTTCAGGTTGTTAAATGCCAACTAAAATTCAGTGTATGTTGGTTTCCAGTGATCTGACCTGTCATGGTAGTTGGTATCTGTCTGCCTGTTCTCTCTGGACACTCTGAGATTGGAGTCAGAGCAGTGTTTTGGCACAGATTTTAAACAAAGATATTTCAGAAGCTGCAGCAAAACTGCATCCTGGAACACATTACTGAAAAAAAAAGTATCAAAAAACCCAGAGCAAAACAAATCGAGCAAGACTAAAATGAAAGATAGAAGTTATGAGATATAAACTAGAAAAAGGGTGTGGATTTTTGGCCTTAAACTTAGCAACACCTTTGTGGTTTTTAGAGTTAAGCAAACTGTAAATTCAGATCAAAGTACTCTCCTGAAAAAAATATCCACTTCACTTTGCAGTTTCTCTTTCCCAGTGAGTTGGTTTATGTGACTTTCCTGGGAATTTATTTCTGCCGCCCTGTGTGTGGAAGGACAGTTTGAAGGTGAACAAGCACTGATTTATGGTTTACAATAAAGTGTTATATATATAAAGAATTGTTTAGCCCTTGTGGGATAGAAAAGCTGTCATCCTTTTGATCTTGGAGCTTGAAGACGTGCATTCATTGCCAGTCAGGATCAGAAGAAACCAAACCTTGATCTTAGCTAGGATACTGCATAAATAGGAGCACTGAGGGGGAAAAGCTTCTTATGCAGTTGTGCAACACGAGAGGTGGAGATGAGTGGTGTGGCTGGGGCTCCTGCTTGGACACAGCCTTTTTATCCCCTTCAGTGACAGAATGGCACCACAGGGTGAACCCCCAGGTGACACTGTGGGGATGCTTCAAGCAATGGGTTCTTGCTGAAGTACAGGTGCTTCAGTGTTCTGTAATAAGGAATAGAGAGCAGATTTGGGACCCATTCCCTGAGCTGTGCATTGCTATTCTGCACCCTGCCTGCTGCAAAAAAGGTCACATTTTGGGGGAGGAATGGGGAAAAACAATAAAGGCAGCTGGACCCTGTCTGTAGCCATTGTGGTGCTCTGGAAATGGTGCCCTCTTCACCCAGTGTTGCTGTAGACGGTTCTCCTGCTGTGCTCCATTCATAATTGCCAATTAAATGGGCATCTTAGACTCAGTTTATCACTGTTCTAAATCTGTCTGTGCCAGGCAAGGGAAACTGGGTTAGCATTTGGCAATGCAGGTAAGTTTTAGGAGCAGCAGACTTTCTTTGGGGAAGAAATATTGACGTGTATGTGGAGAGTTGGCTAATTTTTTGTTCTAGCATCATTTCCTGAAAAAGAAACAATAGGGTTTATTATTGATTTGATTAAATAATAAATGATACATTCTCCTACCACAAAGTAGGCAGAATTTCCAGTCTGGGACTCTTCTGTGGATATGAATGGAAAGATTTTAAATAATATGTGACCTGGGGTAGTTATTCCCCCCGCCCAGGCACTGCTGCACACCAGAGTGTGGTGTCAGCAGCTTGGACAAGAAATGATAAATTAAAGTTTCTTTAGAGTTTCTTTTGTCACTGTCCTGTTGCTTTATTGCTGAACTTCACAGGAGCTTTCTCACAGCCAGCTCTGTTCCTGTTCACAGAGCACAGAAAAAGGCTCCAGATTTATCAGTTAAATGTAAGCCTTTGTCACCTTATCAGTCAAACTTGTGAGAGTCCTTCTTTTAGCCCCTTGTACTTGAATTTGATCATTTCTTTTTCTTCTTGGTCATTTAAGGAGTCCATAGGAGCCCCAGTTTTGAATGAGCACTGGGACCAATATATAAAGTAATAAAGTCTATGGCCAGATTTCCACGTCAGTGAAACAGCTTCCATTTAACATCTCTGTCCAGAGCAGGGACATGGACTGTGCTGGAGAGAATGCAGAGATGGCAAGAGATACTGCTGGGTCTGTTGTAATTCCAGCCTGTAATTCCAGGTTTTTCCTGTCTAATAAATGTCCCTTAATGAGCATCCTGCATCATTTGAATATAGGGTAGACAAAACACTCCATCATTTCTTAAATGTAATTCAGTTTTAGGATGAAGCTCACCAGATTTTCCTCTTTGGGTTTGAGCCATTCTTTGGCTTGATAGCCCAATTAGTTGCCAATGGCCAGTGCATCCATACCCAGGAGCATCTTCATCTGCTCCTGGGGCAGCCAGAGCTGCAGGGTCCCACCCTGAGGCCTGTGAGCTTGCTTTGGTTGAGGGCCAGTTTTGCAGAAGCACTTGGAGATAATTTTGGTGTGAAGCTTTAAATCTGTAAATAACTCTTGATTTTCAGCCTTGCCCCCCTCACTTTGCTGTTGCCTAATGGCAGCTGTGTTGCTGTTTGCAGATGATGGGAAGCTGTCCCTGGAGGAGTTCCAGGCCTTCTTTTCTGATGGGACACTCAACGAAGAAGAACTTGAGAAGCTCTTTCATACCATTGACTCAGACAACACTAAGTAAGTTCTGTGTGCTGACACCCTTCCATTGCACAGAGCCTTTGGATGGCAGGGGTGTGCAGCAGCAGTGCTTCACCTCTGCACAGGCTGCAGGAGTGCAACTTGCTTTGCAAAACTCTCTAAAATCTCCATTTCTGCTTGGTTTGTGTCTTATTCTGACAGCCATTATGTTTTCTTTTGTTCTGGTGGTTTTTTCAGGCCATTTCCATTAGTGCAACCTGGCCTTTACAGCACCTGAAATGATGCTTAGTTTAATGTGGGCTTTTAAATGCCTCTTTACCTTTTTCACTTTATCTAAAAGCTTTGCTGGGCTATAAAAGGCAGCAATGTGAACCTCTCTAAGCATAGACCTATCCTGTCTCTTTGTGATGTCTCTGTATCCCCTGCACCTGGACTATGCCTACTTCACTTGCAATCCAAAAATCCCCTGGAAAGCAGTGATTGTTCCAGCACTTAAAGAAATGAGCCCCTTTATCTTCAAGGTAATGTTCTTCCCCAGCCCTGTAGCCACTGTTGTGGATGCTTGGCCTCTGCTCTGGTCCCCACAGCCCAAGGTGGCCCTTCTGGCCACACAAAGCCTGGCCAAGGCAGCGAGGGCTGGACCAGAAGCAGCCCTGCACTGTCAGCATCTGGCTACAAGAGCAGCAGGGAAAAATGATGGCAGAGGAGGGCTCTAGGCGTGCCTTTAGTTTGACACAACATCAAAGTTGAAGCTAACATGGCACCTGACTGCTCTCCCTGAGCATCAAACATCTGCAGGCTGTGCCAGGCTATCAAATTAAGTTGGCAGACTCGTTAGCAGCTGATGTTTCTTTCCCCTGCTCTGTCTTTGCTGTCTCTCCCTCAGTGCTCCCTCTGCCTGCCTTTGCCTTTGGTGGGTGTTTGTGAGAGCCTGACAGTGCCTGGTGCCAGCAGCATCTGGGATCAGCCCAAAGCCATGGTTTTCTGGTAGGAGCTCCCTGCCAGCAGGTAACAGCAGCACCAGCGAGGGTTTTCCCTTTCTGAGAGGAAACTGTCTTCAAAAGCCTGAGTGGTTTTGTCTATTTGACAATACAAATGAAAACCAGCTTTGAGTCATATTCCAATGTGACTCTTATTCCTCTGGAGAGAAAACATCTGTCCAAAAAGCCGAAGAAAAGATAATCCAATTTCAAATGAGAAGTCTTGAAGCAAGTGATTGAAACATAATAATCTGGTTAATTATAAAGCCTTCTGGCAGCAGGGAGATGGAGTTTTGCCCATGTGAGTGGTGCATTTTTTGCCACCCATCCAAAAGTTCCAGTGGAAAGCAGTGATTGTGCTGGAGGGCACTGGCACCAAAGCAGCAGCTGTAAAACTCATCAACACAGTACAGGCACTGCTGAAGAATTTCCAAGAGCAAAGTAAATGTGAGGGTTCTCAAAATCATGTCTTTTCAATGTGTGTACTTCCCAAAGTTTTCCAAGGTCAAAAATACCAAAGACCAGCTTGATATTTACCTTTCCCTGAACCAAAGAAAGTTTAGTGATCTTATTAGTTAAACTCTCTGGGAATGATCCATCCTTTCAAAAGACTTTTCTTCCAAAGGCCTCATGCTTTGTGGGTCTATTTATGATGCTCTCAGAAGAGACTCTGGGACTTGGGTGCTCACCTGCCTCTGTTCTGAAATAATTTATAGGATTGCCTGAGCTTAGGAGTGCTCACCTGGCCTTTGGAAGCATGCAGATGGTTCATGTGCAATCCAGGGCAGATGGGGGTGAGTGTGGAGATGTTTCTTCTGGTCTCCTTGAAATGGGAAATTTGATTGCAGCCCATTTTTGCTTGGGGATTGTAGGGAATTTGCAGCTTCTCCAAGCCTTGGTAAGGAATGTCTTCTGAACTGGACAGAGAGAAAATGTGCCATTTGTAAATGCCATGCAGCAGTGCTGCTGGCAAGGAGTCTTGCTGAGCAGCTCCCAAGCGTGACAAGAACCCCACAATCCAGCAGGGCTTGTCTTTAGCCAGGCTGGCTTGATACAGTCATCAATACCTGTTAGGGACTGATACTTGCAGAGAGCAGTGCTGCATCTGCTTTCTTGGCTGGAAGGAAAAGAAACGAGTTGGTCACGCTTCCAAGTTAAACCCTTGCATGGATTGGCACTTGTTTATTGATTTAGAAAGCATAGACATCTACAGCAAATTTATCAAGCTGGGGAAGGAAAATATTTCTTGATTTTAATCTGCAAAAGCTGTCTTAGTCTTCAGAAAACCTATCCAGAGCCAAGCTTCCTTCTACAAAATTGTTTTTCACTATGAACTGGGTAGTTTGCTTGATGCAGTCTTGCATCCAGTACAGTCCAAGTCCAAGTCATGTGTGCTCTCCACCTTGCTGTGCCTTTGGGTGCCCCCTCAGTGAATTGGCAGCTCTGGGGGGGCCTGGGCAGGGGGATGCTGCCTCCAGGCACTGGGGCTGCAATCTTGGTGCTGCTGCCCCTGAGTAAGAGGAGTGGAGTGGAGCTTTCCTTTTTCCATTTTACAGGGAAACCTAGGAACAATATTAACTTGATCTTTCCCAAAGGCTATTTGAATTACAGTTTTTTACTGTTTGCTAGAAGTCAATTTATTTTTAAGTTTTTCGAAACTCTGCTTTATCTCCCCCCTTTTTTTTAAATATTGGCCATTGTGTTTATTTAGTGTGCAAAGTTTGCTATTGAGATTACATTAGCAAGAGTAGAAAATGAAGAAAATTATGTTCCTGCTGATTATTAGTAATTGCTGCTACCAGCCAATTACAAAATGTTGATTCAATTTCCTGGAGTATTTTTAGAATCAGAGAGCTGCCTTACAGGAGTAGATAAAATGAATGTCTGTACCAGTTTCTTGACTGGGATTAGCTGGGGAGACAGTGGAAAAGAGAAAAGCTGGGCAGAGGAGTGGGAGGATGAGGTGTGCTGTGGATGGAGGAGTAGCTGTGCTGCTCTGGGGAGTCAGGCCTGAGGTGCTGTGGCTGGAGGAGTCTGTGCTTCTGTCCCAGAGCCCAGAGAGATCCCACTGACAGCAGGGTGGGATGCTGAACTGAAAGGGGAGATTCCAAAATTACCCAGCAGCATTAATGAGCTTTTTCCATTCTTCTTCACTGCCTGGGAAGTGTCTCTAGGGCATTAAAGGTGTGGGGTGCTGGGGATGGCCTTCAAACACCCACCCCAGGCTTTATTACCAGGTATGTCCATGCAAGAACTGTGCTGTAGGTCCCATCATCACCAAATCATTCATCTGGCAGCAAGAACATGCCAAAGGTGTCACGTGTTTCTCTTGGCATTTTTTGGCAAAATTATATTCATGAAGCTGCTGTTACTTAAAAACAACAAAAAATAGCATTTTTCTCTCTGTGCTTACACTCTCTGCACCCCCTTCTCTCGTCCCAGCTGGGGGACAAGAACAAGACATTGCTGGGTTTCACCACTGGTTTTAGCTGTTATTTCAGGGAGTTTCAGCAGTGCTCTTTGGGGAGCTGCCTGAAGATTACTGGAGAGATAATTATATGTTACAATTAATACCAAAGCTATTGGAACAGCACAAATAATGTCCAATATATGTGCATGTGGTGTGTGGACACACATAACTAAATATATACTTTTTGTTTAGTGGTAGAAATGGGGTTTAGAAAACATTGGATTTATGGTTACCTGGGAAATTCAGTTATATTTGCAGAATGGTCTACACACATTCTTACTTTTTCTAACAAGATGTATCAATTTTAAAATGAAAAAGTCTTTGCAGATGTAAAGTTAAACAAGTTTTAGGGTCACAAATGAACAGATGAAACCCTTTAAAGGGTGATACTGGACAAAGCTTGTTTTGTCTGGCTCACAGCTCCCATCTCCTGCCAGCTCCCTGGCCGGCACTAACTCCCAGTCTGCATCCCCTTGGAAGGAAGAAGCACCTCTCAGCTCTTGGGAAAGCACTGACACGTCAGACATGGCTGTTGACCAAACAAGTGTAGTCCTTGCAGGGGATTTTAAAAATTCCTTTTCTATCTCATTCATTTTTCATAGCTGGAGAGGACAATCCTTTGGGGAGAGATCTGCTCACTGGAGCAGGACTGCTCAGATGAGCTGTACAGGTCCATTCACAAGGAGACAAGGACATGGCATTAGCATTCTGTGCTCTGTCATTCGTTATCTCTTTGCTAGGCTTACAGCTATTCTTCTAATGGCTTTGTTCTGCCCCTCTCCCCGGTCTAAATGAGCTCTTCTCTCCAGTGGCAAACACTAGAAAAGGCTGGAGTGTGCATGTAGGATAATTAACAGCAGCTTCTCAGAAGACTTTGCAGCTTCCCCAGACTGTCACCATTGCGAGAGTTGTGTGACAAATGGAGAGCTGAAGCCTCCTGAGCTCTCCAGCCTGCACTGCCCCTGGCAGTGCCACCTCCCGTCCTTGGAGGCAGTGCCCTGGGGCAGGGTGTGCTCCAGAGGGGTAACTGCAGGGGATGGAGGGGAGAACTGATCAGCATCCCACCTTTGGGATGCTGGACAACACCCTCCTTGAGAACAGGAATCCACATTCCTCCTCTGACCCCTCAGCTGCTCAGGTACCACAGGGAGCTGTATCATAAACCACAGTAATCTGGGGTCACCCCAGGGTGCAGAGGTGCAGGGTATGGTCAGGGTAGGTACCAGCCTGTTCCGTTCCAGAGCAGGGGGGGCAGGTGCAGGGCTGCCTCAGAAGCAGGTAATGATCCTGATGAGCTTCTCTGCCTGCACTAATTAGTCCCACAGTGGAGCAGAGCCTGTCAGGACTGAGAGCACTGTGCTGACACAGCTGTGCTGCTTCCAGTTCTGCAGTCAGCTCCAGCACTTAGAGAAACCCACAGTGCCAGTGAGGACAAGGTGGGAGCTTTGGACTGCCCCTGCTTTTACTGACATCATCTGCTGTGGGGCCAGAAGCTCTCAAGACGGGTCTAATACTTCCCACAGGTTGATTTTGGTTCTCTGTTACTTTGAATGCATCAATACCCAAAGGTGAAGATGAGTTTCTCAACACCCCCTTTCCAGCACAGTCCTGCTCCAGACCTGGACACCTTCTGGACAGCAGCCTGCTGTCCTTCTGCTCCAGTCCTTGTTTTCCTGTGGTGGAAAAGGTGTGTTGTTACTGCTTTGTTTGGCTGTCACAGTCCCTCCAGGCACTGCTGTGAGGTGCTTTCCCTTCCCACAACCCACCCCAGGTCTGGTGTCCTTTGCTGTGACATGTCTCCATCTGAGAGAATGCCCTGTGTGCAGGGAGACTTCAGGAGCAGTGTTCTGCTGTCTGTGCTTTTCTCTGGGTTTCTGCAGTCCACTCCTCTCAAATTTGAACAGAAAGTGCTTCTACTTCTTGAGCAAGAACAATGATGATTGTGATTGAGTATTTTTTTCCTGGATTTTTTTTTCTCCCCCTCCCTAATCTTGGCTATTTGCATTGCAAACTTGATTCAGTGGAATGCTGTGTTTGTCTGAAGCCTGCACTACAGAGATGGCTGTGCCCATTGAAACCAGCTTCATTTCTGAATATGGAATGTTCTCAATTAACTCCCTGGGAAATAAACTACGGATGGTTTAATCAGCAAAGATTTTGATTAACTGATTCAAGAGATAGTTCTGTCTCTTCTGAAAGGGACAAAATGATTGCACAAAAATTACATGTCTTGCTCTAATTTCTGGCTCTCAAGAGCATGGGCACTTGGTGGATTTTGTTTATGTGGAAGATGTTTTTGAGTCCTAGCTTATTCTTCTCTAAACATGTCATTTAAACTATACTGTGCTCTATTTTTCATTTAAGTGAAGAAATACTTGGTGCCAAGGCTGGTGCTCAGCATCTGCGTGATGATAGAGACACAGAACATCTCAGGCTCACCAAAGAAGAGGGGCTGTAAAAACAAATCACGCAGTGGAAAGGTCACTGCAAGAAACACAAAGCTGAAAAACTGCACAGAATCTTGTTTGAACTAACGTTTGAGAACATTTTTCTATTTCTAATCCTATTTCCCAGGTGTTTTCCCAGGCAGGCTCTCTGCCGGGTCCCTGGGGAGAGGCTGTCTTGTACTGAGGCAGATTGGCTCTGGGAGCAGCAGGCTGCTGTTTACTGCAGAGTGAGAGGATTGGGGAGGGTTTATCTGTGCAAATGGAGTGAAGAACTACCACATCAGAGACCTTTCTAGCTGGGAAAGGGGCTCAGCACCTTATATTTTTGGATTGTGCAGGGCCATTCTGCATCACTGGTTTTCCATTTTAAGGAATGGAAAGATACCAAGATCTTGCATTAAAACCATAAAAGTGACCGAGATATTTAATACTAACCAGCCACTTGTGTTTGAGTCACGTTTGAAGCATTCAAGCAGATTGTAGACTTTGCTTGCAGCTCCAATTGTGTAAATTTATCAGGTTTTTTTCTAGGCAAATGTGCTTAGGGCACCAGCATCAAGCAGCAGACATGTCCAGCTGCTCTTTGGTGGGCAGAGCAAGCTGCCTGCCTCGGGACTGGATTTGGGAGGAGGTTTTTTAGATAATTTTTCAATGGCAGAAGAAAAGCATTCATGAGAAACAAAGATATTGGGGAAAATACAGCAAATAGGGTCCAGGGATTTCTTGCTTTACTATACTTTTACTTGTTCCCTGCAAGTTGTGTGTTACATATCCAAACCTGCACATTTGCTGCTCTAATTTCTTCCTCTCCTACATACAACTTTGGTAATAAACAAGATACCTGCAAAATCTAAAAGGAGGAGATGGCTGATTTAATTTTACCTCCTGCTCTCAATAGCTTATTTCCTTCTGGCAATTAGCAACCCATTCAGCTGAGCTCTGAACAATCCCTCTCTCTTTTGCAGTTCAATATTTCAGAGATTACAAATAGAAATTGGATTAGCCCAGGCTTCCATATCAAGTGGAAATAGGCAAAATGTTAAATACTGAATCATCAAAAAAAAGGCCATTTCTGACTGTTTTGTACTGTGACAGTTTGTGCATAAAAACATAAGAGATCCTCTCCTCCCTCCAAAAAGAGTATTCATTTGTTTTAGTGGTCTGTTTTCAAAACTGAGCTAAAAGAAATAATGAGAGCTTAAAAATGTGGATAGGTAACTTCTTTTGCTGTAAAGGAGAGGGCCAACAGGTGGAGGAGAGTGTGTGAAAAAACAGCTGAGGTGTAGGTTTGCTTCAAGCCAGAGGTACTTGTGCCATTATCGTGCCCCCGTGAAGGTGAAAAATCACAGCACCCTTGTCTTTGCTGCCCGGGGAGGGGCAGGGCAGCAGCACAGCGGCTGAGGGAGGTCAGTCAGGCTGCAGAAAGGGCTTTTTTGGGGTAACTCAGCCCTGCAGGCTCCTGCGGGAACCTCTCTGAAACCCGGGCAGCGATTTCCAGTCCGTGTTCTGAACTCTTACACCCTTTCTGCCTCTCTAACCCGTTCATCACGGCGCCCACTGCCCGTCTCCTTCTGTCCCTGCTGCTCTGACACACAGCACTGGCTCGGCGAGTGTCCCCGGGGTCCCTGCGGTGGCATTTGGTGGGGGTGGCCCGAGCCCCCAGCCCTGCCCAGCGGGCCCAGGACATGCCGCAGGGCCCGGCGGCCGCTCGGGCTCCGCCGGGGGCCCCGCCGCAGGTCGGCAGGATCGCTGCCGGAGATCGCTCCGGTGACCGCTCCGGTGATCGCTGCCGGAGATCGCTCCGGTGACCGCTCCGGTGATCCCTGCCGGTGACAGCTCCGGTGATCATTGCCGGTGACAGCTCCGGTGACCGCTCCGGTGATCCCTGCCGGTGACAGCTCCGGTGATCCCTGCCGGTGACCGCTCCGGTGATCCCTGCCGGTGACAGCTCCGGTGATCGCTGCCGGTGACAGCTCCGGTGATCATTGCCGGTGACAGCTCCGGTGACCGCTCCGGTGATCCCTGCCGGTGTGCGGGGTGCAGCCGCCCTGCCTGAACGCTGGCCGAGCTCGGACACGCCTGTGCTGTGCTGTGCTGTAGGCGGCCAGGCTGGAAAAGGCCCTGCCTGGGCACTGAGCAGGGCCGGGAGCCCTTCCGGACAACTTGCTTTTGCTTTCTAAAGCGCTTTACCGAGCGCTCCGCAGCTCCGCGCCACGATTTTGTGAATGAGCAGCACAGGCTGGAACCGTTCTTTTCCTTCCTGTTACTTATTTTATATTTTTCTGCAAATAGGGAATCCATATCGCACCAAACCAAAATAGTTACAGCAACTATCCCTGTGAAAGAGTTTACATTCACAGCAGTCCAAGTGCACCGCAAACAGCTGGCATTTAAAAAGTCTGTCTCGAGGCTGATCACTTTGAACAAGGCTGACAGCAAATTTGATGCGCTGTTGACTGCTGTATTTACTGCTCCTGAAATGCATGTGGGAGATGCAGAGCTGGGTTTACACGCAGGCTGTGCCTCTGGATGTGGGCTGAAGACACTGCCTGGGACCAGGGTGTCAGAATTAAATAATCAGCTCAATGCAACGTGATGATAATATCACAGAAAATCGTGCTATGTTTCCAAAGTGGAGCTGGTGGGACCCTGAGAGCAAAGAAGTTGCCTGTGCTGCCTCTGTGCTGACCATGACGTGTCCAGCCCATCCTTCCAAGGACTACAGTCCCAGTTTTGCCTGGCATTGTCAGCCGATGAATATAATCAATACATTAATCATCAATTTAATAAATTTAGAAGTGCAGCTTGGTTACTGTAGGCTGTAATTAAACCTGCCTTCTCTCTTCTTTGATGCACTTGTGGGCAGAGTGATATTTTTCAAGAAAAAGTCATCCATAAAAAAAAAAAAAGGAAAAAAATGAGGGGTTTTATGTAGTTTATTAGGAATTTGGCACATGCAGAGACTTGAAAATGTTTCATACTGTACTAAATGTCTATTTTACTTAAGGTGGTGACTATGCTTAGAAACTGTTGGATTAACCTTAGTAAATTAGTGTGCTGCATTGATATATTTTTCAGGATATTAACTGTGCTCTTAGTAGGAGATGTTTTTGTGTTATCATGTTGTTCAGAGTTTTTGTGAGCTTTTCAAGAGATTCTTCTTTTGTGAGTGAGTGGTTAGCGGCTCTGGCCAACTGTGACAATAAACCATGAAATGGTTTGACAAGGTGTAAGGAATGATCCAAGAGGACATTGCCTTGATCACCCAAAATTTTCTTCCTTGTGCAAAAACAGCGCCACCACTCTTTGCTCTTAACACACAGATCCTGGGTGGCCCCACTGGATGTGGAGGGGGGAAACCGCTGCCCTTGCCCACGGTGGAGTTGCAGCAGGCTGTGCTGCCCCAGCCATGGGCAGCAAGATGCTGGGCTTTGTGAAGGGACTGCTCTGCCTTGGGCTCCTCCTGCACTCCCCAGAGTCTGAGGATTTGGGTTCACGATCAGCTCTTTGTGGAAAATTGCCCTTTTATGCTGCAGTTTGGATGTTATTTTCTAGAAGCCATAGGGCAGGAAGGGCAGAGCCTCACGGATGCTGAGCCTGGCTCAGTGCAGTACCCGAACTCCAGTTCTGAACCCTGAGGCAAAGCAGGAGGGTGTGGCACCGACTGGCAGCCTGCAGTGCCATATTGCAGCTGTGATGGATGAACTAACAAATGTCTGCTACTTCACAGGTGCCAGTTTATTGCTCCTGCCTTTTTTTTAAGTGACATTTACTTCTCTTTTAACTAGTGAGAGCTTTGAGCATGTTTTTCAACAGCATCCAGACCATTGTTTCTTTTTTATCCATATTCAGTCACTGTTCTTGCTGCCCTTGGTAATTAGAGCTGGGTGTTTTGTTCTGTCAAACACTTCACCACATAGAAAATGTTTTGGTTGTCTTGAAACCACTGATGAAAGGAAGCATCTGGTCTGTGTTGGGGATGGTTTGAAGCTTGGGACTTTCTGAGGATGGTCTAGAGGAAACTGGGGTCTTCACTGTGCTATTTCTGACGCCTACCTGTGGCTGTGCAAAGGAAATTGAGTTCCATGGAGGCTTGGCTTAGCTATGACCAGTGTTTCACAAGTGCCTGTGGCTGCAGAATGCATCAATATGCCAAGGGAGTGAGGAGCTGAACCAGCCTTGAAATACAGCAGCAGTCTTTGAAAATGAGAAAATAGCAAACAATGTGTTATGTTGTGATGGTCTCCATCTTTATGGTAAATATCGAGTCCCTGAAAGGAAATGAAATGAGTTGTGCTGCAAAAAGCAGTGTTTAATCCTCCCCCCTTCCCCTGACAAAGTGCCCATGCTGGTTCTATCAGCTGCACAAGCAAAGCAGGAGTGCTCCTGTTAGCACACCACAGGCAAACCAAGCCCTGGTGTGTGTGGACCTGGTGCTCACTGCCCCTCACACCCGGGCACTGCCCCCACCCCCCGTGGGCAGGGAGCAGGGACATGGTCCATGTTCCATGGGGTCCAGCAGGGTCACTCCTGGGAGCCTCTGAGAGAGCATGAGAGGTCATTGCAGGAGAGTTTCCCCATTTTTCAAGGCCAGGAAAACCCACACCAAAACCCTCTCCTTGAAGACTCTGGTGAGTGTAAAACTGTGGTGGAGGTGGGGGGCTCTGCCAGGAGAGGTGGGGATGAATCCAAAGGAAGACCAGCACCTGAGATTTCACAGGATATTCTGCACTGGAAAGGATCCACAAGCATTACTGAGTCCAACTCCTTTGTGAATGGTCCCTATGGGGATCAAACTCACACGCTTGGTGTTACCAGCACCATGCTCAGACCAGCTAATGGGGTCACAGTGGGCAGAGGGCCCTGCCTGTGCATCCATGGCTGCACTTGGATGCTCTGGGACTTTAGGGATTGTATTTAGCAAGTTTAACAGCCTCCTCATGTCATTTTTATAATGTTTATTACTGCTACAAGATGAATGCAACTGTATTGCAGGTCACTGGCTAGAGAAGAGACATCTCCCATCACACCCCTAATTACTGCTCGAGTGGAGTGCTATGGCAACTGCCTTTCTGCAGGGCATCTGCACTCCAATATCACAGGCTTTTTGGAGCAAGCCCAGGCATTTTTGGATGTGTGCCACCCATCTGGGGTGTTCAGCCTCATGACATATCAGTTAGGAGTCAGTGTTCAGTGGTAACCACCCTTTTTTTTCCCTCTGTCCTTTTCTTTTGCAATCAGATCTGGAATAGGATTTGTAACACAGGCACCTTCCTGTGGGTGCATGAAAGCTGTTCTGGGCTAAGCTCGGGCTCTGGCACGGTGGGAAGAATGCCAGTGGGCAGCTCTGCCTGTAAACCCTGCAGGCTGGGCTGGGCAGTGGCTGTAGGGTGCTGAGACACTTTGCTGAGTGTGTGACTGTCCCCAGGAGAGCCACCAGACACACTCGGGGATCTGCCATGGGGCTTCCACATCAAGGAGGAGGAGAAGGTAGTAAAGGTCTTCTGCTGACCTTCCCCATCATAACAGAAGGTGACATAAAGATCATCTTTGGTGATGCTGAAACCACAGTAGTGGCTCTCTGAGATGGTTTTTTCTGGCTTGGGCCAGGGGAGCCCAGCCTGCAGGGAACTGAGACCTCCTGGTTTCTCTCTGTGCTTCTATAGGCAGAGAAAGTCCACCATGGACCCCCTGTGTGACTGCAGCAGCTTCACAGGGTCTTGTTGTGCAGGGAGGGAGCAGCCTTGAAGCAGGATGAATAAAGGAGTGTGTTTTATCCTGAGCCTGCCAGATTTACTGTGCTTGTTTGTAGAGAAGGTCAGTTCAGTTTACCTTGAAAAATCAGTGTTTTCCAGATTACTGGGTATTAATGAGGACTCTGCTGCCCTGGTGCTCCAGAGGGAAGCACACCCAGTAGAGCTCACAGCTTTGGGCACCAGCATTTCCTGTGAATGTGGGTGTGTGGTTTGGAAACTGGATCTGGGCAGCATCTGAGAACTCAGATGGCTTAAAAAGGCAAGGAGCTGCATGGAAAACCATGTGAAAATATTACTATTGAAGTATATTAACTACTGAAACATGACTGTGCCGTGGGCCTGAATGCAGGTGTGCAGTGCAGCCCCAGTGCTGCTCACCTCCCATCCTGCTGGGCACCTGTCATGTGCTGTGGGAAGAAGCAAAACTGCCCCTGTCTTCATCATCATCTGCCCAAATCCCAAGGAAAGATGTGCAAGGGGCAGGAAGGAGCCAAACCCCAGGTTAGGTGAGCAGAACATCCTTGGGAGCACTAGACTTCAGCCTTCCAACTGGTGAGTGAAAGTCCTGTTGATAGCAAGGGCAAGTAGGAGGAAAGAGACCATCTCTCAAAGTACACCACAGGTGGTGAGACTGTAATACAAAGTTAATATGTGAAAACTTCATACAAAACCCTCCCTTTGCTTCTCTCTATTTTTGGGCAATTCTTTGTCCCTATTTTTTTTTTCCCTCTTTATGCTCTATGTTACCAGGGCTTTTGAGAAAAACACGTTTTGTTGCTGGGCTTTCAGAGGCCCTTAGTGTGCTCACCAGGTGCTCAGTGATGGAGCACATGCCAAGGGAAGGATAAAGTTATTAGTTTTGCTTAGGAGAAGGCAGCAATTTCTCCCCTTCAGGAGCTCCCATGGGAGCTGTTCCCCATGGGTGTTTTAATCTAAATCATTGTGCTTCAGTGCTGGACGTGTCCCAGTTATGTGGTGATCCATATGCACTCTGCAAAACTTTTCCTCTTTCATATAGTTCAGATTTTGGGAGAAACCTCTGTCTGGGGGAATGATGCACCCCGTGTCAGCTCGTTCCTCATGGCTCTCCAAATGTGGTACTTTCTGCCCCACTGGGAAAAGCAAATACCTGCTGGGTTATTTCAGGCTCACTGCTCACTCTCTTTATTGCTGTACTGAATAGGGAGCAGGGCAATTGTGCCTGCACAAGTTTGTGCACCTTAGAATTATTCCTGTGAAGCACACCACAAATTTATGTCATGCAAGAAACATTTGGCAGCAGATAAAGACCATCCCTTAAAGTAAAGCCAGGTGGGCACCAGAATCCTAATTGCCAGCTTGCCACAGCTAAAGAAAAGAAGCCTAAAACTGATATATGTTCTGAATCCTTCTCTGCCTGTGTCATTTGAAGCTGCAGATGGCTGGATGCCCTTGTGGATAGCCTTGGCATATGGTTTCTGCTGTTTCTTTGCACGTAGCACACCAGATTTTGGAGGTCCTTTTATAAGTAATACCATAGGAGTGGTTTGGGTTTTTTCCTTAAGCAATCAGGTGGGTAAAGAGGAGGTATTTGGATAGGTCTTGGGAAGGATTTACCAGAATTCACCAGAAGATACAATTATGGGCTTGGAGAGTTGTTTAATTCTTTAGAATTATTCAGCTCCTGACTGGCAGCCAGTATTTGGTATTTCTCTTGCTCTGCCTGGAATAATTTCTCTCACTCTGGGGTTTGTGTAAAAGATGTTTCATT
Source organism: Vidua chalybeata (assembly GCF_026979565.1). Lineage (NCBI taxonomy): Eukaryota > Metazoa > Chordata > Aves > Passeriformes > Viduidae > Vidua > Vidua chalybeata. The sequence goes on from NC_071540.1 coordinate 12,683,333, forward strand.
GAGCTCAGAAATGAATGATCAGAAGTGACCATCTGTGACCCCTTAGTAGGCATCTGGATGCATATTTGCCACTTCTGAGGTGTTGAGATAACACAGCGCTGTTGCTGATGGGACTGGAAGCCTTATCCTCAGATATAATAATACATTCCAGCTGCACTTGTTTTTTAGTCTTTCCTAAATGAAAATGAGTTCTGCAGGTGGTTAATGCTAGAGGATAATTTGTTTCCGTGCTCGTTTGAAGCCTTATAGCAAACCCAAAGCTGTGAATAAAAGATGGAAGTAAAAGTAGAACGTGATTTCAGGGAAAAAAACCTTCCATTTTCTGTGCTGGTGAAGTGACTAAGCCATGTGGCTGCTGATGCAAACCTTTCATCTGCCCAAGGAAAAGGGTTATTATCTTCAGCTGAAGCTGATGGGGCACTGAGCAGCATTTGAGCAGCACATCCAAGCAGATATTTGCATGAGAAACGTGAAGATGAAACTTTGATGTATTTGCAACTTCTGAATTCCCGTTATGTTTTTGACTCTACTGCCCATTGGGAGTGCCTGGGACCTTTCCTTTGGCTGAGCTGAAACCTAGGAAGGACATTTCATGCTCCTCTCCTCCACATAATCTTTTTCATTCTGAGATAACTTTTCCTCTCCTCTCTTCAGCTGAAATCTGGAAAAATAAGTTAAGGACAGCAAGTCAGAGGCCATCAGCCTTGCCTTAGGGAGGCAGGGAGATGCTGGGAAAGAGAGGGAGAGAGGCTGGATTGCAGACTCCTGGCTGGCTTTGTTGGAAGGAGCCTCTGCAGGTCAGCAGCAGCACTGGACCACGACATCCCTGACTCTGCCAGGCTGAGACCTCCTGGGATGTTCTCTGGGTGCTCCCTCCTGTGCTGTGCTCCACTGGGCTTGCTTATTAAGAGCGAATGCAAATAATCATCACGGGGAATTTCCAGAAATAGTTGTTGTTTTTTTTTTTTTCCCAGTGGAAAACATTGATTTGCTTTAAGAAGGTGTTAGGTTGATCTGGACCAAGGAGCTGGAGGTTCTGACCCAAGAGCTGGAGGTTGCATGGTACTATCACCCACCCAGAGGTCTGGCTGCTGGGAGGCTCAGCCTGGTGCCGTAATCCCTGGGCTGTTGGACACCCTGATGTAACAGGTCTTCTGTCTGATGGTGCCTTCTTCCTGGGATAAAGGCTCAAGGATGGCAGCACATTTCAAGAAAGGCATTTACAGAAATAAAAAAAGCTTATAAACAGATGGAAAAGCAGCAGAGTCAGTGCAGGACAGCTCTGATAAAAGCCTGTCCATGGACAATCCCCAGTCAGGGACATGGAAGAGAGATGTGACTTCCCAGGGATCCTCATTAGCTCAGGTGCTCATCAAACCACAATTTATTGCTGGGTGGGGCTTTGTGGGGAGAAATGTTTTTCTTTCTGGAGTATGCAGGAGACACAGCCATTACTCTGGGCAGCCTCTTGCTTGTGCAAGTCATGCATCAGTAATTACTCTCTGGACAAATTCACTTAATTAAGCCCACTGAGGGGATGCTCTCACAGCATGGTCATTGCTCTTTAAACTCCCACACACACAGGAGGAGTATCACACTTAGTGGTCTTTTCTTTTTCTTTGAAACAGTTGGATGTGAACCAGGACAGAAAACTATTTCCCTATTGCCACTATGTTTATCTGGTCAAATGATCCCAGTGTCTTTAAAAGGGGGGGAGTGGTGAGCAATGAACTGTCCTTTTTTGTGGCCAAAGTAGCTCATGGCTTGGGCTCTGCCTTTTCAGAAGGTGATCTGGGTTGAAATCTGAGCTCTTGGCTTTGCCTCCTACTTCTGAGGGAGCAGTTAGGTCCCAAATGGCAAATGGAGGATCTCCAAAGTATATCTTTGCCTTGGAAAGTCACCTCAAAGGGTGCACACCCCCAGCAAGACTGGGGATGCAGGGTTGTGCTGCTCCATGCTACAGCCTCGTTAGTTGGAAAACAGAGAAAAGGCCTAGATTTTCAAAAATACTTGGATTTTCTTGATTTTTTTTTCTCCTTTGAAAGAAAGACTTTTGTTTTGGAACAAGATCAGATATATGTGGCCTCCACTGTGCAGAAAAAATTGTACGACACAGAAATCTTTAATTATTACTTCATTTCTACTTAAACTTCATTATATTCTGCTTAGTTAGTTGGGTTATGGCTTCAATAAGCTCTTGAATTAGTCATGTTATTAATGTAATAAAAATCGAAAGCTAATTCACAGCCAAGTGTTCTGGTACTTGAAAGACTTTTTAAATTATTTTCCTGAAAACATGAGAACTACTTGTCACGATTTTTCTTTTTAGCTTATTGTTGTGTACAGGAATTTTAAATGTTTGGCATCTGAAAAAAAAAAAAATTGGTAACTAATGCTCACGTAAATGTTTTTCTTCTGAAGGGATTTGTGATACGTGATTGCTCCAAAAACGTCCTCAGAAGGAAGCTCTGGGATGGAGGGTTGGGGATGACAAGGGAGCTCGTCAGGAGCTGCCACCTCCCATTTCACCAGGCCTGAACCCCAGAGCCTGAATATTTGCATAATAAAAATCCCTATGGGCATAACCCAGGTGGGGCTTAGTTACTAAAGTATTAAACCACCAGAGCAGCTGGCAAATTGTTTTGTAGCTGGGTTTTGCACGTGACTTTTGCTGTGCAGCTCCCAAGCCAGAACCCCCCTGTAAGAGTGGTGGGGACATGGCTCTGTGTCAGCGATGTTCCCAGCAGGCAGACTCCTGGGGGTTGGAAAAAGCCTGCTCAAGTACCCATTGAGTTCTCCTTGCAGTTTTTCATCTGAACATTATCATATTTTTTTATTAAGTCAGCTTGTGACTTCAGTAATTTCTTTCATTAAGCTTATTCTGAAGGCAAGATGGCTTAAAATTAAAAGCAACTTCTCAGCTGCGTTAACATTCAAGCACAATTAAGTTAAATCATACAATGGCAAGATGTGAGGAAATAAAAGACCAATTTTGGCAGCAGCAGATCAATTATTACAATGCAGAATCACATGGAATACAATAACAGATTTTTTTTCTCAGTAACATGCCCTAGCTGCAAACCCATAACCACACCAGTAGGTGTTTATAAACAATAGCTGTCTTCTGAAAAATATTATTGAAACACTTCATGGGTGATGTTGTTGCCAAAACTACTCTTATGCACGTGTCTGCAAGCAACATTTGACTTCCCAGGCTGTGTGCTTTGGTGAACAAGCAGCCAGGGTCCTGGGCTGGCTTGGGGCTGTGCCAGTGCTGGAAATGCATCTGCATGGGGCTCACCTGAATTGCTCTGCTGCTGCACTGCTGAAGCTCCGTGTTGGGAATCACTTGCTGCAAAGTGCTGAGCAGTGCCAGAGCTCCAGGGATCAGGAGTGGCTCTGGTGCACAGAGCTTTCCATCTGTGGGTTCAGTGGATCTGGCCATGAGAACACCTACTCAGGGAAACTGAGCCCACAGCATCCCCAGGGGCTTTTGTAGGATTCAGGGAAGTAATTCCAGGGTTTAAGGAAGATAAGTCTCCAAAAGAATGAAGATAAAGTATTGCAAAAGCTCATTTTGCAGAGAGGGGCAGCTGCAGCTTGTGCCAGCGCTCGGCTGCCACCCCTGCAGGCGTGTCCTGCACCTCGAGGGGCCCGAGACAGGAGGTGACTTCTTGTCACCATGGCAGGCACCCCTTACCCAAAGGGGCTGTGCTTCAGCACCACGAGCTTTTTCAGCAGGAGACAGGGGGTGGCTCAGGCAGCACCTCATGAGCCCGAGGCATTTGTGCTTGCCTTGATCTGGGTGCCGAGGCAGGCTGCAGGAGGATGCTGTCAGGGAAAGCCCTAATCCACTTATGCTGGCAGGTTAGCCAGAGCAGGGATGAGTTTAGGTAAAGAAATAACTTCCCAGGATATAAATGGATGGATGAGATATAATTCTATTAAGGGATTGTTCCAGTCCTTGAATGGCACTAATGATTGTGTGGGAATAGGAGGCACAAAGAGATTAGCAGCAATCTTTATTTCCCAAGCAAGTTGTTTGTTGAGATGTTGTAATGTAAACTAAATGTTCATGTGTTAAGAAGTAATTGTGCCATTTTGTCTGGAGGCAGTCCCGGGCAAGAGCTGCTTCATAAGGGCAGAATTAGGAGAATTGGTCCATTGAGAAAAGTATATTTTGCAAATTTTTATTCTGAGTAAATGGGAACAAGCACGTTCCTGTGCCATATCAAGTGTCTCACTGGGCTGTTGCCAGGCTGGATGTTTGTAAGGAAGTCAGAGGAGCTGGTGTGCCAGGTGTGCTGTGTCCCCCTTTGGCAAAGGTGCCCCTTCAGGGGGGATGTACAAGTACTCATTTCCCTCTCAGGGAACATCCAAAATAACTTGTGAACCTGTTCCAGCTGCACAGATGCTGAAGATGCCCTGAGTGAACCAACAACCCTGCTCTTCTCCACAGGCTGTCCCCACTGGTGGCTGGGGGATGCTGAGGGGGTGGGTGATGTTGCAGGAGGGCAACTGGAGTTAAGCCTGTGGGAATTCTAACTGCAGCCTTCATCTGTCCTTTACATTAAAGTTGTCTTTCTTTCTTTCTCTTTCGTTTTTCCTGCTTCCTCCCTGCCTGGTTTTCCCCCTCTTCCAGCAATGTGGACACCAAGGAACTGTGTGGTGAGTGCAGTCCCTCCTTTTGGGCAAAAGCAATCATTGTGTGCATGAGGGCCTTTGAAGGCTGCATGAAACCCAGTAGAGACTGCAGTGCTGTGGAGTTAGGGGATCTCAGTCCTGCTGCTGCTCTGCTCCTTATTCCACAGGAAAATTGGCAGAACTTTTTCATTTTCTTGCAACACAAATGGGGTCAGAGCTAAGCGAAGCACATGGACCTGTTCAATAACAAGCTGGAGTTTAATTTCTGGAGGTGTCGTGGCTTCCAGCTTCGCTCTGAAGTTCAATAAACCTGCATCCCTCTGCAAGACCTGTAACATGTTTCTCCCTAGGCCAGCCTTCGTGTTTCCCTCAGGCTGCCTGAGGGGTGCACTACCTCTGCTGTACCTCCCACAGCTTGCCAAAATTAAAGGCTAAACAGAAAATCTGTGATATTTTGTCCCACACCTTGACCAGAAAGGAAATGTTTCCTGCTGGGATTTCTGAAGGGCTTTGCTTCAATAGGAGGTGACTCAAACTGCTCTCTCAGGTGTGTTTTTCTATGGATGCTTGGGAAATGTTTCCTACACCCCAGCTTTTTGGGAGGAGATGGATGGAGAGCTGTGTGGCCTTGCATCTCTCTCTTCTCCTCCCCTCCTGAAGAACATATGAAGCCACCTCAGCAGGTCTTTGCCATTTACCTTCACCATTTTGCAGCTACTTACAGCCTTTGGAAGTCAGGCTGGGAGTGGGTTGTGCAGGCAGAGATGGGGTCACTGGGTGCCTGTGCCAGCACCAGGCAGTTACTCCTTATTCCTGATACCTTAAAGATTTCTCTGGCCATGGGTGTGCCTGCACCAGGACGTTGTCCAGGGTTTCTCTCCTCCTGGTGTACTGCCCACACCATTTTGAGCATCCAAGGTGGCAGCAAAAGCAGCAACATTTCCCCTTTCCACTGGTTATTCCTGCTTGTCCTTGCTTTGGTATGCAAGAAACAAAGACTTCCATAAAATCCTTTTGTTTGCTGAGGATATGAAGGGCTTGTTCCCATCCCTCCATTCTTACTGCAGTAGGTCTCCTTGCCAGCTGACCCAAGAAATCAAACCCCCACAGCTTTGGGGTAACAATGGCATCGTTTAACCCCTCGTGGCTTTCTCCATCACTCTGATAAAATCAGGAAATTACATGGCTGTCACCCAGAGTGATCCCATCTTGCTGCCTCTCCCAGGGGTGAAGCTGCCAGGAGAGAAGGGAGATAAACCCATCACCTCCTGGGGAAAGCTAGGGGAAGCCAGAGAAAGGATCGATCAGCACAAGCTCCTGCCCAGATCTGTTATCTGCTGAATACCTGCCCTTGCCTGTGATTTATTTGCTTGCTTCTCTTCCAAGTATTAAACATAAACCCTCAGTTTGTCTAAATGGGAGCTGTGGTGTCTCTCTTGAAATGGGTTGTGTGTTATAAAATGTTGAGAGCATCTTAAAAGTTATTTCTTGAGCCCTGCAGCTTCACATGAATAAGTAATGCTAAAGCAGCAGAGCTGAATACTTTGTTAAAATCAACTCTGTTCTCCTCCCATGTGCTCCTTGGTCAGTCTCAAGGGCTGTGCTGTGCCCCAACAGCTATTTCTCCTGAAATAGATGGGTACAGCTTTTTATTTCAGGACTTAGAAAAAGTCTTTACCTATCAGATCTGCTCAATTTTTCTTTCCCAAGTAGGAAGGAAAAAGCAAACACACTGCAATGAGAGTAAGCTGTTTACTCATCGTGGAACAGCTGCTGTCAGTCATGCTGTGACATTCCGGTCCTGCCAAAATCTTCTTCCCTTTGGATATGTTCTTAGACTGTAAATAGCTATAGGCACTTGTAATTAAGCCAAGAAAACCTAATTAGTGGGATTGTTTCCTGAAGTTTATGTCTTGCTGAACTTCACAGAGATGTCACCTCAGTGTGAAACTCCATGTCCTGGTGCTGAGGAACAGCACCAGTGGCTTTTAAGGAACAGCTTTTTGCTGTACTCTGAGTCAGTCACCAGAAACAGGGAAAGGACAAGGATGGCACAGAGAATGTGTGGCTCCCTCTCTGTGGAGAACACGTGATTTTGGGCCCAGCTTGCAGCTCTGTTCTCTTCCTTTCAAGGCATATTTTACTCTCAAAAACTTGTTCAAACTGTGATTGTGGGCTGAGGTGTAAATGTGATAGGCACGTAGGGAGAGATATAAGGCCAGTCTCAGCTCATATAAATTGGGGTGAATTGGAAGGTATTTAGATGCTTTAAGTGGCAAAGAATGTCAAGGGAATGGAAAGGGGATTTCTTTTGAGACCCCTTCCTCCATGCCAGCAGTAGGAGGGAGGGAGACCATCTACAATCAAATGCAGAAGTAGGCATAGAAAAAAAGAACCTGAGGAGTTATTTTCAATGGGAGCCACTGGGTCTTACATCTCCTTTCTGCAATGGTCCCATACTTCATGGGAGTCACACCACTGCCCATCCCTGCAGGACAAATTGTGACTTTGGGTGAGGATATAGAGTATAAAAATACCCCTGGAACAAACCTCTTAAGTCTATGTTACCACCAATAATAGATCTGGCTGTGCCAAGTAGCCTCAAGTTACATTAACATGTTCCCATCATGCTTCTCTTGGTTTTCCCAGACTATTTTGCTGATCATATGGGAGACTATGAAGATGTTTTGGCCTCCCTGGAGATGCTGAACCTCTCCATCCTGAAGGCCATGGACTACACCAAACGGGTGAGTGCTCCTTCCTGCACCTCACGTTTCTCAAGCTCAGGGTGAGTGGCCTAAAAGTTGCATTAACAGAGCACATCAATCTGAAAGGTCCTCATCCTCTTCAGCAGTGCTGTGTCCTCCCACACTGCAGACAACACAGCCTCTGGGTCCCTCAGGTGGGATCTGGAATGCAGGAGTTGTTGTCAGCATCACTGAGAGGGCTTTTGGAAACTTCATATTATAGAGCTGCCTTTAAATCCAGCTTCCACCTTGGAAGGCAGCCTGCTTTCCAAAGACAGTTGCCATGTGTGAAGCTGCTGTACTAGAAACTAGAGGGCTGTGTGTTTGAAGGACTGCAGAGGAATCATGCAAACACCAAAACTGAGACATAATGACCTGGTTTATATGTGCAAAGAAGGCCTAAGTCCTTAAAAATCCGTCATGTGTGTTAATGATACTGGACTATTATAGTCAGTGACACTGATCAAGAAGCATATTGAAGTTCATTTATGAATATCTGAGCTGATGTACCATATAAACATCCCTGCTGAGAGGAGCAGCACTCATTCTTTTGTACCAAGCTGAGAGAATTGTTTATAGAGCTTTAGTTCCTTTGAAATTATTTCCTGTTCTTCCACACCACTTAATAGTGCAACTGGGCTGTATCAGTGATATTTATTGCCTCAGGAGAATCAATCCCTTCTCCCACTTCCACCTTCAACCACATTTGCATTGTTTTGTGCCATGATTAATAAAAAGCAGTTTTCCTCTTCACTCAGCAAGGTAGTATGCTGAGGGCCAGGCCAGGGAGGAAGGTTTGGCTTTTTCCAAGCATTTTTAAATATTTCCCAATCCAACTACAGCTTTCCTGCAAGCAATCCACATTGAAATCTCCCTTCCATCTATCTTTGAAGCTACAAGAGAAACTCAAATTACTCCACTTAAAAGAAGTGACAATGATAAGAAGTTTCAGGAGTTAAAATGGGAAATGGCAAATTTCTTTCCCCTCTTGCTGCTGAGTAAAGAGCTTGATTTCCTTGTTTGAACAAAATTCATCCATTTTGATTTTTGTGAGGAAGGCAGCATGGAAAGTGAAGTCACATATTTAACATGCTGATGTCTTGCCATAATAAATTAAAGGCAAAAGTCTTTGGCCAAGCACTGACCTGTCTGAAGTGTTAGTGATTTTTTTTATCAACATTATGAAAGGGTGAAAAAAATCAGGACAACACTAATTTTTTATGATTACGTTTCTGTATCTGTCTCATTTATATTCATTATTAGCAATTTTCATGACCATCAGGTTTGCCAACTATGTATTTTAAATAAATGTTAACATGCTAATAGAGATCTTAGTAATTCATTCCATCTTGCTGTTCGTGATGCCTTCCACCACTGCTTTTCCAATGTGATGTGAATATATGTGACTAATTCTTCCTAATACTTTGCAAGAGGAAGATGGTCTATTCCCTGCTTATAAATTAGGCATCTAAGCATTTGGGCATTACCTTGCATGAGACATCCACAGCAGAAGCAGGATGGTTATTCATAATCCAAATCCACTCATAAGAAGAGCACCTTTCTCCCTCCTTGATTCAGCAAATTGTGGCAGGATTCACCTGCCTTAACTGCAACAGGTCAAGGTTATCTACCTAAACCTGAGCTGGTCACCTCCATCATGACTGTGTGGAGAGAAACAGGGAGGTCTGGAGCACTGGAGGCACCTTCCTGCTGGGACACTGAAGGATCACAACACCTCATCTCAAATGCAGACATTTCCCAAGCCTGGTGCTGCCCCAGCATCCTCCCATCCCCTCATTTCATCAGCCCATGGGGTGTGCTGCTCTTCACTGCCTGGCAGATTTTTGGCAAGAGAGCAAGGAGGGCAAGACTCCATCACAGAGAGGAGGTGGCAAAGAAGTCTTTAATGAAAAACACTGCTCCCCACTGTGATTTTGTGAACAAAGTGGTACAAACCTCATCAATGAATTATTCAAAGGCAGGCACTTTGTTCATGTAAGAAGCAGGGAAAAAAAAAAACACAACATAAAATAAGCTTGTGGGTGGTAGAGAAACCTGTCTCCAGTGTTCAAACAGGATACATTTGTTTTGGAAGGAATTTAAACCTCATCAAGTTCCACTACTTTGCCATGGGCAGGGGCACCTTCCACTGGACCAGTGGAGTACAAAGGCCCACCCAGCCTGGCCCTGGGCACTTTCAGAGATGGGGTAGTTTCCTTCTGCTCCATCTTCTCCTCATGTGATGCTGTAACCAAGGGTCCCATGCTGATGGGGTAGCAGGATGTTTAAAGGATTCATACATTTAATGGATATTTTTAGAAACACTGGAAGAGGTGAAAGGTGACCAAAGCAGCAGGTTTTTGGTAGAGCTAAGTGTGGTTGTGTGCCCCCTGATGCTCAAGCCTGTTGCTGTCCCTATGCCTTTTCTTGTGGCCAGATCCTGCAAGGGGCTGGGTGATGATGCTGAGCATTCTGAGCAAACTGCTTGGCTTGTGAGCTGCTCCTGCTTCTCCGTAATAAAATACACATTTCCTAAGCTGGAGAAAACTATCAATCATTTAGGAGCGTCCCTATTCCCTCCTTTTCAAACAATGTATTTGGGGCAAACAATAAATGAAGCCTAACCTTTTTCTGTGTTGTCTTTCTGAGAGGTGCCAGCTGACAAGAGGGCACGGAGAACCATGGTATTTAATTGCTGTTTATATTTCTCACCTTAAAAGACAACTGATTATTTCTTGCTCATAAAAAGAGAAAGCAGCAATTATCTCGTGCTGGAGGAGCTCGTAAAGTACCAGCAGTAATTAGATTCAGTAGTGGAAGATCTCACACAGCAAAACAAAATCTGTCATTGTAATTATTTTCCAATACAATGAGGTCCGTGCCGCATTGAAATGACTGCCGGTGACAACTGGAAATGCAAAGTTAAATTGGAGAGAAAGGAAATGTACTTTGGGGTTCTAAATAAAGCTGACAGCAGGAGATGTTCCTATATAACTCTCTTCTACTGGTGTGTAGTGCAGTCAGCAAAGGCCAAAACCAGCATGACGGGGAAGGAGGTGGTTTGTGCCAGTGCCAGGGGTGTGTGGGGCGTGGTGGGAGAGCAGAGCCAGGGCGGTGCTGTCCCTGCCCCTCAGTCACTGAGTCCCCTGCCTCAGGGGACAGTGCCCACCATCCCTGCATCCCTGTCAGCTTTGGGGGTGACAGGGGAAATGCCTGGGCATGGCAGAGGTGGTGTTTACCACTGCACCCTCACCCAGACACCCTGGGAAACTTGACTTAGCTTGGTAAAAAAACAGTGTGGGTTTTTGAGCCTGAGAGGCTCAATTAGCCTTGTTCCTATCAGGTCCAGCTGGGATTGCTCCTGCTTCCAGCTTCTGCCAATTAAGCATTTTGCAGGACTGACCATGGAAGCATCAGCAAGGCTGACCTTAAATGGGGTGGCAAACTTTAAAAGCAAGCTGCAAAGAATCCAAAAAATGCTGAGTGATGAATGTTTTCAAGGATGAAGCAGCTCAGATTTAAAGTCAAATTATTCCTTACTGGGGATGCTTCTGTTGGGCAGCAGACAGGTCCAAGAAGCACTGGTGACTGACCTTGATGTATGTCCTGTCCCAGATGGAAAGAGAGTGCTTGGAAAGCAAAATTACCCCAGATTGGAGCTGAAATTGCAACTGCCCATGCACATGCCAGAATGAATGGCTTCAGGGAAGAGTAGGGTACAGCAGGAAGGATTTATGGACCAGCCCTGAGGATCTGAGGGTGGCCTTGGACCACCACTGCTTGGTGTTCAGCATCACCTTTGGTCCTGAAGAGAGAGCAAAGAGATGTGAAAGACAGTGTTTTACTCCTTGCTTGCTCACTGACAGCTCCACTGCCACTCTCTCAGTTATCTCGTTCCATGGACCTGGAGAGGAGATATGACCAGGTGGTGACACAACACACACCCCCTGAGAGCCTTCTCCTGTCAGAGTGCCAAACACCACATGTGTTCTTATGGACTGGCACTGTACCTAAAGCAGCTGCAAATGCATTTTCCCCTTAAAATTCATTATTTAGATGTGAGAATATGTAAATCATAAAAAACTGAGTGCACTGACCTTCAATACCAGCTGCTGTTGCTCCAGTAGCAGTAGGGAGCCCAGAGGTATCTACATACAGGTGAATAGGTTTGCAAGTTATTTGTGAGTTAAAATGTTCCTGCAGCAATCCACCGTTCTTGTCTCTGCCTTTTGAGATGTAATTGCAGTGAACAGGAGATGCTGGGCTCCCGGGGCTCATGGAGGTGCTGCAGCAGATGTCCTCTCCCTGCTGCTGGTGCCAAGCTGACCATGTGTCTCCCCCAGTTTTCAGTCCCCAGCAGCAAACTGCAAACTGTGCTTGTTTGAGCAGCTCAGTTACAGCCCCAGAGTGAGAATCACCTGCCAGCAGTCTTGGATGCTAAAAATGGTGGATGATATTTTTTGTTCTACAGCGCAGCCCAGATCAGCAATATCAAGTGCTCTTATTTGCATTCTTACCTGCCAAACTTAAGCTTGCCAAAAGTGATATTGCTCTTTTTTGAATGATGACACCTCGAGATAAAATAGTTGCTAGAAATAATCCTCAAAAAGAACAGTTTCCTCCCATCCTCCAGCTAACCCTTTATCTCAGCCTTTCATTTAACTTGAGCAGGTTTTCTCCTGCTCTGCTGAATGGACTTGGTGCTCACACTGAGGGTGTCAGGTTCCTGGGGCAGGGCTGTGCCATGTCAGGGGATGGACCCATGGCAGGGTGGAACAGCAGCACAGTGGTGGCAGTTCTGGGTTGTGCCCAGCCCAGAAAATGTGAGCTGCTCAAGGCTTCTCACAGACCTCATGTTCTGACCTTGCCTCATGGTGGTTAAATGAACATCTGAAGACTTCTGGTCTGGGTTTGAAGCCCATGGGGTGCCACTGCAGTGCAGCACAGCCAGGTCTGAAACATTCCCACAATGCAGTTAAAGATGTAATCATGGTGCATGGCTGTGGCTGAAAAAAGAAAAGCATGGTGATGGGTCAGTGAATTGGTAAAGGATGAGTCGACTCTCCATGTGTTTTGAATGACACATTTCTGAACAATTTCTGTGTCAATTTCTATATCAAAAAACAGATTCTGATCTCCAGAAAAGTTATGGAACTTTATAGTTGAAGAACAATCTGAAAGGAAAGGAGTTGCTCATTTAGCTTCTCAGAAAATATTTCTGCAAATCTTCTCTGAAGCTGATTTAAGAAAATATTGCACCACAAATTAAAACAAAATGTGCTACTTCAGTTCTGCAAGAACTGAATTTTCCCCAACTTTTCTGCTCAGACTCCAGACCAGAACTCTGCTTCTCTGTGCGATGCCATCCGGAGCGATTTTCTTGCCAGCTCTGCAGGGCTGTGCAGTAGATCCACCTGGGCTGCCAGACTGTGGGGAGCAGGGACTGGCAGGGAGATGAATCTTAAGGTCTCTCTTGGAATTTAGTTTTAGATTAAGATCCTCCTTCACTGCTCTTCTGCTTGTCTGTTGCTGCAAAGTTCATGTCCCTCCATTCTCTCTGAAAAGGAAGAGCATCTTCTCTGGAGGTCTTGCTTCTGGTGTCCTGGCTCCAGCTGTCATGGACCTCCTGTAGGACATGGTTTTCCTCCTCTTCCCTCCCTTTTTAGGTCTATTGCTCCTGGCATTTAGGTAAATTGTATGGTGAAGGTGTCAGTGCTGTTGTCTTGCCAAATAGTCTGAGAGCAGCTTTGAAAGGAGGGAGCAAGTCAAAGCATGAGCATGTGGCACAGCCAGGCTGAGCCTTCAGCAGCTTGACCGTCCCACACTGCTACATCTGCAGGGTCCTTTGAGTAGGTCCTGTTTGGAAAACAAAATCTGCACTTTCCTTAGAAAACTGAAATAAAATATGTATCAAATTGCTGCCTTGTGGGTACTAAATACAGCTAATTAGGAACAAGTGTGTAGCAAAAGGCTGATTATAGCCAGGGTGCTGAGAAGTAGGAGGCCACACTTCCCAGCCTGATCCAAGCCTGCTGGGTGAGTGGACAGGGTGCAAAGGGGCCAGAAGCCTCTGGATCCACAGGTGACCTTGTGGAAGTGCAGCACAGCCCCTGTGTGGGCCAGCAGACACCTGCCCTTCACAGCCGTGTGGCTGCACGAGGAATGATGGATTCCAGTGCAGCAGGGAGGATCTCTGATAGTGAGAATAGAGAGTCCTGTGATAAATTGCTTGGGAAGGGTCCATGGCAGGAGACCTTCAGGACCAGACAAGGTAAGTATGAGATGAGAAGAGTCCAACACTGAGATTTGCAGAAGGAGGATTTTATAGCAAAAAACTTTTCAAATCCATATGATGCTGTTGTCATTTTTAAAATCTGAACAGGTGTCTCATTTGGTTTTTTAGAGCTGTTTCGGGAAGGCTGAGGGTCTTTCATATGGTAATGCCTTCATTTATCAACTATTTAAATGCCTGTTCTCCTCAGGTTTCTCCTACTGATTATGTGCCAGGCAATCAGTTTTGGGCCTCTGCTTTGGAAGGGATTTAAAAGTCGGGGGGAGGGAAGGGAGAAAGAGGCAGGTCTGAGTGTTATTTTAATTATAAGAAAATATCTCTTGGAAGCAAACAGGCAATTATGAGCAACGAATTTAAATCAGCCACTCAGAGATTACAGTGCAACACAAGCCTGGTTTTTAAAGGGCTGGGTGGGTGGAAGATAACCTCCCCATCATCCTGGGATGAGGCTTGATGGGTGTTATATGGCATGGCAATAGGTTTGTTGTCAGGTTTTGCTTTTTTAGCTGGAGAAAAAGTGTGGGTGAAACAGAGTTGCCTTTGGTTTCCAACTGAAAAGCCTTCTCATTTCGGCAGCATCACTCTGTGGGTGTGCTTGGACTGTGGTTATGAACAGTTGCAGAAGTCATCAGTGTCCCCAGGCGTGGTAATTGTCATCCAATTTGGTCAGTCTTGCTGGAAGCCAGCACTGGGAAGCCTTGTTGGTCAGGTTGTAACCCTGTGAGGCAAAGGGAAGATGTGGGGAGGTCACAGTGGGTCTCCGAGTTCGTGGGTGGTGCAAAATAATCTATATTTTACATCCTGTAGTTTTAATGAGCTGAATAGTGACCTTTAAAAATGCCAGCAAAGAAGCTTTGAGATGTTCAACAACACTAAAACTCTCATTCCCCAGTACCTGATGCCCACAAGGACATGGCCACAAGAGCCCATTTTTAAGCATCCATTTGCAGTGTCTGGTGAGGGAAACTTGGCACTGACTGGAGAATCCAAGCACTCAACAGCATCAAAATCCCAGTTATGCTTTGCACACATAACACGTCCCAGGGGTGTTTTCATTAATCTGTGCCAGAATTTGGGCAATTTTGGGTGGGTTCCTGTGGAAATCAGAAGCTGGAAGAGTTGTGGTGGGGCTTTGAGCCGACTGTGCCACTCTGTTTGCTGCCAGAGTGTGGGAAGGTGCCTTGCAGACATGAAAAGCCTGTGATGTGAAGGAGAAGGGTGGATTTGGGGTTTGGACCTCAGCCAGCTGACCAGAGACCCAGCCCTGGGTGATATTTCCCCAATAATGCATGCTGTCCTTTTCCCACTCCTCTCTCCTTTTTGAATGTCTCTGTTTCATTTCCTGCTTTGTCAGATCATGATGCTTTCTGAGGCTCTCCTGAGAGCCATCAACACAGAAATCTCAAGGCCATCCTTTCAGTGATGTTTTCACACTTGCTGCTCATTGCAAACACTCACGTCCCCCTGTTTGCTGCAGCAGAGGTCAAGGCCAGGCAGTTCAGCAAAGAGCTTGTCTGGAAATGATGGATGGGAAAGAGCAGGCTTGGAGATGTGCAAGAGTTTCTGGCAAAAGCAGCTTCATTGAGCAGCAATTATTACATGATCTCCATAAATATTTTAACTTCTCAAGCTAAGCAAGGAGGAAATAACTCTTCAGGGTGGAATTAATAAGACTAAACCTCATTAAATCTCACTAGGATAGTCTGACAAATGTTTTAATAAGACAATGGGAAGGATCCCTTTATAGCTGGTCTTTTTAATGGTTTGTTTTTGCAACCCTGAAGAAGACACATGCTAGAGGAGAACCTGAGGGATTGCTGAAAAAACCTCTAAGCATGTGCATTTCTGATTCAGCTCCTGAGAGCAAATGTCACAGCTGGGCTGGCAAGTGGCCAGTTAGTTAAGTGGGAGAAAAAAAATCACTGCTGTTTTGATTTCAGATCTATGTGGCTTACTGGCCTGTCAAAAAGCATCAGATCTTCACAAACACTCCAATTTTCTCTGCACTGGCTGTAATAGCTTTGTACCAACATCCTTCCATCCATCCACTGAATCTGCGTGTAGGGAGTTCAACCAATTTAAATGAATGTGGGAATCACCTGTTTGACTTTTTCCTAAAGCTGAACCAAGATTATAGGCTGCGGTTAGGTAACAAAAATTCCAACATTTAACTACACATCCTCTCACAGCTTCAGCATCACTATCACCTTGTTGTGCACCACTACCTCCTGAGGATCACCATGTTGTGCATATCCCCCAGAAACACTGTGGCTGCACAGGGAGAGGAGCAGGTTTTCTTGTGTTAGACAGAAATCTTTAACTGCTGCTAACCGGATGCTCAAGAAGCATCAAGAAACTAATGCTTCCATACCAAACCAGGGGTGAGGAATCAGCTCTGTGATCAGTTCCCCCAAAGGGTTTCTTCCATCAGCTCATTCTTCTTTTATGATTTAATACAGGAGATAAAGGCAGAGATAAAGGCCCTCTGGGTTCTCTCAGAGCTGCTCCAGTTGCCATGGAAATAACCCTTGTTAATAGCTTCATCATAAAACAGGAATAATTTGCTTTGGGGAGCTTGGGGGGCTCATGTTGTGCTGCTGCATGTTCAGATAACCAGGGGTGCTGGGACCACTCCAGTCCCATGAGTGTGGTCATTGCTGATGGAATGCAGGCAGCCAGGAGCATCCATCCCTGTCTCATAGCTCTAAAAATTCGTGAATTCCTTCCAGAGAAGTCCCATGCCAGGAGATGTGAGCACACAGATGCAGACTGCCCAGTAGGGTTTTTCCTGGGCAATGTTCTGTCTCAGCAGGCACTGATGGGTGGGAAAGGGTCTGGGGAAAAGTGGTGCTGTTGAGCCTGGGTTTCGGGGAACCTTTTTTTCACTGCAAATGTTTCCAGCTCTGATGCTGAGTGGTTGGCTTCAGCCAGAGCTGGTGAGGTCAGTGGCCACTGGTCTGGCCTTGGTCTGGTTGGGCTGGTGTTGAACTGGTTGGAGTTTTGTTGAACCAATGCTGGATTTGTTGGGTCAGTGCTGGACAGTCTGTGCCAGTGTCCCTCTGGTTGTGCCAGTGTCCCACCTGTGGTGCTGACTGTCAGGAGGTGTAGGAGCAGGACATGCAGATCAGTTGTTCTGTTAAAATATTTTTAGGTGTTCTTTGTCTTGAAGAAGTTTGATTACCTGGTATTGGTAAAAGCAGCCCCCAGCGTCTGGGAAGAATGATGTCCGAACCCCAATGATTTCAGAAGTAATTAATTACTTTATTATACTATATTATACTATAACTATATTACACTAACAAGAACTATCACTAACTAACTAACTAAAAAGCCCATCACTCTCTCCTGAGAGTCCCTATATACATGTGGATCCAATTGGTCCATGAATCCAAACCACCATCACCAGAATCCAACCAAGCAATCACCTTGGGTAAACAATCTCCATACCACATTCCACATGGGCACAAACACAGGAGCAGCGAATGAGATAAGGATTGTTTTGATTCTCTTTTCTCTGCTTCTCTCAGGAGAAATCCTGAGAAAGCTAAGTCTCTCTCTGTTCAGAGGGTATGTGAATGCCACACCCTGGGAGCTTCTGTCAGTCAAACAGCACATTGAGTCCTGTGAATCATGCCAAACCCCTTTAACTTGAGTGCTGGGTTGGCCATACTGTTCTGGGCTAGGGCACTGTTCAACAAGCTGAACTGTCTGAGCAGGGATCTCCAAAGCACAGGATGCACTTTTCACACCTGCACCCACTGGCTGCAAGGCAACAGTAAAGTAATTTAAGATCATGCTAAAGAGAGCGACTGCGGGCTTTGGGTGACACCACGTTGCATCGTGGGGACGTGGGAGGAGACCAGCTTGTGCCAGGGATGCTGGCCAGGCGCTGCACTGGCCGGGGACCCTGCTGGCGCTGTGTGGCCGGCGCTGGCACTCACCGTGCTCCCCGTGTGCCTCTGCAGGTGTATGAGAGTGGCAGCAACGTGGACCAGTTCGTGACCCGCTTCCTGCTGAAGGAAACTGCGAACCAGACCCAGTCACTGCTGAGCTCCGTGGAGAGTGCTGTGGATGCCATCGACGAGCAAACCAACCCCGCCAGGTCTGCAGCACTTCTGCCCTCCTCTGGTGCTGTAGGGTGGAAGGGGAGGAGGAGGATGCTTCTGTGGGATGAGGGAAACGCAGCAGACATTGTGCAGGAGCAAAGGGGAGCTGGGCCTTTCTCTTTGCCTCCCTTCCCGGCTTCCCGAATTCTGGGGACTTTTCTCCGCCCCCTTCTCCCGCCCTGTCCCTTCTTCTCCTGCCGTCCCCAGGGTCCCCCTTAACGAGAGCGCTGTGCGTGGGGATGCAAACCAGGGGCAGCACCTGGCACCGGGCTGGGCAGCGCTGGCTGCACGGGGCTGCCTCTGAGCAAAGCACCGCTCCCACCCAGGGCTAAACACAGGCACCAGCCTGAGGTGAGCTGGGGATGGCTCACAGGGGCAGATTCCCGTGCCAGGGATGCTGCCCCTCCTGCCAGAGCACTCAGCGGGCGTAATCCTCCTGAGGGGAAAGGGGCCTGTGCACTGAGGACAGGCAGCGCCGTGAGGGGCCGTCCCCATGCCAGCAGCCCAGCACAGGCCACTGAGCTTGGGCAATACAGAGCAGAGCGTCTCAAGATTTCCCGATGCTGCCAGGGCTAAGCCATAGGGAGTTCCCAGCAGCAGAGGCAGAACCCCAGCACAGCCCCTCGGTGTCAGTGTCACGCAGCTCCCCAGAGTGCCACCGTCACCAGCTCTAACCAGGACACGTTGCCATGGAAACCCGTCTGTTTGTCAGACCAACCCTTCTCCTGCCGTTCCTTCAAACCGGCAGGTCTGGGACACTTGCATGGGGGTGTTTTGGCTTCGCCAAGCCTTGGGTGGGCAGAGGGGCACACGGAGAGTGAAAATCCCAGCTCCCTCCTAAGACAGACTCTGTGGAACACAGAGAGACCTGGGCAGCTCTGCCACCATCCCAGCAGCTTTTCTAGCAGGAATGCTGTGGGTTTCATCATCTCACATCCCTTTCTTCTCTTTGTTTTGTGCCAAACCTCCTGCAAAAAGAAGTAGTAGCTCCTGCAAAACAATGAAGAGGAAACAAACCCAACACCAGGCAGAGCAATTAGAGCCCATGAAAGACTTTGCTGGCTTTTATTTGCTGATGTGTGGGCCCAGATCATAATGGGGAGTATTGTAGTTGTTTTCTCGTTAAGATAATAGCTAAAAAGAAAAATAAATCCCACAAAAAATTATCTCCTGCATCCACATGAAGACAAAGAAGTGACCTAAAAAGCACTAAAATAAGGGGCTGTAGAACAAAGTGTGAAGGCAGAGGTCCAGGATGGAGACACCTCATTAAATTGTGATTAAAATAAACCTCTCTTTGTTTTTGCCTAATTTCCTGTCTATTGACAGGGGATAATCCAGGACCAGCAGTGGTATAATTGCACAGCCTGTAGCAAAGGGATGCTCCTGCACCCTTTATTGTTGCTACTGCTTCCTTATCTTGGAGATGTTCTTTGGGACCAGATCTGCACATCATGTTCCTGTGTTTATGGTGGAGCCCACGCTGGCTGATTTGGTGCCCATTGGCTCCAGGGCACTCAGCATGCTTTATCCAGCTGGGAGCTGCTTGACTAACAAAAGATGCCAAGAGGAGCCGGGGCTCCCAGACACCTCTGTCAGCAGTCAGCTGGCACAGAGCTGCTCTTGCTGGAAGGAAACACTGGAAATCCTTTGAACTGCTCAGCCTCTCCCTCTGTGGCACAGGCTTCCTGTTGGTGGAGAAGAAAGGAGAGGGTCATTCCCATCTCACTCACATGGATGGCAGCTGCAAGCCCTTGTGAAGATGGCAGATCTTAGCATTCTCTCTGGCTTGCAAATAAATGAGGTCCTGGGAGGACCACCAAGGATTGGTGCTGGATAGTGATTATGGATGCTCCATCTGGGAAGTGTTTCAGGACAGATTTTTGGATCTTTGAGCAACCTCCAAGCCAAATAGGCTTTGTAGACCCAGACAAAGAAAGCATATTATCCAATGCTACAGAGGATGTGTTTCCACTCTCCAGGAGGACTGCAGCTGCAGTCTGTCAGTGGATACACAGCCTCTGCTCATGGGCAGCCGTTCGGGCAGGGGCACTCTGGGTGGCAGCAGCTTTTCCTGTCTGACAGCCACCAAAGCCATTGGACTGCAAAACCAGCCCCAGTAAGATGCAGCTGGCTGGGCACAGCTTCAGGGGCCTGAATGCCCCATATTGCAGGTGTCTGTCTGACAGAAAAAGTCCCTGAAGGCTGCTGGTGGTGCCAGGAGGGCTGTGCTGTTCCATAAGCAGGTGGAAAAGTGATGGCTGCTGGGAGCAGCCCACCGACATTCCTCTGTTTCTGACCCACTTCTCACACTGGCTGATGCCAAGGGATGGTGCAGGAAGGAAGCCTGCACTGCCTGGGGACAGTGTGGGCACTGTTGCTCTCCAAGGGGTCTGGCATTATTTGCAGAGCTGCCAGATGGGATGCTCCAGTGCTCCAGATGCTCCAGGCACTCTGTGTCCTGACACCCTGTGTGCTCTCTGGTTGCAGACACTACCCCAGCAAGGATGGTCATGGCCTGAGTGACACCTGGTATGACAACCCCGTGCCCAGCTACTCTCCCACCACCTGGATGGTCCCCAGAGAGCAAGGAAAGAACTTCCAGGCTGGTAAGTGCTGGCTGCCTGGGGTGGCTTTGAGCACTCAAGTCCCAGCAGGAGCCCAGGGCTCTCAGGGGGTGCCTGCAGGTGCCCCTCACTCCATCAATGTCTCCTGGCTCTGCACAGGTTCCCCTGACACCAAGGCAGAGGGGCTGGAGGGGCAGATCAACAGGCTGGCCAAGCTGATTGGCAAGCTGGAGGACAAGGTAAGGGCCAGCATTTCCCTGTGTGGGGCTGTCCTGCCATCCCAGGGACAATTCAGCAACCTTGCCCCAGCTGTTTTGGGGCAGGGATGAGCACGTGGTGTTGGGGTGTTGGCTGCAATGGGAGCACAGGGAATTTTGTGAAGGGTCTTGACTGGAGGTGCAAGCAGCTCTTGGAGCCCATTCCCTGTAGAGAAGGGGGCACAGTCATTGCAAATGCTGGGGACAGAAACCCACCAAGCAGAGAGGGACTTGCAGCCTCAGCCAATCCACCACCCCCTCTGCTGCTTATTGCCCTTTTCCCAGACCCTCTGGTTTGACCTGCACCAGCGACTGTCGGACAGCGAGAGCACGGCCTGCACGGTGAGTGTGCCCGACCACCACCCGTGGGTGCTGGGGTGCCCCTGCAGCACAGAGTCACATTTGGGGGGGTCACTGTGTTTCTGTGGGTCTCACATGCTGTGTCTGGGGGCCTGGCAGTACCTGCTCCTGGTGAGGAACGAGATGACAGTGTCACACAAGCACCTGGGCGAGTTCTGCAGCTCCCTGAAGCAGTACCTGAAGAGCGTGGCCGGGGAGCGGGACTGCTTCCAGTGGGTACCATCAGCAGCTGCGCGTCGGGGGCTGGGGAGATGGGGGCTTGGCGTGGGCTGGAGTGGGGACCAAGTGAAGGACTGAGGCAAAGCAGCCAGGATTTGGGATGCAGTCATGCTCAGCCACCAACACTGCTTGTGCATGGGCTGGGGAGTGCTGGGATGGCAGGGGGGCTATGCCTACCTGGGCTGCTGGGGCTGGGTCCCCCCTCGGTGGCCCACCCTAGAGCACACCTGTGGCTACAGAGGGGGAGGGATGCCACAGGTTGGGGGCTCACCCCCTCTCCCTGTTTCTGCCAGCGTCACCGCGGTGAAGCTGCCTGATGGGATCACCTTCATTGTCTATGAATTCTGGGAGACCGAGGAAGACTGGAAGAGGTAGGGGAGGGGATGAATTAGTTTTGGGAGGCTTCTGTGTGGAGGGCTGTTAGAGCACCTGAGCCCCAAGCTCTGTCCCCTGTCTGACAGCAGGACTGAGGAGCTGTCTGTCTGTCTGTCCTAGGGCTGTCCCTGTAAACGGGACAGGGGGGTTGAGGTGGGTCTCTCTACACTTCCCACCTGGGAGTGCCTTTGGATGTGGTGATGAGAGGGGTCAGTGTCCTGAACCAAGGCAGGGTGCTCTGCACAAGGGGAAGTGAGCAGGATTGCTGGCACCCAGCCCTGCCAGAGCCCATGGTGCTGTGGGGGGTTGGGATGGTGTTTCTGGGGGGGCTGGGTGTCACCCACTATCTCCTATCCGGGCACAGGCACCTGCAGAGTGCCACCTGCAAGAGCTTCCAGCACGTCAAGGTGGACACGCTCAGCCAGCCTGAGGCCATCTCCAGCGTGGCTGTGCCAGGTAGGAGGGCAGCCACCACAGAGGGTGGGGGACAGGGACCCCTGGGCAGCCAGCACCTCTCCAGTTGTTGGGGCACAAGGTGGGCAGGTGGCATGGTGTGAAGGACAGCATGGGCTGAGCTGGCTGGGGTTCAGGGTGATGCGGGGCTGGGCAGGTGTGACCCTCCAGTGATGTTCCCCTGCAGCTGCCTGGTGCACCCTGAGCCGAGAGTGACGGTCGGTGCCGGGGGCACGCCAGCACCTGTCCCCTCTGCGGGGTGGCCGTGCCTGGGAGAGGTGTCGGTGTGACCTGGCTGCAGTGAAGGAAACTCCCATGTGCGTGTCCCCCCAGCCCAGAGAGTCCTCCCTCAGCTACCCCATCACCTGGGGCATCTCTCCCTGGTGTGGGGTGGTCTCGGGGGAAAGAAGGACTGCCAGGGAGGGGCTGGCAAAGTCTGGGGAGGGGGACATCCCCCAGACATAGGTAGGCAGGGAGGGAGGGCAATGGGTACAGGCAGCAGGCATTTGGAAGGAGGGATGGGAGTGGGAGGCTGGAGCGAGCGCCCCCGAAAGCAGGGAGTAGCTTGGGGGGGTCTGTGCAAGTCCCCAGGGGCCACCCAGGGAGAAGACTGGGGGATTGAGGCTGTGCCTGGTGTGTGGGTACGTGTGTGTGCCTGCAGGGATGGGGACCTGTGCCCCAGGGAGGAGTCAGGGTGGTGGCAAAGGGGGGGTTTCTCTTCTCCCAAGGTGCCCCTTAGTCCTTTTCAGCTGTGGGGAGTCCCCAGGGGTTTCCTTTGCATGTGCACAGTTGCAGCTGGCGCCTTGTAGGCCTGAGGGTGGCTGCCTCCCCTCCTTCCTGGAGTCTGTACTTAGTCTGTGTGTCTGTCTGTGCCAATCCCACACCCACCCCGCCGTGCGTGGGGGTCCCTCAGGGTGTCTGGCACAGGACCCTTGCCAGTACCCTCTCCTGTCTTTATTAGCCACTGTACAACAGGGACGGTGATGCCAAATAAAACCGCCATGGGATCCAGTGGTGTGGCCGTGTCCGGGGCAGGACGGTGGGAGGGTCACGGTGGCGCTCTGTGGTTCCTCAGCGCAGCAGCCCCAGCACGGCCAGGGCAGCGCTCTGCCCGCACACGAAGGCACCGCCGAGAACGGAGAGAACCCCCCAGGCGATGAGAGCAGCCCTGCAGCGACACGAGCAGAGGCTGCCGGGGTAGGGCTGACCTCAGTTACGGGCCACCCCTGTACCCCAGCTCCTCTGGCTGTGGAGTTCTCTGCAGGGTCAGCCTCCTCTGCCTCGCTCCCAGTCGATGGCTGAAGAGCCCCCCTGTCCACTGCAATGACACACAAACCTTGGTACAAAAGCCAGCAAATGCCACCACGCAATCATTCCTAATTCTGCCTGTGCCCAGTGGTCCTGCTGACGGAGCAGAGACCAACATCCCCCACCCTGTGCTCGGGCACGGCCACTCCCACACACCCCAGCTCCATCCTGTCACCCACATGCGACAGCCGTGTCATGTGTCACCCAGCTCAGCCCTGTCCCCTCCCCGGCTCCAGCCCCAAGCCCCGGAGCCCTTGCTCTGCAGTTCCCTGCTCCCTCCTCCCCAGGCACACAGCCTGCCTCACCCCAGACTAAGCCCCTGGGATGCAGCACTCACCCCAAACCCGGCTGCTGCTCTGCCGCAGGCTCCTCAGCACCGTGCTCCTTCCCGGACTGTCCCAGGCAGGCTGGGACTGTCCCCTCGCAGTCTCCATCGCCCCAGCTCATGTCGTCCCTTCTCCTCATGCTCATGCTGGTCACCCACCTGCGTGGCCCTGCTGACCCTTCTGCCTTGGCCCCTCCAGCACTTTGGCACCCCTCCCCAGATGTTCATGGGTCCCCAGAGAACCCTCCTGACCAAGACCACGATGTCCTGGGCTGCTGCCTCCACCCACCACATAACCTCCATCCTCCCCCAGGGGCACCACAGACATGCTTAGGCATACTTATCCCAAACTCACCAGCACCATGTCAGCCCCCTGACACGGGCTGCTGCTGTGTCCCAGTCCCTCCAGACAGGAGCAGTGATATACACACACCGCCCTGGCACAACAGACACTGAACACCTGATGGCCTCCTGTCTTGGGGCACCCTGCCCCTCTGACCCCCAACCTGACCCCACCCCAGTCCCCACTGGGTGCCCCAGTGCCACCAAACCCCACAGCTCTTCTGCCCCTAAAGTCACTCTGGTACCTGGGCACCTCCTTGATGCCTGGACACAGCCCCGGTATCCAGGGACATTCCCAGGCACAGCCCCAGTAGAGCACGTCCCTCCACATGCAAATTCCCCTCCTTGCAGGGTTCCCACCGTGAGCGGGGTGACCCCAGTGATCTGCCCTGGCCATGGCCCATGGGATATCACACCCTGGCCCTGCCCCTGCCCCTTCCCTTGCCCCCATCACCGCTGAGCACGCAGACACTCACTTTTTGCGTGGCCCGAGGCTGCGGGTCCCAGTCACGCACACGAGGCACAGCCCTGCTGTCAGTGCAGAAGCTCAGCCCCAACACAGCACCCCTCACCCAGCCCCACTGCATTGTCCCCCACAAGCACAGCCCTGCACCCCCAAAATGGGGCCAGGACAGGCCACCTTCCCCTGCAGCTACGCCCTTGGCACCAGTGACCCCCCCACTGCTTTCCTCGCTCCCCGTGCCTACTCTTGCCTGGGAAGATGAAGATGAAGAAGGCGCTGATGCCCCCGATGAGCTCGATGACTTTGCCGATGTCGGGGACAAACAGGGCGATGCCCAGCGTGGCAGCCATCCAGGTGACCGTCAGTGCCACCCGGCTGCGCCGCTCGTGTGCCTCAGACACTGCCATGGCCCCGCGCTTCGGGGCTGCCCACAAGTCCTTCACCACGGATCTGGGAGGGAGGATTGCGGGGGCTGATGGCACCCAGGGGAGCTGCACCGGCTCGGGGGACACCCAGCTTGTCACCACTCCCCTCACCTGCCCAGCAGCACCACAATGGGGTAAATGGTGACAATGGAAATGCCAAAGAGCAGGCGGGCGACGATGACAAGCGGGTCATTCCCTGGGTAGGACATCAGGACATCGGACGCCACGGCCTCGCCAAAGGTCAGGTAGCCATAGAGCCCTGCTGACAGGGAGGTGGGGTTGGGCAGCCGAGCAGCGAGCCGGACAGAGGAATTCTGAGGAGGATGGATGAGCCAAGGGGAGAGGGGACCCCCGGGGCAAGGAGGAGTGAAGGGTTTGGTGCTGGGGTTACCAGTGAGGGAGTAGATGAGCAGGCAAATGAGCATGGAGAGCACAGAGACGGTGACCCAGTGGGAGAAGCTCTGGTTGCGCATGCTGCTGTAAATGGCCACACATGCCTCGTGGCACTGCAAGGCAAGGGGGGATGGTGCTGGGGCCCCATGCAGGCACAGCTCCCACTCCCAGCATCCTCTCTCCCACCTATGGGTGCCCTGTCCCACTCTGCACCATTCCCAGGCACTTGTGTCCTGCCTCACAGCCACCTCTGGTGACAGCCACAGGTCCCCTTTCCTGCAACTTGCCCTTCAAGGGACGGCATCCCCATGGTCTGGGATGCCATGGGGGGATGCCAGCACTGCCCTGGCAGCTGCGGCCAGCGGGGCCAGGGTGACCTACCTGGAAGCCAAAGCAGATGGTGGGAATGACACTGAAGATGGAGGTCCAGGAGGAGGACCTGTGGCATGTGGAGAGGAAGTACAGAACAAAAGGCATGAGGCTCTCATGGAGAAGAAACTTCCATGCCATAAACTGTGCAGTCTGGATGGTACTATGGGAATTTCTTGTCCAGTGATTCTGGGAGAAAAGGATATTGCTGGGGTGAAAGTTGGGGCTGGGAGTTACCATGCACTGTGAGTTGTCCCCAGCTCACCCCCACCACACACAGGGCCCAGCACCACTCTCGCCCCCATGTCACTGCTCAGGCCATGGAGGTCAGGGCAGGAGGGACATGGGGCTGACCCTCCTACCTGGAGGGCTGGGGCGGCTCAGTCAAACGCAGGCTCTCTGCCTGCAGGTAGTATTTCAGGATGACAACCAGAGTGAGGTAGCAGGCAGCCAGCGTGCCCAAGACGCTGTCAGGGCATGGGAGAGCATCAGCACACAGCCAGGAAGAAGGGAGGAGGGGGGTTCCCATGGCCCCACAGGTTCCTGGGAGGTGGCAACCTGGGGTACAGGGTACCTAGGGGCGGGCCACCACAGGGATAGCCCAGGTGGTACCTGGAGTACTTCTGGAAGCCGATCTCCCTGGGGACAGAGAGTGGGAAGATGACGAGGACACAGAGAGCTGAGAGGGTGAAGCGCTGGTCCACGTACCAGGGGGGCAGCTGAGGGGCCCCACTCAGTGTCCCGTTGGGGTACAGGTAGTCACACACTGTGGGGGGCAGTGGGGGGTCAGCTGCACCCTGAAAGATGGCCCAGGGAGGTCGGGAGCATCACACCATGGCAGAACCAGGGAGCCCCTGGGGTGACCCCAGCCCACGTGGGAGCACCTTCCCCTCGCTCCTGAGAGCGGCCGACCCCAAGCGAGTCCCAAACACAGTGAGGGGAAACAACTCACGTTTCTCCAGCTGGTCGCCCACCACCCTGAGAAGGGCCACGGAGATCATGAAGAGGTTGAGGAGGAAGCAGACCTCACAGAGCTTCCCCACGGCCGCCCCGCACACGGCCCGGACCACGCCCTGGTAGGTGGGCTGGGCGCTGAGGGCCGCGGCGTAGCCCAGCACCGCCAGCCCGCTCACCAGGAACACCAGCGAGCCCTGCGGGGACAGAGCCAGCAGGAAGCACCCCGCCGACCCTCCTTCACCCCCAGACCAGAGCAGGACTCGGCAGGCCCACGGCCAGGGACCACGTTACCGGCCAGATCACCTTGTGGCCCTGGGTAACAAAGGTCAGCAAAAGGATGGAGACACAGCCTTACGTGGTACTTCTGGTTTAGATTTGGGGTCTGGGGGCATGTACGGGAGCAGACACCCATTCAATTTGAGTTAGAAGCCAGCTACAAGTGTGGCTTCAGCTGCAAAGGCCATCTCTAAGGTGGCACCAACAACCTAAGGGTGTTGCGGGGGTCGGGACGGGGGTGCCGTAGGAGGGGGTGCCCGCCAGCTCCCCGAGCACCAGAGCAGGTGCATCCCCTCCCTCCGCTCCCTCTCCGGACCGGAGCCCCTCGGCTGCCGCTGCCGCAGCCCGTCACCCCCGTGTCCCCCGCCCCGAGTCCGCCCTTACCAGCTCCACCAGGAGGGCGGGGACGGCCCCTCCGGCCCTGCCGAAGGCCCAGGGGAAGCTCAGCAGCCCCGCGCCCAGCGCAGACTTGAGCAGGATGAAGACGGCGCCGGCGGAAGAGAGCCCGGGCGAGGAGAGCCCGGCGGAGCCCCCCGGCGCCGGCAGCAGGGGCCGGGCCTCGCCCGCCGCCCGCTCCATCGCGGCGCGTCCCGCAGGGCTGTGGCCGGGCGGGCGCGGAGCGCGGCCCCTCCGCAGGGCCCCGCGGGGGCGGCGCGGACAGCGCGGGGCTGCGCGGACCCCCCGCCCCCCGCGGGCCGTGGGGAGGGGGCGCCGGGGGCCGGGCGGGAGGTGGCCGTGGGAAGCCCTGGCAGGAGCTCACCCACGGACACACGGACAGCCCCGTGTTGCTCACAGCGCCCCGCGGCACCCCCGGTCCTCGGAGCGCTCCTGCGGAGCACAGCCGCCCCTTAGCTCCCAGCACGGGGCCGGGGCAGCTGGGTTCGGGGCTCGTGCTCTCTCTTTCCCCGAAATTATTATCACCACAGGGCTGGACGGACTGAGGCCACCCTCATCCTGCTCTGTTTACCCAGGCATGAAATTGCCACCAAGGAGCATTACGGAGTGCCCGGGAAGGGTGAAGGAAGGCAGCTGCCGCTCACACCCCTCCTAACTCCTTGGGTGCAGGATGAGGCCAGCACCCCTGCGAGTCTCCGCAGCAGCTAAAAGCCCACTGGTGCTTTCCTGCACTGGGGGACTTTGGAGAGGAGCCATCCCATCCCACTCCTTGCTCCACGCAGGCAAAGGGGATGCCAGGATAACAGGATGGGGTGACTGATGCTGCAGAGGACCTGCACAGAGGAGGCTGCACCCCACAGGAATGAAGAGTCCATTCCGGACATGGGGGACACACAGCAGCTCTGTGCCACACCTGGCACAGGCCACTGCCCCAGGGCTCAGCACACAGGCCCTGGCGTTGGCCAACAGCCCCTAATGCATTTTTGATTTCCCAAATATGTGCCCTTCTGATCTTGGTAAGACGGATAAAGAGACTTTAATCAGCTGCTAGGAGGAATTATGGATGGCTAATTGTGCCTGCCACCTCCATTACATCTCTGCCGACTACAGGGCTTATAAACACTTAGAAGGGTCCTTCCAAGCCTTCATTAGCTGCACACCAAAGGCTTTGGAAATAATTGGCCTGTACGACTTAGAAATTGGCCACTGGGCTGTAAAATACCAGCCACTGGGAAAGGCTCTTAATTCGGACTGGTGCTTTGATACAACTTGATTCTGGTTTCAAGGCTGCAGTGGAGCTCTAATCTCTCATTAGTGCTGCGATGAGGAGCAAGTCTCCTCATTAACACCAACGTGAGAAGTGCCACCAAAGCTTTCCAGTCTCCCTCTGATGGAAGAACCTCAAACCAAAGAGATGCATCTCATCTCACACACGAACACAGCAGCCAGCCTCTGCTCAGTGGCTCTGAGCTCCATCCCTTATCATTTCCTCCCTTTCTCCCCTTTTATCTGGTGCTCCAGCCCCTGGGCTGCAAGCCATAACCTGAGGGTCCCTGTGGGCTGGCAGCTTTACCTGCTGCTGTGTCCCCTTGGCAGGTGGAAAAAGGGCTGTTAATGTTTTCCACATTATTATCTTTGAAGATTGTAGAAGGTACAAAAATGCAAATGGACAGTCCTTGTTTCATACAAATAAAAACACTGATCACAATTATGCTTTGCTACCTGCAATCCCTTCTGAGGTCTGGCCCTTGAGATTTCACACCTTTACTGATAGATGTTTTATATCCTGGACAAGTTGCACAGCTGCTGCTGGCTGGTCCTTTGATGGTCCTCACCCTAATGTCACAGCTGAGATGCTGAAAACCCCCTCCCTATCATTATGGATCTGTTTTCAGAAAGGGAGTAACAAGAGGCTCCAGCCCCACTGGGATGGCACAAGCAGCCCAGCCTTGGGACCATCTTCTCAGCCCTAAGAAGCTTCCACTAATGGCTCCAAAGCAAAAGCTCAGTGCCTTCTCTGCTACAGCAACACAATGTTGCCTCTTCCAGTGCATCCTCCAGAAGAGAAATGTTGGAAAAAGGCAACCACTCTTCAAGTTAGAGACAACTGGTTTGCCCAATCTTTTTTGCAGGACACTCACAAACCCTATCCATGGCTCCATGACTACATGGAGCGAAGTTCTCTCCTGCAGTGCACTTCCCACAGCCCACCCCCATCCCTGCTGGTAATCCCTAAGAGGATGGGTGCAGTCAGACTGCCCCTGCCTCCTCTTTCTCCAGCCATGCCCAGAGCTGCCCACAAACTCACCCAGGACCGTTCACCAGTCAGTGCACACTGCTTACCTGCCCAGGCTGCCATTCCATTCACAAATACAGGCAGCTGCCAGCTCCTGCCTCCTAGGAAAAGGTGCTCATCTGGAGCAATGATGAAAGCAGTTGGCAGGGAAAAGCTCCGTTTCACTAGAAAAGAGAGAAGCTATTTCAATTATGGCAACATTAACTGGCACCGCATGGACACGGGAAACTTGTGCCTGCATCTTTATTTAAGCCAGTGACAATTCACAGGCTTTCAAGCAGGACGAATTAAAGGAGACTGGGTTTTCATCTCTGTGACACCACATAGTGCTGTTAGGTGCCATTCCCATGACAGTTTTCTATATAGCTCTTTGAGAGCTCTCTCCTTATATGCTGCTGAGTTTTGAAGCTTTCCAGAACTCTGTGCTCACTCAGAGCAAGCACTGTTTGTATGACTGCCCAGTTAGTGCTCCAAAGGAGTCTGCAACTTGGGATACCACTGGTAAGGACAAAGATATGGTGGGAAGAGAAGTGACATGAAAATCTTCTCTACCCAGCAATTTGCTCTCTTTGACTGCAAGTGGAAAGAAGAGCCACTTAGCACACTGTCTTTGCTTCATATAGATAACATATTTATTGAAAAATCTGCTTCACCAACAACGGTGAAATCGTGACCAAAAATTACAAAACATCATGGTAGTTGGCTTTATAAAAATAAACTGCAGGAGTATGCCTCACTGATTTGTACTGGTCTCTCTCAGTCCCTTCGTCCTTCAATGGTGCACATCATACTCTTCAGCATAGAACCATTCTAGAAAATTGCATACCATCCAAAAGAATGCACTTGTTTTTCCCTAGCAGAGGTCCTTAAAGTGACTTTTCCCCCGCCCTCCCCAACAATAAATATAGAAAATAGCCTCTAAACAAATAAATTTTAGTTTGGTCAGCTTAAAAAAAGGTCCATTTTCCCCCTCTTGGGATATGTAGTGACTAAGCAGCCATTTAAACAGTATTCAAGTCTTTGGTGGCTTCAGCTGCTTAAAGCTGCAGTTTTATGTACAGATGATCAGCTGAGGTTCTTTTTTTCTCTCCACAAACCAAAGACTATGAGATGATGTCAGGTGCACATTTGCTGCCCCTCCACGGGCAGCGATCCATCACCCTGGAAAGCAAGCAGTCACAGGAGTCATCTTTGGCAAGGCAGAGCTTTCACACAGAAGGTGTCTTTGGTGGATGAACCTGCTGCATCAGCTGCGGCCGTTTCACGCGCGGTTTCCGTCTCTTTGGCCTGCTCTTCGCTTTGTTGATCTGCACCACAAAGAACGCCAGCACCACCATGGCACCGAGAAAGGCAAAGACAGGAATGGTCTGTCCCACATCCTGGTTGTACCGGCCTGGCATTATACCTAGAAAGGCAAAGAGGTTTGGAAGGCAGAGTTACCACGTGAGCCACGATGGCTTTGTGGTGCTAATGCCATCTACCAAAAGGATCTGCAGCTAACTCCTGTTCAAAGCCCAGGCAGCCATTAATCAGATTACATTTCAGACAGGAAGATTAACAGCTGCAGACCGATTAGTGAAAATCAGATGGGATGCTAACGTTACAGAAAAGCAGCAGCATTTCCACCTTGACCTATTTGGGCACATGAAAGCATAGCCCAGATTTCCCCTGTAACAACAGTCTTCTGTTTTGCATTAGAAGAGAGATGCAGACACTTGACCATAATCTTACTACTAAGTAATTGCTGTTATTCAAATCCTGATGGAACGGGGAAAGTGATTTCATGCTTGCTTGCTCCAGAGACTGTGCATACAGTGAGGATGAGCTAGAGAAACAAACCCTTCATTTTTACAGGTGTCTCTGGTCTAGCAGCTCAGACTGGGAAAAGAGCACATATGAGGCTTTCCAACTGCTTCCAGCTCAGCCTGCAATGCCAATCTTGTGAAGGAGAGCTGCCCACCTGAAAGCTGTTCTGACTGCTAGACATCATTTGTTAGTGTAACAGCTTGTCCAATGCACCATTCTGACAAACTCTTCTGGATTCTGCTTTTGTGCACTCACAGAAGGAATTTTTAATAGCAGTGGGTATGTGGTCACAGCTCCCAAGGACAGGGGCTGCTGCTGACCCATCAGACTGAACAGCATCCAAATAAACCTCAACTATCAAAATGCACCCACCAAGATCTTCCTACCAGTATATCATGCACACTTTCTACTGAACAAACTATTCATACAAAAAAAGTCTTCATCGGACAATCTTTAACAACACAGCCATACTATTATATGCATTTTTTTTACAACTGAAAATAAACAATGGCCTCTCATATGGCTGTGCTGTGTTTTGGGTTTTTTTCAAAGCTTATGCAAAAAGCAAAACCAAAACAGCAACTTTCAAACTTTTCAATATTTACCTCCAGGAATGTCCCATGCTCCACTTTCTCCGGGGGACAATGGTCTCACTTGGGGTCGGTTCTGTCGAAAACTGGGCAGTGCCACTTTATCAAGGTCAATTGACAGTAATTTTTGATGTTTCCAAAGGTTGCTAGAAGAAACGGAAAGACAGAAGTGTCTGCCCACTTATTTCATTAATGCAAGGAATCTTGTAGGAACACACAGAGAAAGTGACAATACATATACAACCTAGGTATAACTCACTAGTCTGGACCGGAATGATGACCCAATCCATTCTTTAGGTTCGGCAGATTGCAGGCCTCCAAATTTAAATTCAGACACCACAGGGACACAACCTAGATTAGCAACTATTTACCAACAATCTCTTTCTTGCACACAGACTTCTGAAAGTAACCACCAGCAGACAAGCAAGGGCTGTGTGCTGAGCACCTTCCTTCAAGGGACTGACAAATGGCACAAGAGAAAGCAGCACTAGGAGAGCTGTCCAAGAAGATGCTGCAGAAAACTCTTCCCAAGGCACACGATGACGATGGGTTTCATCAAGACTGTTCACTCAAAGTTGGAATTGCTCAATCACAACAGTGACTTGTGAAGTTATTTTTAAAATCCCTGAGCTTCATAGTGTAGCTATTAGGTGAGTCAGAGTTATTCACTGAAGAGGCATTAATCATTATTTCCTCTTTGCAATCTGGTATTTTTCTAGGAAAAGGCATTACAGCTGTCCCTTTCAAAAGCAGATAGAACAAATTATTTTTCAGCTGAACTCAAAAGTGAGACTTCTTGTACAAGAAAGACATATACTAACCTGGGGGCAGTTTCATTCAAAGGCTGTGGTTTGGCCCAGGACAGGTGAGGACAAGCAGGAAGGGACCGGGGTTTAGGGTCTCCCAAATGAGCCTCGAGCACCTTTGAGTATCGATGCAAATGGTTACCTGCAACTCACAGCAGAGAGAGACTGGCTTACCCAAAGACAGGCAAGATAAAAGTTACCAACACTGACCCTGGGCTAAACAGTGCTGCTGTAAACCCAGGAGCTGTTTACAGTAATGAGGACTCACAGCTAAATATCAAAATTAACCTAAGGGTACCTTACAAAACAGTAGGAGCCTGCACCTATCACAGCAGTTAATCCAAGTCTTTTCTGGCAGCATGTGAGATAAGACTGAATGCTTTATAATGCTCTGTAGCTAGCAACTAGAATGCCCCCCTACAGAACCAGGCATCTGAACATTCCTGCTCTACAAAAAGAACATTTTCTTCAGTCGAATCACAACTATATTATCACAGCAAAACCCTGCAATATGTGCTCTCGTCCAGTAAAACAGCACAACACTGCAGAGCTCACAGCAAACCAACCTTGCTGGCACATAACTCAAGGGATCTGCCCCAGCCTTCCTGCCCTGTGAGTCCCTCAGCTTCGGGCTGTGCTTGGCCACTGAGGCTCTGTCTCACCTTCCATGCGCTCGGGGAGGGAGAAGCCGGCTCCCGACGGCGGCCGCTGCCGGTGCTCGGAATGGCTGAGGCTCGGCGGCATCACCCCGTAGGACGTGTACTGCAGCAGGGAGTCCAGCAGCCAGAAGCAATCTGTGGATTTCACAGCCCCAAGCCCCGAAACAAGATATGCATTATGCCACATTTTAAATGGCTTATCTTTCTGCTAAGAAGGCTTTAATGATATTTAGAATTACAATCCATTTTGCTGGCTCTCGCTTTTCTTCTGAAGTTCTAGGCTCACTTTCAGAAAGATGCAATTTTCAACCCACACCCCACATTCCCCTGCAACACACAAACACAACCTTAAACTGTTCAGTCTTAAAATATTGTCCCTTGTGTACCAAATCAGGCTCTTTTGGGGAGCAGAACACAAAAAAATAGGTTTTGAATACAGGAATTCCAGGTTGCACAAGGCATCCAAGTTTTGACAAAAATCATGAGGTTCTTCAGTGGATGCAAAGAAAGCTCTGAGTTTCCGGTATAATTTTTAACAGGGAAATGGAGAACCAACTGTTTTTTTGAAAGGACAAAATAAATACCTTGAAAAGAAAAGTAAGAACAAGGTAGTGTTTACAGTGCAAGGATATGACTCATTTGCTTTCTCAAGCTTAAAAAAATAAACAAACAAAGGAGAAACATTCTGGCTGCATCCCAGCTAAAGCTACAAGCATAACCTAGAGCAGCTGAGGTACAGACCAGGCTGGCAATCAACACCACAATACACGTGATCACTGCTTTCTTTGCACTTCAAAAGCTCATGATCCCTCACTTTGATTCTCTCCTGAATTATTACTACCTTAATCCAGAGCTACCCCTAAGGAACAAGCACTCCAGCTAGTTCACATCACAACTCTAAAGCTTCCCTTTGCAGGAGTAGGACAATGCCTTATCAGCTATTTCCACCACACAGCAAAGTATTTTTCTCAGAACTTCTGCCCCTAGGAACAGTTGGCTGGGAATGGTAGTTAATCTTCATAATCCCAGTGTCCCTTAAACCCTCACCTTTGATTTTTCAAAGAGGTCAAACAGATTTTAAGGATTTATATTCACAAATGTTAGGAATTTTCCTCAGTTACAGCCACCGATGTCTCTGCAGGAGACACAGCTGCTGATTCACAATTTAAAAGCTAATTTTAAAGGATTTCTTTAAAGCATTCCACTCTTTCTTGCTTCAGATGTCACACTGAATTAAACAGTATGAGGGAGGTCACAGAGCATTATTTTCTATTACTGAATTTAAAGCTATGTATCTTCTCTTTTGTTATGTGCTTTCAATAACCTGCAGCAAGCACTAAGGCACCAATGTGCAGGTGTTAGGGCAACTTACAGGAAGCAACCCAAAGGCAGATAAGGAAAAATCACAGAGCTCTTAAAAAACCCTAAAATGTATGGTAGAGAAAGAAATGAGCTACAAATGGAGAGCTCCCTTAGGCAGTAAGTTTCTTTAAACTTAAATTAGGAAAGGGATGGATTGCACAATGTAGTATTTTAAAATGTCAGTGACAAAAGCTTAAAATATATAGATGTACTTTTCATCACAAAAGGAAAATTCAGTTCTGTTCAGTGGAAATGCAGAAAAAGACTTCACATATTGGATTATCTTCCTCCCCTCAAGCCACAGATCTACCAGCTTGTGCTTTACATGTCATGAGAAACCTAAGCAACTTCTTAAAAATTTGCGAAGTCAGATCAGACAAACTGCTAGAAAAAAAAATTTATAAGAATCAGCCATATTGTTAGGCAGAGAGCATGGCTTCTCTGGGAGCCACAGAAAACACACACACAACTCACACAACTGCAAATGCCTTGACAACAAATGGAAGTTCCTACTTTCTGACATGTTTACACCAGCTGGTG
The DNA here is from genome assembly GCF_026979565.1 of Vidua chalybeata. Taxonomy (NCBI): domain Eukaryota; kingdom Metazoa; phylum Chordata; class Aves; order Passeriformes; family Viduidae; genus Vidua; species Vidua chalybeata. Next base: position 12,718,666 of record NC_071540.1, read on the forward strand.
TCAAAGTAGGATAACCTGGAAGTAGTAATGCACAACTGAAACACTGAGCATTACCATAAATCCTCACAGGAAACATTGCAAAGGGAACAAGGCAGGCTGAGATGCAAACTCAGAAGATAAAATCCACTGTTCTATTCAAACATTCTGAAGATGTAACTAGGGAAAAAGTGGGATCTCCTAATAGCCTCTTCACAACTTCAGATCAAGAATGTGTAACCATTCAAGAATGTGTTTTGTTTGCCTTCTGCAAACAAAAATACCCCATGAAAAAAAAAAAATCCAGTAACAACAAAAAACCCCACAAGCCAAACCCCCCTTGCAAAACAGCCCACCCCAAAAATCAGCCCCCAAAGCTTATGGAAGAGGAAATAACTGTGTGTGGTAAACAGCTCCATTTATCAGAGGGCTATTTAATGTGGGGTGCTCCTTTGCTGTCAATGCACCTCACAGCATTTCAGCACAGCTCTGCAGAACTGAGATTAATCCCCAGTAAGGAATATCTGGAGTCCCTAAAAGCCATCTGCTCCTGGTGGGGGCTGTGAAAGCCGCAGAGGAGAGCTGTGAGCGCAGGCCGGCGCCTGTCCGCGCGTGCAGGGCGCACACACCTTTCTGCCGGTGGCTGTCATCCAGGCAGTTGGAGTCGCCGTACAGAACGATTCTGCCACCGCCTTCCGAAGGAACTTGGTAAAGCCCCAAAATAGGGACGTTTTCAATTACAGCTGTCTCCTGTTTTAAAACTTCAAGACCTAAAGCAAAGCACAAATAAATTTCATAGCCTGCAGAGCATCAATATCAATCAATACAGCCCACATTTCCAGCTGACAAATGCAACGATGTCCCAGACCATGTCACACGTTTTTGGAAGAAGTTTTCAAAACCACCATGATGTTATGATAAAAATATCATAACATTTCCAATGCTCCAAGATCCTGATTGTAAAGTTTCCTACTGATAATAAATTCTTTTCTTCTCCACCAAAGAAAGAAAAAAAGACCTCACAACCTGGATTATCTTCAACAACCTTGAATAAATAATTCTAGTATCTTCAGCAAAAGATTTAAAATCAAAATGTTCTGCTCTTTATGTTGTTTCCATCCTTCTACAGAATCCTACAGAAAGCTGGTTTTAGGTTCAAGGTTTTCTACTTTTCCTTCCTAAAATTATATCCATTAGAAAAAATAAAGACAAATTTCATATTTGTATTTGAAATTTATCCCCTTTACTTGAGACACTGTTTAGACAGCAGAAACAAACCAGAGAGCTCTTCTGCCTCAGAAATTACAATGAAAAGGAGTCAACAGAAAAAGCAGGTCTAGCAGGCTACTTGTCAAATTGACACTGTCTTCCTCTCTCTCATATAAGGAAATACGTAAGTCATTGGCATACAGGGATATTGTGTTTTCTCCAAAAGGCTCACACAGATGAGCTCAACTGTTCCATAAAATTTCTCCACGAGGTAATTAGCTCTGCTAAGTCAAAAATACAATGAACTCACTGATCTTCTCTGGCAGTTGCTGACTTGTATCAGAAGCACTGCATGTGCTTCTGCTCTCATACTCAAACACTCTTCACCCATCTGCACAAACCTGACCTGCAACACCCTAAGAGCTCTGCTCACAGAACTCCTGCACAGCACTTCCTAAAAGCTCATCAAACACGAGATTTATTTTTTAAACTACCTGCTGCCATTACAGTTCTGAATTACCCTCTCCCAAATGAAAAGATATTATGATAAAAGAGGGTGGAAATGCATAGAGAACAGAGCACTCAAGTCTGAGACCACAGGCATCCTGTATGCATAAAATTTTCCCTTATGAGAGTTTCACTGGTGACATTTTGTCTACTAAAATTTTCCTTATTTATATCCTTAGATCACCACAGCTACCACAACACTCATGCTAAATATGGCGATTAAATATGGCAAGGGGATATATTTCAGTAGCATTTGAATCTTATGAGAAACGTTACAATTACAACACAACTCCTTCCCTTCCAGAGACACATGTACATGTGTGATCATGTTTCCATACAGCAATCACAATACAGGGCTGCACATAACACTTGGATATTGTATTATTTAATAATTGTATACAGAGTCACACTGCAGCTGCCTGTTTGGCATCAGTTACATGTTCTAGGCAAAATGAGAAAATGTAAAAATACCTACCCTGTCAATGTGGTTTTGCATTTATTGTTTTTAGACCTTTAGACTTTGCAACTTTGCTTGTGCAGTGACCCCAAAGTTCTACTCAAACCACGGGAAAAAGGACCAGGAAGCTCTTACCTTGATCCTTGAAAGTCTGTGCAATGACGATGCCATCTTCTGGGAACTTTGCAATACTGCACCCTGACGCGTAATTCACTGGAAAACATCACAAAACTGTTGTGTAGATCAGAAATGACACTCCCTCCCTTCCCTACCCAACAAGGCCAGGAAAAAACATTCCCAGGAACACTGCACTGAATTTGCACATTTTGACCAATGTGTGTATTTGGAGAGAAAGCATTGCTAAGCACAGCTTTCACAGGCTCACCTTTACACACTTTCCAAATCTTTCAATTTAGGAGTTTTGTTAAACTGAAAAGCTAAATCAAATAAGTCTACAAAGGAAGAAATAATTTAAGAAGTCATTTATGAGACTCTTTTCACTGAATCTGAGCGGTTCCCTTGACTTGCTCAACCTCAAACTTGCAGAAAACCATTTTCCAAACACCCCACTGTAGCCTGTGCAGGCAATGGACTCCAGTACTCACTTTCGTGACTTGCCATGGTAAAATCTCCTTCATACAGCCCATCACTAAAGGCCATATTCCAGACAGAAAGCAGATCATTGAGAGCTGGTATATTAGCACCACCAGTATCAGGCATCCACCACTGCCTGTAAAAATTACTGTTTATTAGTACACAGAATATACTCCTAGAGTTTGGATAACAGAAAGTCACATGTCCTCCTGCATACAGGCTTCTCCAAAGCCATTAAAATAATGAACTACATCTTAAAGCCTTCTTTAACTCCATGGGCATCTGAGCAGCTGTCTCTGACAACACTGCTTTTGAGTTAAAGTTAAATAATACGGATGTAAAAGTTCTCAGTGCATTTCAGCTGCATGAAAAACTTCAATTTACTAGAAAGAAATTCAGTCTTATGCTGTTTGTTTGGCTAAGCTGAGGTAAAAATGACAGTCATGTACCTTGCTTCTCATATTTATAAAGAAGCAAAATGTCACGTATGTTTTCTTTATATGCAATGTAAACGTGCAGTAATTTCAGTAACGGGTACATGACCTAGTGATACTCTTGCAATGCACATTTTCTTTCCATTCTGCTCCCCTAAAGTAAAAACATGTCCATTTTTATTTGTTGGTCTCATCTCCAATTTCTTATTTCTCTCATTTTAAATGTTTTTCTTGACATTAAAAGTAGAATACAGTACCAAAGAGGCCTTCATAATCATGATAAAATGGGTAGCTAAGCTCCTTAAGCTGTAGCCTAAGGTCAGTTCTGCTGCCTAAGGTAGCACCTTCTTACAGGTAACATCCAAGTGCTGAAGTACAGTGCATCACATTTGGGATTTTTAGGGTAATAGGTGGACTTCTATGGCATTTTATTTCCCAAAGCACTTGGAAATAAGTCAGTACCTTGTGTTTTCATCATAAAACTTGACTTTTCTCATCACAGATGTGTTGTACCAGTCACTAAACACTATCAGTGAAAGTCCATTATCAACATCCCTCCTCAGCTTGGTGATCTCTTCAGGGAAATATTCTTCCTCACTGTCCACCATCAGTAAAGTCCCTGTATGGAAAAGCAGAAACAGGAGTTCTCCAGGCTGGTCACTGTGATGTTACCACTATTCACACAATCCACACAGGAGCCAACACAAGTGCATATTTTTACATTATCTGGTCCATGTGCCCTGCTCTGGCAGCTCATCTAATGGGATGATTTAAGGATGGTAAATACAAGACAAATGTATCCCAAAATTAGTTTGGCAGCACGGGAAGTTTTTAGGGTGTTACTTATGATCCTGCTTGTGTGGTCTCAAGAACTGAATGCCCACATGTGTCAGGTATGTGTTTTGCAGTTTGGTGTCACCCAAATGCTCCATAAACTGGGCCAAACTGTGGCACATCTGGACAATGAGGGGATTCACCACTGATCCAAACTGGAGCGCTAATGCAGATGCAGCCTGGTCAGGAGGTTTTTCACTGCTCCAGCTCTAACAGTACTCCCCTCACTACTGCAGACTGGCAGCCAGGTAGACAGCAATTACTCTGAAATGTGGTTTCATTCATCCCTTGAAAACTACAGCTGCATTCTGGTAGGCTTGACTGAAGTGCCACTGCAATTTCACAAAGCCCTCTCTCACTCCTGTTAACAAGTAAGCACAATCTTCTCTGTATCAGTGAAAAGAACACAACCAGAGAAATGTACTTTTATTCCCTGAAAACATGCTTATGCTTTTAGACTGCTTCTAAATACCAACCCTTTTGTTTCTTCACTTTCTGATTGCCCAGAGAGGTGGTGAAATTTCCATCCTCAAAGACAACACAACTCTTGACAGGATGATACCCTAAGCAATCTGATAAACCACTGTGAGCCCCATGTCTCACAGTTCCTTGCAACCAAGCCAATTCCACAAGTCCAGGCAGTCTGCATTTGGAAAGCCTTCTGATAAAGATCCTGTAGAAGTGGGACAGAGTGCATCCTCACCAAGTGTGAAAACAATACAAGCTAGGGACAAGTGGCAGATGGACCACAGATCATTGAGTGTTATTCCCCTCACTTCTTCTTCAGGAAATTCCAAAAGCACAACAAACTACAGTCAAATGAGGTACAACACAATGGTGAATCAGAGAGAGAAGTCCCCTAATGCTGCTCTCTATCAATTATAAAACTAGTGCTCTCAGAAGAAACACTATTTTGCTACTTTTTAAAGGGCTAACATTTACATATCCATGTGTACATCCACTGAACTCTAAAAGCAGTGGTGAGATATTCACTGAAGAATCAAGATAAACAAAAGATTACTACTGGCAACAGTTCCAGAACTGGCAAACTCAGGAGAATGCACCCTCCAAGTGCACTGAAAAACAGCCCAGCCCGAAACAGAAGAGAGGTTTTGGAGCATGCCATGGTTAAACAAGGGAAGATATGGAAGCAGAAAAGAGCACAGACAGCTTGCTCTGTCCCCTGCCTGCCCAACCTATCCGATTTCCTTCCTGATGAACACAGAAACAAACCAGATACTGCTCTGCTATCACATATGGTTGGATGAACACTTTACCCACTCTCTTATCTAATCAAAGATCACTAAACATAAAAAAGGAACCAGGATGGACACCTTTGATTTTAGTCTGTTAAACAGGTCATGCTTCATTACAACTGTGCCAAAATCTTTTGGCAAATACAGTTCTGCCCTTGAGGGACTGAATACAGAGGAACTTTTAACCCACTCAGAGGCTGGTTTTCCCTCTCTTTTTTTCATGGTAAGGACAGAGAACTCCACTAATTCTACTAAACTCCCAAGCAAGCTTCCCCAGCAATACCCCACACAACTAAATATCAGCACATAAATACTCCCAATGCCAAAATATTTTTTCTACTACCACTAGAATTTTTATTTCTACCCTCAACACATTTTTGGTCTTCTAACAAAAGGTCATTTCAGAAAAAGTTAACAGTATGAGAACAAGGCAATTAACTCATGCTTACCATACTGACTTGCATCAAAACATGTAAATGGGGAACCAAGAACTTCAACAAAGTACCCCATGCTCCTGAGGTGCTGGTACATGTCCCTGAAGTTTGTGTGGATGTGGTCACCATTCCTTAGAAAAAGAAAAGTGTTGAAGACATTTAGATCTGGCATGTAGAAATCTGATTTCCACCTTTTTGATTTCCTGAAATCCTGTCCACCTGCCACCTCTGCACACTCCAAGAAGCTTTCTAAAAGCTTGTGTCCTGGTCACTGACTCAATCCTCACTGAGATACTGTTGCATGATTTTTCCTATGGAAAAATGGATCTTCCCTGCTCCATCTATGAAAGGTCAGCAAAGTCTTTCCCTGCTCTGAAGACAGTCTTCCTTAAGAGACAAGGCGTCTCTTCTTGTCTTTTAAATTGTCAAATTTGTTTGGTAAGTGAATGCTGAAGCAGTTAATAAAGTGTCCTCTTTAACTTCCTGTGAGAAATTAGGTCAGAATAGAAAAGCCAAACAAAAATCTCAGTATCTTAAATCAGCATTTTAAAAGCTTTTCATTTCACGTGAATAAAACCATAGAACTCAAAAAACAATCCTGCACCAAAAGCATAGAGTCCAAGTGTTTCTCATGGATTTCTTACAAAAGATAATCCCATGCCCCTCTGAAAAAGGCCAAAACTACAGCATTCAGTAAAGTTATCCCATATCATTAACACAGAATCAAGAAATACTGATTTAATAGAACCTGAGATAAATACCAATCTAATGGATCATTCTTCATCCTCAAATTATCCCTGGGGAAGTATCCTGGTGGATAACGGAGGTTATGATATTGATCCCAGAGGACTCGTTTACTACGAGGTGGAGTAGGAATAATCTTCACTTTTATTGGAAGCTTCACCGTTGAAGTCTGCTCTGCACCATTCTTAGACTGAAGGACAGAACAAACTGCAGTGAAATCCTTTCTCCCCACAGCAATCAGTTCACCATGGATTGTAAAAGACCAAAAAACTGGAGGTACCAAATCTACTTTTTGTCACCAGTACCAGCTCCAGAGACAAAGAGATTACTTTTGCCCTAAACTGCTGCAGTATTTTTTTCTGCACTCAACAGCTTATAATTATGCTCAGAATGTAAAATACTTAACATATGTTACAACTGTGATCTGGTTTAATTGCTCAAAATCTTAAAAGTTTTTCAGGAACAATTAAGCATGGTTCTAGAGGAAACATTCAGGCAATCTTTTTCAAAATACATTATTTAAAATCCACAATAAACAAATCAAATTATGATGTTGGTCCCAAAGAGAAGTTCCCTGATTCTAAATTATATGCAATTTGCTCTCAATTATAAAGAACATTATTTGTACTCTTTAATTTCCTGACTCAAATTTAACTTATGCTTCAAATGACAGGGCTACAGCAAACCCTTAAAACCAAGGTATATGTGTATCAGAAAGAGTTATCTGAACTCTTCACCCAGAAAATCCAAAATGCACAGAACTTACTTCATTTTCTGCAGGGGATGATACTGTGATCATAACATGACCCTGAGCAATGCCTTCCCAAGATGCTGCTTTCTTTGCTACAGAGATGGAAATTGCCAAGTATCCAGACCAAGGCCACAAGACTGGGGAATAGGAGAAAGCCACTTCAATGTTATCCCCATTTTGGGGGAGATAGGGCTGCCAGTCTGGCTGTGAAATGAAGAATACAGAACACTGGTAACACAGTATTTGCAATCAGTACTTTTTGTACACATAGCCCTTTTCCTCTGCATGAAGTAACAAATATTAGCTCTTCTGAAGATTACATCAAATTTTAAAATGCTCTCCAAGCCCAAAAGTTTGGTGTTATGTCAGTGAATCAGCCCAATTGTGACAGCATCAATGACCCAGACCAGAGGCTTTTCAGAGGCAGGACTGTGAGAAGCTGCCCCAGTGAACCTGCTTCAACATTCTGAAATCATGTGCAAACATTTACTGGTGAGAACACAAGATTTCTCTTCAATAACAAGGCGAGCTAACAGTGGAACAGACAGAGCCAATGACATCAGCTGTGTGTATTACCATAAGCTAATGACCTTCGATAAGAGCTTCAGTGCCCTTTATGTAAGCTTGCATCTAAAACAGACCTCAGGAGTCACACTAAAATGCTAAAATCAGGCTCATTTACATTGGCTGGAGTTACAGGACAGGTTTCTTTTTTAACTTGTATCAATTCTCAAATCTATTCTACATTTAAACTTAAATAAAAGTCTCCCCTAGCCAACCAACATGCTCAACACCACGAGTGTGAAAGAACAGGTTCGGCAGCAGAGCCTGGTTAAGCTGATACATTCAGGTTGCCCTGACCCATGGAAAAGGCTTGATTTAGTGTCAGGATACTTTACTGAGATCATTTAGGTTCCAGGATGAAAAAAAAAAAAAAAAAAAAATCAAGAAGGTCTGTCCAGAAGATTTTAAATGCTACTAGAGAATACAAAGAAATCTCTAAGTACATCTTAATTCAAAATGGTTTTGCAAAGATAAAATGTTACACGCCCTGAAACCAATGCATTGCTTGAAAACTTGTAGACAGTTAATGTTGACAAATCCTCCAATGTGGGTGGACCCTTAATCAAACAGTTTGCATCTCTTGCTCCCAGCAGTGAGTGCAGTGAGGTTTGTTCTATGAAATTCATAACTAAAGTAGTATTTTCTGAGAAGGCTTTAGCAACATTACCAGTCAGAATTTGGAACAATGTTAATACTTACCTTGTCTACAATTCTCCCAGTGACTCCCATGCCATTAAGGATAGTAACATTGACAATAGTTGGCATCCCTCCATAATATATGGGCTGAGAACAATAGGGCCACATGTAGGGACATTCGGTCAAGTCAATATAGCTTGGACTCAAACTACAGCAGGACAGAGGAGAGAAAATTTAAAGAGGAAAAAAATTATAAACAGAAGAATGTGCCACTACACAACTATGAAAAGGTTTCAGATAAACCATGCCAGTCATAGTTTACCAAGCTCTCATCTCACTTCTCAAATATGTCCCAAAATCTTCTTCCATTCCTATTTTTTATTTTATGTTTTGTGGAAAGATTTTCACACACAAAAAAGGAAACATCTCAGTACAGGGAGAAGGTCCTTATTCTCAAAAGTTAAAATTTAAGTAGTTTTCTATTGTGTTACATTATTTGTAACATCTAAGGCTATAAGAGAAAAGGATCATATCCTACACTGCTGCGTGACTTTTCATCCATTCTCTGGTCAAAATTCATGCTTGAGATTATGCAAGATCTGTGCAAGTCCTCACTGTTGCACAAGTACAGATTGCTCAACTGAGCTACACATGCACCACCTGCTCTCCTAAACAAAAGAGCAAATTCTATTGTACCACTGATTAATTAAGGATTAAAATTAACCTGGCCTGTGGTTTATAGCTGTTGAGGATCTGATAAGCTCTTAGAAGATCCAATTTGCCATGTCCTTGCTCAAACATGTTGACTCCAGGAAGTCTCCGTGCTGATGCAATGAGGGCCTGCTTCATACTTGCAGGATTCACCATTTCACGCTTCTGAACTGTGCTGAAACAGAAAAAAATAGACCACAAAATCAGTTTGCTGTAACAGTCTCTGTTCATATTTGTCTATTATTGCTTGATTTCTCATGATACAAATGTAGAAGAGGGACAAGTTTCTGATATGTTTCTCTTTAAAACTAATAATACATGAATTTTTCTCCTTACAGTGTGCTGCAGGACCAGCAGTCATTACAACCAGGGCAGTATCTTTATATGCTAAATAAAATATCTGTCTTCCGAGGGGGAAAAATACCTCTGTTGTTCAAACAAAAAATACACAATTTTTTGGAGGAAATATGATGGTGACTTTGAATTTTTTGCATGTTTCTCAAATAAAGGTTTGTCTCATCCATATGGAGTAGCTATGACAAACACAGGGTATGGACTTGCAGTTCCCACTTTCAAATTCCTCGGTGTGCAACAGCTGACTTACGCAACAGGATAATGGCCATAAACCCCTGCATCCTATAAAATTTACAAGTACATAGATAATTACCTACTACGTGTGCCTACTTTGAGCAGCTGCTCTTTTACAACAGTTGACAAAAGTGCAGCAATTCCAAATTATTAAAAAATATGACAATTTTCTCATAGTACTGTTATCCCTAACTATATTTTCAAAGACCTAACTATTATTCAGAAGAGTTCTCAAGTTTTTTCATGAAACATAGAGGTAGCCAGATAAGGTAATGTCTCAAGCAGAACAACAGTGATTTTATTCTCCAAGTTTGTTTTTCTACATGTAAACACAACTTAGTTTTATATGATGGATTCCTTTATAGAGAATTTTATGACCCTCCTGTTTGATGTCATTCTAGAGATTCTTATATAAGACTTACCTCACTAAGAGAGTGACAGCACCGGCCACCACAGGAGATGCCACACTTGTCCCAGAGAGGGAGCGGCATCCACCTTTCATACCAGACCCTCTCACTCCAGAGCCATAAGTAACAATATCAGGCTTCACTCTGCCATAACCTCCAGGCAGCTCCTGTGAAAGAAAACAGAAGTATTATTGCCCTAATGTAAAATGAACACTGATAGCTTCATTTGGGCATTTAAATTAACTGCAGGACATTCAGAAGTAAAATTAGCAACCAAATTATCTGAGGTTCAGCATCACAGAATAGCAACTAAGCCAAAGAAGGACTCAAGCTGTCTAGGACAAGTTCCCAACTTTTCAAGGTTAGGGTGATCAGCATTTCTGCTAAGCAGGAAACACTGACCAAATGAGAACCACACTGATTACTGGCCACACAAACAGAAGCATGTGACAGTCCCCTTGATCAAGACTGCTGTGCAAGCTCATCTGACAACATGTGCAGCAAGCACCCCCTCAGCTCCACAGGCAAATAAGTGCAATTTCACATGTAGCACCTGGGAATCCTAGGATTTTTCTACTAAAGGACAAGAGCAGGCCTTCATGTTTGCAGATTTAACCACACAGGCAAGTCTTCACTATCAATCAAAAGGAAGTGGATGTTTTATAAATTCATCAAAAATGTCAACAGTAGTCAGGACTAATAATGAGAAACACTGAAAAGAACATTAAGCTTCTTGCTTAAAGACTTACAATTTCTAACTATTCTGATCTCTGATGAAATATTTTCCCCAACACACATCTACATAGGATTGCCCACTCAGAAAAGGTTGCCCTTCCAAGGCCCTTATTTTGGCTGCAAATGTGAGCGGCCACCATGAAAATATCTTACCCAAGTGGTCATTCCCCTAGATGAAAAGCGAGCTATATTATCTTCAAAGTCAATACCACCTACTCCAATCACATCCATCTGGTCAGCAGGATTATTGAGAGTCCTAGAATAAGTTGGGAGACAGGAATATAAAAAAATTAAAACAATACCCAAAAACCCAAGATACAGTCATAAGTTTATGCTGGTAACAGAAGTGCTGCCATCAGATTTTTGTCACATACTTATACTTCACAGGTGACAGCAGCTTATCAGGCAGTTACTAACTCAGTAACTATCAAACCATGTACTTTGAAGACAAAACAAAATCTATTCTTAGACATTTATTTTAGAGATACACCATAAATTGTTCTGGGTTAATCCTTTCTATAATCCTTAAGTCCAAGATCAGTACCAAAAAGCTGTCTGCTCACACTAAGAGGGAAATGTCAGCTGGAAGTACTGCCATTCTTCTTTTGCTGACTTTCCACTCTTTCAAAGAAAAACATTTAGTTCAATACTTCACAAAATGCAAGTAATAAGGACAGGGGAAAGAGTTTAACTTGAATCACTTTCTAAGATTAGAGAGAAAGAAAGGAGAGAAAACTTCCTGACCAAGCACAACAACTTCCAAACCCACAGAACACCACAGCCAGTTCCCTTTGAAGTGGTCGCTGACACTCACCCATATAAAGGGCCATCGTTGCCAATAGCAGAGACCATGATGACATTGTTGGCAGTCAGCTCCCAAACCTACAAAAAACAATGTTTACAGTAAGGCTCTGCCACCAAAAAAGAGACTTTTCTAACAGACATGACTTCTTTCTGAGCCTTACAAGATACATCTCACTGTACAGCCAGTATTAAGCTCTGAACTTTCCTAAGATGATTTTAGCAATAATCAGCCCTGACAGCAACACTGCAGAATCTTCTTACACCAAAGGAAAAACTCTTGTCCGTAACAAAGCACTGCAGATGACAAAGTCAAGTAGCTATTATAAATCCCCTCCAGCAGTGCTCTGGGGAGTACAGTGAAGTCACTGTTGAACTAAATTTCAATGCAGGTTGTAGTAAAAAAAAACAAGGAATAATTTATATGCTTCAAACCCCTTAACTGGTCTTTACAAAGAACAACTATATCCTTTAGTTGAAAAGTGAATTATTTCACTTAATGCTTTTGAAGGCCAGGCCAAACATTCAGGGAACTATGACATTTACAATGACAAAAACCTAATTCCATCTTAACCTGAACCAAATCTCTTGGCACATAGCTGAATCAACTATCTGCACTTTTTACTTATTTGTTCTTAAATTCACTAGAATCGTGTCATACATATTTTTTTACCATGAAATAAATTAGCCATGCAGAGATTAAAAAAAAAAAAAATCCACAAGAGTGGATTTCAGTTAAGTGTCTCATATTAAAGGTCCTTTTAGTTGTCTGCTTGGGAGTCATTTTCTAGCATATTACCAAGCATTTTGTTGTTAAAGGGCATTTTCCATAATTCTGTGAACATCTGGGTTGTGCTTGGGGTTTTTTTAACTCATTCCTTATACATATTCCTAAAAGCCTGTACACTGTACAAAATTTCTGTCACATAAATGAAACACAAACTGTCAGCAGGACCAGACACACTAGCTCTGCAAGTCCAGCATTTGTTTGAGGTACACAAACATTATTCCCACTTCATTTCCTCATACTAACTTTGTCAACAAACGGATGATCCATGAAGTCTGGCCCACCAATACTTAGATTCAGTACATCTATCTTCTTTAAAATTGCATAATTAAAAGCATCCAGAAACCAAGATGTATATGAGACCTATGTAAGAAAGAGGGGAAAAAGTTACCATTAAAAAAAAAATACGTGATTTCATGACAATGCAGACTTTAGACAGAGGAAAAACAACATCAAAATAAAGCAAAAAAGTGACAATGGTCTTAAATTTCTAGCACTCAGTACATTTGAGTGACTGCACCACTATACAGGTAAGACTTCCATATCCTATTTCTGAAAAACATACCAGATTTGGAAACTGACAGAAATCTTATAGTAAGTCTTTTATAAATAGAAAGCTGTATCCTTTCCACTTATCAATGTCTACATTTATGAGTGCATACAATTCTCCTAAAGGAAAGGATTATTACAGCATTAACCTGAAAAGGCAGGAATTGAAACACATGTAAAATAGCTACCTGATTATTGGTGAACACTCTGAAAATGTGCAGTTCAGCATTTGGAGCAAATCCCTGGCATTCCCTCATGCTGGCTATCACGCCTGCTACAAAAGTCCCATGGCCTAAACCTATCAGCATGAGAAAGAAACAAAATAACATATCAATACACAAAAAATTCCATTGACAAGAGTTTTTACTGCTGAACATCACCTATAGCAAAAATCACATAAATTAAACAGACTTTACAACAAACCACAAGTGCTGGGTTCAGTCCGAGTCTTTTTGAACCATATTTTGCTACCAGGTTCAGTGGGGACAGAGTCTGCAGCACACTGTAGCCAGACAACTAGCTGATGAAACTTGGGTGATTAATTCACCAGTCCATCCACTTCTGATTGCTACCAATGAAATCATGACAAAAAAACAGTATTTTGGAAAATGCAGCTCATTTCAAAGTCAATGTATTTTAATGCAGACTTTCTTAAAGGATTTTTATCCTGAGTCTGCAATAACCAAATTTTGTTAAGCATGAGTAATGAGACAAAACACTTTTTTTCTCCTCTCCTCAAAAAATACTTAAGCTTTTGCTTTATTGGACTGCCACATCACATTTTCTGTACTCCAAATCTGCCTGTCCAGCAACCCTCTGGGCACAGAACTTACAGAAAGAGCTATCCAAAAGCAGGCCCTGCAATGTAAAGTAATTATTATGTAAACAAAACTATAGAGGTGCACACAAGACTGAGCAATACAAGCAACTACCTTGAACTCCAGGGAGAGTCAATGGCCAACTGACTCACTGACCCAAACTGTATGAAGTTAATAATCCGTGAAAGCACATGGTCAGGACAAGTCAGGGTCAATATACAAAAAAGGAACACAAACATAGTGTAGAAAATAAAAGTTTCAGTTATACAGAATAGAAAAACTTTACAGGAAGGTGCCAAACTCTGATCAGTTTAGAACTACACAGTAAGGAAGGAAAATGCTGTCCCTTATCAGTATGGAAACATGTACCACTGTGAAACAGCAACATGAAAAGGAGTAGGAAAGAAAACACCTTTGTTGGGTTTGCTCTAAACGCCACCTTCTCTGGCACTGTATCCACAGGCGCACGGTAACTTTTTGCCCTGACATTTTTCAACAACTATGATGAAGTGTCACATATGAATCCAAGGACACTTATGCACCACCCTTTTTGAACCCTAATAGCCCCTGTTGAATTTGGTATGAATACAAAGTGCCTGGGACACTGCAAAATTAAGCTTTAAGTATCAAAATACACAGTTTTAACAAATGTTAGCAGCACAGCAGCAAGCACAAAACACACCAGTGTCAGGAATAGCTGGAAAACTGCACTGTAACTCACCATCATCCAAGGTTCTCTCATTAGTCCAGTTTGTTCTCTCCTTTACATTTTTGAAATGTGGATGTTTCTCACTCAGACCAGTGTCAAACACTGCTACTCTCACACCAGCACCTATTAAGAGAAAACACTGCTTTTTCTGATTCAGCTCCATACCAAATCTATTCTATCAAGTTAAAAGAGAACTTTTGTTTAATATAGTAAGCAATTTACAATTCAAGTCAGCTATAGATAATAAACAAACTCATAATCCAACTCAGAAATTCATTCAAAGATGATAAACATGACCAACTTCCCCTAAAGTAAAGTATGCATATACTAACAAGCACTCCATAAATATACAGTGCATTCCAAACCAAATTATTTCTCAATCTTTGCAACCTGGCAGCCAGTGAGAGGTTAACACACACAAGTCAATTAGCCTCTCCTTACACTTCACTTGTTTTTCCAAGAAGGTTATTGTTCTCAGGCAACAAGCAAAAGCATACCTGTGTAACCCATCTGCCAGAGGACATCTGCCTGCAAGGTCTGAGCAACCTGGCGAGGGATGGCTCTCAGCAAGCGCCTGCTCGAGTGCCGGCCTGTGGCGTGCCAGAAGCCAGAACCCAAAGAAAGACTTGCTCTTCTCAAGGGGCGTGATGACTGCCACTTCTGAGTCCACCTGGTTTCATTGCAGTGCAGCACTGGATCAGCTGTGTAGAATTAGGATGAAGAAAATTAAAAACAGCACGAGGAAAACCATAATAGAATTGATTCTTACAGAAACTTGAGACATCATAGTGTTACAACAAAAGGTTTAGATTATTGAGTATCGAATTTCTCTAATCAACATCAGTGGTGGTTTATCTACTACAGATACAGAGGTCCCTATTCTCAGGTAAGTGACTGCTGCTAAAGAAATGTTTCTATGTTGCAGATGGAAATACAGCATGCTTCACCAAATGTATAACAAGACCCTTGTAAATTTATAACCAAAAGAATAGATTTCTGTTAATTAAAGAAAAACTGCAGGGCAGTTCTCAGTTGTGTAATGCTAAGCTGATGGTCTGAAATAAGGCTAAGAACACTTTTCCAAGGCAGATCCCATGCAGCCACACAGAAAATAACTTACACTCTGAATACTTGAGTGACCGAAAGACCTTTCTCTGAGGTGTCACACGCTTGATGTTTGGGTGATCTTCCAGAGTGAGGACTCCATCCTTCTGCTTCTCGTTGATCTGAATAACTTCAAAATCGCTTGGATAGTCACTGGCCGGGTTGTTGCGAGGTACAATCCTCCAGTTCTCAATATCACTACTTTTTAATGCACTTGAAATAAATTTACTTCGAGCTTTAGCTGTGAAGTATCCATTAAAAGCCACAATATACTCTGGAACAAGAGCACAACTTTATCAGAACTGGTGTTGAAGCAGCTAATGCATGAATTCACATTGCAGTCTGAATTTTTCTTTACTCGGAACAAATAATCACAATTTGGGGCCCTTTTCTGATGCTTTTACAAGTTTGCAATTTATTTCTGCACTATGTAAAGGGGTGGGGGTGTTGGAAACATAAGAAATATGACAAAAGCCTTTGAAAGGAAGGTGGAATTGTAAATATCAGGGAAAGGCAAAATGATGTGAGAGGAGGAGGAGTGAGGGAACAGATTTATTGTTACAAACTGATATGCCAGTTCAGACAGAAGTGGCTCAAAGCCTCCACATGATATTGAGACTTAATGCAAATTACTGAAACCAACTATGACAACCTCAGAAAACAAAGTCAGACTCAACAGCCGAGTCCCTGATCTGCACCAGTGATCTGTCAGCAGGCTCAGCTCCAGCTGACACCACCACACTCAGTGTGTTAAGGCTGTGGCCAGCTATGCACAGGAATGCCACTTCTGCCACCCTCCTGCACCCAGGCACAGCACAGCTTCACTGCAGGAGTACTGCAGCTTCCTGAGGCAACACATGGATGCAGGGTCAAGGTGTCCTGCTGCTGTCCTCTGCCATCCCAGCAGCAGCACCTGCCCCACTCTGCCTTTCACCTGCTCCCTTCACTATTATCTGCCATTTCTACATGCAAGTATCACTTCCAAACATTTTCTTTAACAAATCCACAGAGACTTCTTACTTTTCTCTCCCCTTCAAGGCCCAAATGTGTGGTTACATTTTATAAAAGAACCTCAAGCATACCACTGTTTTGACTGGGTGGGTCAAAACAAAAAGCTACTAAACACACTACTCTTGCCCACCTGAGCCTTCCCACTCCATCTTCACTTTTAAAATCATCTGGATTTCCCTCTCCCTTCTCTTGTTGGAACATTGTCTCCAGCTAAACAAAGAACCTTTGTAAAAGTGCTCCTCTTTTCGAATATAGGGAATTTAACAGATGATGTTAAATGTTTCTACAGAAGCATGTTTCTACATGTCATGTCATGTTTCTACAGAAACCCTGAATGTTACAATTGCACAAACACCACAAATCAGTAAGGTACACATGAACATAAATTGTTTTTTTTTTTTTTTACTGCTTAACTCTTTATTACCATGCTCCACGACCGTCGAAGTGAACTCCACTTTCAAAGTAAGACGAGAACATCCAGGACATACGTGAGCCTCATGAGAGGAATTCCCTACTCTGGTACCAAAGTGTTTTTTGCCACAGAGCAAAATAACAAACAGAACAAGCCAGATATTTGCAAACTTCATGGTCATAGAAGAAAATGGTTTCATTCCAAAAATTCCATATATTCAAATCACAATTTTCTTCTTTATAAACTAGTTCATTTTTCTTTCAGTAAACGCTGCTTTCACTGTGCTGATCAACTGGATATTCTGAAAGCCGGATCCAAAATAAGTACAGATTTCATGGTCTTTTCCGGTCAAGCCTAGTGAACAGGCTCATTTCTTTCTCCGCTTCTTCTCCATTTTGCGTTAAATGATTCGGTCACTCAGGATGTGGCAGCTCAGTCCTGTGCTCCATTTCTGATGGCAAAGTCAACTCCCTAGAAGAATTAGCAAAGCTGATTGCAAGGCAACCTGTAAGGCAGGGCAATATAGAAAATAATTAGATGCATTAATAATTTGTGCAACTGTATATAGTCTGAAAACAATTAAAAAAAGACACCTTTGGAAGTTTGTTTTAGAAATAATAGGGAAAAAGTTCCTCATATTTCATTTACAATTTTTCAACAACACTGAAGTTTTCTCTTGTTCAGACCAGAGCACACATGAAACACTGAGGCATTAATCTGACAAGAGAACAGGCAACAATGACCACCAAACTCAACCACACTTCCTGAAGTACAGCAAAGAGCTAAAACTTACATGCAAGTCCCATGGCAGGGAAAAAGTGAAAAATAAAATACTAACATGATAAAAGAGTCCATGGACACTTAAAAAAAGCATGGGTTTTTTTTCCAGTCAGAAACATGGCAAATAGAAATAACGCACAGAACTTCATTTTATTCAAGGCAGGTCAGATTCAAACTCTATGCCAAAGCCAGGTAAAGACACAAGATACCAGAAGAGGCAAAGCTGCAGTGACTGTGCTTGAAATCTACATGAAAAAAAAACTTTCAAAAAATTTTTGAGCCAGCATGTGAGTTACTAAAAACATGGGCACCTGAGGAAATAAGAGCTGATAACAGCATGCAAAGTTAAAGGAAGGAGTTGAAAGTGTTTTCCACAGGGAGGGACAGCCTCCTCCCCTTATGTTCCAAAGTGCATCATACACTCAAGAAAAACTGCAAGGCTAGTATTCTCCTGAATTCCAAGCATTCAACCGGCAACTGAGAGATACAAGGCCGTTAAAAGAAAATAAAAGAGAAACATTTATGTCTGGTTTGTCACAGCACCTGGAGAAGAACAGAAGTGCATATTGCAGCTGTGGCCAGGACTGGAAAGTAGGGGCCTTATTAGGGGATTCACATGATTTAGGGGAATGATGGGCTGACCTCACAGCACAACAGATGAATCGAGTCTGAATGCAACAGCTGTTATTTCATTTTCCTTTATTTACTATTATCAAGTATTTCCTTGTAATAGGGACAGAAATTACCTCTATTTTCATTTGACTGACAACACCATGACAGATTGCGAACTGCCTGTTAGCAATTACAAAGTTTCCCCATCATTCCTAACTCAACATAGTTACAGTGCACTGAGTTCTGGCCTTGGCTAAGCTCCGCCTGCCTTATCACTTCATCGGTTAATAACCCCTATAGCAATAAAATAAAACAACCACACAAATGAGCAAAATAAACACCCTTGTGGCTAATAACAGGTTGCATGTAAGCACGATAACGAAATACGATGGATACTAAGAGCAAAGGATCAACAGGCCCAGAGGTTTATTCTGCTTTAACACCCACACGGTGAGGGGCAGGACGGGACCCCCACTTGCCAACTTGCCCCTGCCCTAGAAGAGCTGCGCTCGGAATCACTCCCTGCTCCTGCCGCAGCGTGGGCCCCCCATCCCGTGGGCTGGGCACGCCGCAAGGATCCCCGGCTGCAGTGCAGCAGCACCGTCACGTCCGGGGAGCTCTGCCAGTACCACGAGCGAGCCCAGCGAGCCCGGGCCCGGTACCGCCCCGGCCGGACTAAAGTAAGCGCGGCCGGGCACCGTGCGGGGCAGCGCCGCCGCTCCCGGCCCGGGCAGGGCGGAGGTGAAGTGACAGCCGGCGGGGAGCGCTCCACGCCGCGGCGGCGGGCGAGGCAGCCCCGGAGACGAGGGGCAGCGAGCGCCGCCCCGCCCGCGCCCCAGACCCTGAGGGAGCCGCGGCGCTCCCGGCCCGCCCCGCCCGCCCCGTGCTTACCGCGCCGCCGCCGCCGCCTCCCGGCCCGCCGCCATCTTGAGTGCTGTTTACCGCCGCGCTCTCGCGAGAGCCCCGCGGCCGCGCTGCGCAGGCGCAGGCGGGGCCGGCCCGGGAGCCCTCAGGAGGAAGCGGCGCGCGGGGTCCCGTTATCCACCGGGAATGGCGCCGGCGGGCCGAGGGACACTGCGGCCGCACCGCCATCCGGCTGCATTTAAGCCCTTACCCACATTAAATGTATGGGTTTAAAGCCCCTTTGCCAGCGAGCGGAAGGCGTTGTTGGCAACATAAGTTTTCGCCCGCACAACTGCTTTGAGGGGCTTTGAGGGCCAGCTGAGGTTGGCGTCAGCTGTGGACCCTGTCATGGGTCCCTGACCCTGATGCCCCACCAGCTGTTCCCCATCTTCTCCACAACTTCATAGCTGTCGTTTCAAATGGCTTGATTTTTCTGGGGTCCCGTTTCTGATGGAGTTGGAGGAGTCCCAAATTCTTCAAGGTTACAAATGGACATCATGTAGCACTATGTGAGGGACTGTCACTGACAGAAAAAAACACTGTACCTGCTCCTGCCCAATTATCTCAATGAGAAAGTGAATAGAGATTAACATCAAGAACATCAGCACTCTGTCATAAAGGAAAACAGCAGAGGAGGCATTTAATACAAGGATACAGAGAGGATCCAGACTTCTGTTGTCTAGTTTACGTAGCTTCCTTAACAAGGTATGGATAAGTTACAGTAAGTCCTCCAAGGTTCATTAAACATTTTTGCAGCACTCTGATGAGAATTGTCTCGTGGGACATCGACCTACTCCTATTTCGCTTTGGCTGCCAAAGCTTGCTTGCGTATAATTCTGCTCAAATACAGCGCAAACCATGCCCACATCCACTCAGGCAGGCACTCGCCCAGCGTCAACTGTGGAAAGGCACGGGGAGACAAGAAAACAGAAAAAAATTACAGAAAGGGACAAATTAAGATACATTCCATTAAAATAAACAGTTTCTCAAATCACTACTAAAGCAAGGCAAAAAGTTCTTGAATATCATCACCCAAGCCTTAAATTCAACCCCTTGAAGCACACATATTCAGTTGTTTCGGATGTAGCGCCCACAGCTGAACAGTTAGGTTCTGCAAATAAATACTGAATCCTGATTTGATTAAGTTCACAACAGCAATTCTGTCCACTTCCATTAATTGCCACATTTTGCCAGAATGCATCCTGTCTCTTTTATTCCTTTTGGACTAATCCCTACTTTTTCATTTCCATCTAGTCAACCCAATGCTATTAAGGAAGCCACTAGGAAGGACACACGAGATGTGACCAATGTGCATAAAACAGTCTGCCCCAAAAATCAAAACCCTAACAAATGGAGGAAAATACAGGTCTTTTCCTGCTATTTTTCCATCCTCCCTACCCACTCTTCCCCAAAGCACAAATACGCTCAATATATTAAGACTGAAAAAAGCCATTTCTGTTTACAGAAGACAGTGAAACACTTGTCCAGTCAGTAACACCCCAAGAGAAATGAGATACTCTGCTTTTCAGTAAAAAGTTGTCTCTTTCCCATTTCTGCTGTGCATTTCAAGGGAGAATTGGATTCACTCTCTGATCTTAAAAATAAGCATGCTCAACCATAAGTTTATAAAGCAGAACTAGTGAGAAAATATGGCACAATGCCTTAAAGTGTACAATATATATTACACTTTTTCATAATGAGCAACTTTCATTCAGACTCCTAAGAAAGTAAACAGCTGATTTACTTCTACTGACAAAAATGAAATAGTTTCATTAATTTCATTACCTGTATTGCATGCTTCCAGCAACCAGTGGTCCTTATGGATAACCCAAGAGTAGAAACAGCATGACTTACATATTCTTCAGCAGTAGGAAAAAAGATCGATCTCTTTGATATAGTGCTGCTGAATGCTAACATTTTTGTAGTAATGAGAAATGGTGTTAGACTCTGAACAAAAATTCCTTTAGAGGCATACTCATAATGTAGTGCTCTACTGAAATAGTCCAAGTAGCTCTAGAAAAACAAAAGCAGAAAGACATTTTTTTTTCTTTTTTTTTAAACAATGAAATCTCAGGGCCAAGTTTTATTAAAATTACAGAAAAGTTTTAACATATTTTATGCACCAGCTCAATATTAACAAATAGTATAAAAATAAGATTTTCTGAAGTGTTATCAACATTTCTCTGTGTTGTTAATTGCTATAAAGCTGCCACGGTACAGTAACTTGCAGGACAAAGTGACTGCTTATCACAATCTGACAATTTCTGCTTAAAAATAATACAAAAACATTTATTTCATCTAAAACAAACGCCTTATCTGGTCTGGAGGCATTGCAAGAACACTCTACAGACAGTTCTACCTACTACTGTCAGAAGAAAAAAATAAAGGCCCATTCTTTAATACCTTTACAGGTGAATTTTGCATTCAGCTGTCTTCTCCAGGAGCCAGGTTAGTTATTTCCTGGGACGCTCTTAGGCAAAAAGATTCGTTAATGTTTATCTGCATTACCTCCTTTAGCTCATTTTACTTTGACAGAACAAGAAAAGCACAAGGCTGATAACTGGGACTGCTGGAATCAGACTGAAACATGAGCCTGGCTCAGTCTTATCAGGACAGCAACTCTGATGCCTTCCCTGCTGAAGCTACTGCTGTGCCACACAGGCAGTTCTCCCTGAGAAAGAGCATTTTAGACTCAGCTTGTGAGCAGATATATTGCTTCTTCCAACTAGCCTTGCAAAAGGTTTTCCCAACAGTTTGTTGGGAAAGCATCTCGTACAAATTCTCTTACAGCTGCTTTAGGAAAATTAAAGCAACCACTTCAAGCATTATTAATTGTTACTACACAAAGAGGCTTAGGATGTTACAGCAGCTTGCTCTCACTTAGGTGTTCTGAGGCCAGGCTTAAAGCTGGATTGCTCATCTAGCATTTGGATTATCTCAGTTAAATCAAGAAACTTTGGTACATTTGTGATTCTTCTTTCTCATTCAAGCCTTCTAATTGTTTTAATTCAGAGTGCAGCTCTACAAACACTTAGCCTAACCAAAGGGGCAGATACTCTGCACAGAAACAGTAACTGTAAGCCAGTTGCCACACTGAAGGAAGTCTGCAAGGAGTTTTACACCTTGGGGTAGTAAGAGCTGGTTTTGCTCCAGGCCAAAGGAAATAAAAGAGCTATGTCAGGAGCAAGGCTACAACAGAAGGCAGCCATGGACAGCTGGGAGCAATAACCCCTTGTGTTCAGACATTGGATCTAGGTGAGACCCTTCCACTGCTCCTGTGGATTCAGCAGCACGTCATGCAGTGCAAATCCACCACAAGCATTCATTCCTCCAGCACCACCCAGCTGCCCAGTCCTATTCATTACTGCTTGGATCTCTTAAGGAAGGACAATTATGGGGGACTTCCTTTCACTTGTCCCCAAATATGCCACAACACTCCTTGGTATTACATGAAGCAGTAGCTTGATTTGGCCACACTCCATGTCACAGTGGTGGCTTGAGCATAAGTATAGCCCTTTTTGCTACCAAATACTGGTATGCAAGAGACTTGAGACATGTGCACAGTCCAGCTGAAGGAGAGATGAAATTTGTGATCCTTTCAATGGCGCCCACAGAACTGCCTCTCTGCTTTGTACATCTGAGAAAGGCAGCATTTCTCCTAGAATGACTGTTATGCCACACTTCACACAAAATCCAGAAGCACTGACTTTGGTTCAAAGCCCAGCACTGGTGAGGATGAAGAGTTTACTGCATAATACATGTATCATTCACCTCCAAAATTTAAACAAATCCCTAGAAAACATTCAAGTATTTTGACATCCTTGCTGAATGTGTTTCCAGTGCATGCCATTTAACACTACAGCCCAACTTACTTTAGAGGCTCCATAGACTGTCGACATCGGTGTTGGCTGACAACAGAAAACTGAAGAAAGATTCACAATTGCCCCTTTCTTCTTCTTCACCATGCCTGGCAGCACAATATGTGTCATCATGGTAGCAGAAGCAATATTTACATGGATCAAGTCCCATAGCATATCCTCAGACAGATTAGTAAAATAGTCTGTGTAGGCATAATATATTCCTACATTATTCACCAAAATCCCAATTTCTCTGTCTTTCAGAGCATCCTTAATGGCCGGGTAAAGCTCACGCCCCTTGCTGAAATCAGCTACTATGAACTCTGTTTCCACTTTATAGGTTTCAGATATGCTCCTGGATACAGCCTCCAGCTTCTCTTTGTTTCGGCTGACTAAGATGATGTTGACACCATGCTTTGCCAGCTCCTCAGCATAAGCCTTCCCAATACCATCTGTGCTACCTGCAAGTGAAACAGCAATGGAACACACAAGTGAAAAACAGAGCAACACTAGCCTTCTATTTTGACAGTTCTTTCAATTATAGCTTTATTCCTTTTTCTGAGATCAGATATGGCACTAAATATATTGAATTCAAAGACACAACAGTAAAGACAACACTGTCAACCACCTTCTGCAATTTCCGTCATAAAAGTTTTATATTTTCTATGACAACAAGAGAGCTCAAAGGAGAACCTTAATGAAAGGCAGGGATGTCAGGGGTACAGGGATGCTGAAGAACTAGGACACATATGAACATCCCATAGCAAAAAGAGGATCTTGTCTACATCTCTGTCTACACTTGCAGGTGATCAAGAGGTACCTTGCAAATTTGGGCAAGAATTGCTGTGATTCTTTCTCAGCAGTCAGTCAACTCACTTAGCTTGCCCATCTCCTGAGGAATTAATTTATAATGGCAATGAATAACAGCCACTGCTCAGGCAGATTAACCTGCAACCAGAGACAATACAGGCTCCAGCCTGTGATACAAAGCTCACCCAGCGCCACAAGCCACCAAGTTTCACAGTACTGGCACAGTATGTTACATAAACACAAGGAAATTCACCTCTTCATCTCTTACCCGTGACCACAGCCCACTTCCCGTACTTCTTGACGAGATCAATCTCCCCAGTCAGCTTTGGGATCACGTGCAGCCTGAGCGCGCTGTAAGTGCCCAACGCCAGAGACACACACTTTCTGACTGTGTACCAAGCTCCAACAATAGCCAGCGCTTCTACATAGAAACTGCAGGAGCGACTGATTTCTCTGTACAAGAGGGAGAATCGATCCACTGCAGCCATGGTGATCACAAGCCTTAAAAAAAAAAGACACATGCAATTACAATTGCCTCTTGGGTCATGTAAACTCTTCAGACTGTATAAGACCTTTGAGATGCAGCATTTTACAGTCTGAGCACTATTTTTATGCAGAAAACCCACAAGTCAGTGTGCTAAAATTTGTGTGCCACCTACCATCAACCTCACTGGTTTAGATACTGTTTAAGCCCTTTTCCTAGGGTTGAGCTATTAATCAGTTACACTGCAACAACAATGATCAACGATTCTGTAAATAAAACAATTAAAGCAGAAGCTGAACAGGTGAAAACCAATGTTGGAAGATGAAAAAGTACTGCAAGAGAGGCAAGGATAACCAGCACGCGAGACATGAGAAACAAAGAAACAACGAGCTCTTTCAAGGACAAAAAGCTACATGAGAGACAAAGCAGACTCAGAGACAGCACGGCAATTACCAGGGCAGTCAAAAGCACCGCATCTGCCACTGTCCTTGAACCACGGCACGGTGCAGCACATCAGGCACACCGCGCTTGCTTTGCCTCACACGACTTTTACTAGTTGAAATGTTTTTTAAACAAGTAAAAATCCGTCCACACGGCTTTTACTAGTTAAAACGTTTTTTAAGCCAGCACAAATCCGTTCTCCCCTCGGCAAGACCCGCTGTGCCGCCCGGCACCGCCACACCCCGCCCGCCCCTCGCCCAGGGCGGGACAGAGAGCTCCGGGCGCGCCCTCCCCGCACAGCCCCAGCTACCTCGGCCCAGCGCCTGGCCCCTCGCCCAGCCCTGGCCCGGCCCGGCCCCGTCCCGTCCCGTCCCGTCCCGTCCCGTCCCCACCCCCGGCGCGGCCCTGACCCGCCGGCACCTCACCCGCGAGGCCGGGCCGGGCCGGGCCCTCCGCCCGCCGCGCTGCCCGCGCCCGCCGCCGCCTGCGCCGCGCGGGGCCGCCGGGAGCGGCCGCGGGGCCTTGTGGGGCTGCGCGCGGCGTCGCCATGGCCACGGCTGAGGCGGCGGCCGGAGCTCGGGCTCCGCTCCGTCCCTCGCCTGCCGCCAACTAAAGCCTGCGGACATTTTGTCTGAAAAAGGCAGAGCGTAAATCCCACACCGGCTCGGGGGTGTTAGAATGCAGGCGGCGCCCGCTGGACACCCGGACAGCGGCCGCAGAGGGGAGGTCACGGCGCCTGAGGCGTCGGAGGCGCCGGTGGGCGACGCCGGGAGCGGAGGTGCCCACACGGAGCGTGAGGGCAGCGCTGTGAGCACAGGTGAGCCCCTCCGGCTCGCTCGCCAGCACACAAAACCTGCACATCACGGCTGTTCGCACTCATCTGGATGCAAATACGAGTGTGTACTTTCTGCCAGCAGTCACTGGAAATCCTGACATAACTGACGCATACTCAATTGCTGTCTTCCTGTGGTCTTTTTTTCCTTTCCCATTTCTTTACTTTCCTGTTGCCGCAGAAGTATTTCTTTCAGTGTTGCAATCACACAGCCAACCTGACCTCTAAATCACGAGAGTCACAGGATGGTTTAGGGTCCACAGCGGGTCATCGGTCCAAGCTCCCTGCTCAAGCGGGGCCATCCCAGAGCACAGGGCACAGGATTGTGTCCGGATGGCTCTGGAACATCCCCAGTGAGGGACACTTCACGCCCTCTCCGGGCAAACAGTTCCAATGCACGGCCACCCGCACAGTAAAGTTCTTCCCCATGTTCAGGTGGAACTTCTGTGCATCAGTTTCAGTCCATTGCCTCTTGTGTTACTATGTCCGATTATTGTGTTTTAATTACAGTCATATTTAAGTAAGCTGGTACTGTCATCTTGTTTGCACTTTAAATGTATGAACTACAAGTGCAAGTAGAAGGTTCAGGGCAAGTATCTGAAGAGACAAATACTGAAAGTATCAATTAATCAAAGCAATTAATCAAAGGCAGTGTAAAGACACCTTCCAAGGAGTGCAAAAGGGTAAATTTGTAGAAGAGCTGGACTATCAGTGTCTGGGGTGACTGATACACCATTGCTGAAGTCTCTTTACAGTAATCTCAAGTTGGTGTTAATTAAATGTAATACATATTAAATGTCTAACACGGTAAGAACATTAGTGTCAGTACTTTATTGTGACTGCACTTTATAAGAATACTAAGAATAATGGGTACTCTCTGACTTCCAGATATTAAAAAAAATTAAATATGCAGATTTCAATTGCTACTATTTGTTTTATGATGCTGTGTAAAAAAAGTTAAGTTTCATTAAAAATCTCAGCAGAAATCTTGGTTAAAACACTTTTCTTGAAATTCATATTCAAGTGCTCTTCAATACTTCTCTGAAGTAATTGGCAACATGACACATTTTCCCCACCCTTGCTGTTAAATTGCAACTCATTTTCTTATTTAAAAAGCTGTTAAAACTCAAGAGAAAGAAGTCAACTGTACGTCCAGTGCAGATCCACAGAATGAACAAAAATCAGGTATTGATCAGAAGTCTGGAACCAGCTCATCCAGTCAAAGGACAGAAGCAAAGAGAGGCTCTGTAAGGTAATATTGTTTGTGGATGTGTTGGCATCATCAGGAGTTCTGCTATTCTGTGTGTTCATCTCAGTTCTGGAGAACAATTTTGAAGATGAACTTGAGAATAATGGATAAATCAGGTATTAGTGCTATTTCCAGCATCTGGACAGATGTTTGGGTTTTATGGCCACTGTAGCAAACTACATTCTGATTACATGATGAAGTCATTTAATGGATCTGGAGAAAATTGTGCAAACTCCCGTGGAAGTCATGTGCCAGTAGATGTAACCATTTCTCTGCATCAGTTCAGAGAAAGCATTCTGTTAACTCCTAGTGGCATTCCCAGCCAACCAACAGCTGTATATAAAAACTTTCTTGAGTGCTATTTTGGAGTCAGCATGTCAATAAAATGTTGGGTGATTACTCTTGATTTTCCTAGCCTGAGAAAAATGTTGCATTTTGGCTCTGCCACCAAAGGTCCTGTACCAAAGCAATGAGGAACAGGGGAAAGAATTGGAGAGGAAGCTAACATTGGAACCAGAAGCTAACATAAAATCATACTGCCCTTTTCCAAGAAGATGGACTCTCTAATTCCCTGCCTGTTTTCCTGTGAACCCTTTTTTAGCAGAAGGGCCTGGTAACTCACTTCAAAGGTAGAAATGAAAAGCCACACTAAAAAAACCCAGCACTTTTTTTTTTTTAAATTTGGAATATAATTTTGAAAGCTGTAGCTGTTTCTCTTGCATGAAAGAATTGTTGTGTTGCAATGGAATCTGTAAGGAAACCAAAGATCTCAGAATGTGCACTGAAATTAATTTTTTATTTTGCTTCTGCTTCCTGTACTATTTTAGGATGACAAAAAAGATTCTGCTAGACATCTGTAAACAGCAGAAATTATACTGGACCCCACACTTAAATGATACACTGTACTTGCACTATAAAGGTAAGATGTGGACATGACTGCCTAGCTTGATCAATCTAAGTAGCATTTTAGCAGAGAATCTACTTCTTGGCTCACTGAAGTAAGGTATCTAGTAATTCTTCTAAATGAGAAGCACAATTTTATGTAATACTGGATTGGGGAATCAAAATGAGTCAATATGAAGGTGGAAAAGTAAACTGTACATCTAACTCATTTTGTGGAGCCATCCGAAGGATCAGTAGGAATCAAGGGACATATTTTTGGTTTCTTTTACTGAAACAGAAGCCTCTGAGATATGTAAATTAAAATACTGGCCTGGGTTGCTCTGAGAGAAAAACATATGTATTTTTCCTTAAATTGTTTGTATAAAGAGCTTTTTCCAGCTTTTGGAACTTTTTTACTGCCAAGTAGAAATGGTCAAGAGGAAAATAAACAGTAAATACTTGCTGCATGTTTGCAAACAGTACTGGAAAAAAAAAAAAAAAAAAGCTAGAATGAACATTATTCATCCTCTGGTGAACTCTGAGTAGGTTTTTGCATGATGCAGTTACCTGGCCCAAGTTAGCCTAAGAATTCCCCCAAACAAATAGGATATGCTACCTTCTACATTCAGCCTTGGTTTTTTGCTGTTTATTATTGAGCATCTAAAGGGCTGCTGAGATACAGACCAGAATAGGTACCAACCTGGTTTTGCCCTTTATGGGCCAGAAACAGTGCCATGAATTCAGTGGAAATATTGCAGTAACTTCAGCACCAGTGTTCTCTCAGGCTGTTTCGGCAGCTCTGGTTTAATGGAATTTTCTCATCCAAAGAGCCATTTTCAGCCAATGCCATTTCATTTTAAAACATCTTTTTTTTCTCTGTAGGATTTGACCGACTGGAGAATCTTGGAGAATATACTGGACTGAAGTGTTTGTGGCTGCAATGCAATGGCTTAAGAAAAATTGAGAATTTGGAGGCTCAAACAGAGTTGCGTTGCCTCTACTTGCAACTCAATTTAATAGAGAAAATTGAAAACCTTGAACCCTTACAAAAGCTGGATTCCCTCAATATCAGTAACAACTACATTAGGACCATTGAGAATCTCTGTAAGAACTTTTTCTGCAACAGGTTTTAGCCTCTGGCAAGCCCATATTTCCTAAGCTCTGACTAAGCTTTTGTTAGTGGCACTAGTTTCAAGAGATTTTTTAATTTGCATTAGAATTTTGCACAATATCTATAACAAAGCCTACAAGGCTTCTGTGGGAGAATAAAACCTATGTTGAGAAACAGAAAATACACAGAAATTACTTTCACATGGATACCTAGGATAATTAAGTTGTTTTTCCTCACTTCTTAATACTATCTTGGTATTTATCTGTGTTGCAGTCAAGCTGACAATCCAGTTTTCACCATTTACTTTACAGTTAAGATGTGCTTTGGCAGTTGCAGACACAATTACCAAATCTTTTATATCTGCTAAAAGATTGATTCTGTCTTCAGCAGAAAATAAAAAACTATTTCTGTACATTACTATTTGCATACATTGGAGAATATTGTAACACAAGCTCTTACTTTTGTGTAACTGATTCATTTGAAATGAGAATTAAAAATAACTACCATCCTAAAACTAAGCACCTATTTTTCCCTGGAGTGAAAAAAGCAGCTTTGGAGGCCTAGCCAAAAAGTATATATAGCAGATTAACAACTTCAGAAAAAAAGCTCCAAATTCAGTATAAACTATTAGTTTGACAATGCAGTTTTTTACCTGCTCAAAAAACCCTCTGTGAATTGACAACTCTTACCTTTCCTTTCATTGTACTGTTCTTGTCTGGCAGCTTGTCTGAAAGTCCTGCAGACTCTGCAGATCGCTCACAATAAGTTACGAACAGTGGAAGACATCCAGCACTTGCAGGAATGCCCAAGTATTTCTGTTCTTGATCTTTCCCACAACAATCTAAGTGATCCGAGTATTGTAGCTATTCTGGAGACCATGCCCAATCTGGTAAGCCAAAAATAGCTTACCAGTCTGGTAAGCCAAAAATTGTATTGTGTGTGAGTGAACCCCATCAAGTGGCTTTGTTGAGTACTCCAGTGCACAGTAGGTATCAGTCTAAAAGAAACATTATTAAACGTTATTTTGTTTCTTGTAGATCACCTGTAACACCTTGGATGTTTTATTCATTTCTTGCTTTTGAAATGACAGGCTGGGGTTTTTGCTACTCAAGCTTAAAAATTGTTTCCCTTGTTTCTCTAGCATGTGCTGAATTTGATGGGAAATGAGGTGATAAAGAAAATTGCTAACTATAGAAAAACACTCACTGTTCGACTAAAACAGCTGACATATCTGGATGACAGACCAGTTTTCCCAAAGGATAGGTAAGAAACACAGCCATCTTCTTTACACAGCAATAAGAATCAAGTGCTAACAATCACTCATCCATTTTTTTGTCAATACTGTCATGGAAGGAAGATTGACCAGAGTAATTTATTGAAGGTGGATGACTGAGGAGAAGAGTTGTGTACTACAGTGTTCTAAATCTAGCATACCTAGAAAAAAAACAATATATTTTTTTCACAAAATAATTCTTGAACAGAATTGTCTCACACCATGTCTGTAGATCAGAGGCAGATCCTGATTCCAACAGAAACTGAGCAGGTATCTGGAACAGCTGAGCCAAGATCAGACCAATCTCTGGTGGTGTAATCACCAATCAGCATTTGGATATTTCTATTTCTTTTGTGAGATGAACACATTTAAACACATCTTTTGTGAGATAAACAGCATCCCTGTTGCATAAGGGATTGTCACTGCTATCTGCTTTTTTCTCTTGCAGCTGTGCATTCTCTTGCATTTTGTGCTGTTGCAAACTCTTTTAAATTTCTCTTTCATTGCAAAGGTGGACTTTTATAGCTGTACTACAGTGAGCTTTTGTATTTTCATTAGAGCCTGTGCAGAAGCCTGGGCTGTTGGAGGGCTTGAAGCTGAGAAAGCAGAAAGGGAAAAATGGGAAACCAGAGAGAGAAAAAAAATCCAAGATAGCATTGATGCGTTAGCAGCAATTAGGCAAAGAGCACAGGAAAAGAGGAGACAAAAGTGCATGGAAGGAGTTGCAACAGATACCCAAGAAGGTTTGTTTACTGTTTTGGAAGATGTCTGTGACCACTTCAGTTTGAATGTGCAGAGGAGTCTTTATCTGATACATCTTTGGATTAACTAACAACTAAAAGCTTTTTTTCAAGTAAGTGGATTGCACAAAGGAGAGGGTAAACAGTACTTGTTGCTGATCCATTGAAATCCTCAAGGATGTATTTAAATATGTAGCCACTTGTGACCCTTTTCAAAGTATTAGAAATACAAAACATTTATTATTTAAACATTTTCTCTAGGTGATTTTTTTTCTGGGCAACTTATGTTTGCTGGGGAGTTGAGATGGGAAAACTGCATTGGTGCAGTCTTGGGAGGACTAGTCATTCATGGATAGCTGCTCAAAGTAGGAGCTTTTGATGCATATTCTAGCCCGTTGTAGTAGTGTTTGGAAATTTAAAATGAGCAGTGGTAGATTAGCTCAGCAATTTTAATGAAATTATTTCTTCTGTAGGAGCACCTGCAAATTCAAAAGATGGTGATGGAAATTCTAATACATCAGAAACTTCAAATAGATCAGAAGAAGAAGCTCAAGAAAAGGCTGAGAAATTTAAAAATGAGGGTTTTGATGTTTGTGATGAAGTGGTAACACTTCTACCAAATGGAGGAGATAGCAGAGATTTCACATCTGGAAATATACCTGATGAAGTTCAAGAGGATGCACAGGAACCAGACTCTTACAAATGTGCAAATTTCAACAAGGAGGCAGATGGTAACGTACACAGTGAAGAGCCAAACCAAACTGAGCATGCAGAGGTGATGAGCCAACCTCTGCCTTAGTGGAGCACTGCCTCTGCTGTGGCTCAAAGCCAACTAATTCATACATAAAAACATTCCATGAGATTTCCAGTGACTAGGTGAAATCAAGCAATACTGGATAAAATATTCATTAAATACAATAAATAATAAATTTCTGAAGGCTTAACCTGCAACTTCTGCAGCTTAAAGGTGGAACTCCACCTCTCAAACATGCCAGGTTTAGTGAAAGGCCAGGAGAGTTCACAAACTTCCCTTGCTCCCACATAAACTGGGCAGTCTGTCTGCCAACAGAGGCTGGTCATCACTCTAGAGATGGTTTTGTACCTTCACACATGGAGAATTGCTTTTATAGATTTGTGGAACACATTACTGCAAAATGCAAATATTAATTTATACAAAGAAGAGAGACCCAGAAAAGAATAGAGAAAAAAAGCATTGGATTGAGTTGTGAATTCTGCAGTGGTGGTCAGTCCTCAGCAGTCTGGTTCTGCAGTGCTTGCAATGTAGACATTTTTTATTCAGCTAGTTCTGTGCAACTGACTATTGATTATTCTGTAGATCTACCAGGACAGGAGGCTGCTACTGACCAGGCCATGCTTCCTGAGAGGGAGGAGGAATATGCTGAAATTGAACAGTTCAAATTGGAGACACTGGCAGCACTTTCTCTTGATGTATGTATTGGATTCAGACTTTGAGAAGTTCACATGTGTGTGTGGTCCTCCCAAGTTAATTCTTGTAACATTCTGGCTAATAAAACTGTATGGACAGGTTTTAAAGAAAGGTCTACTGTTAGGAAAAATAAAAAGAAAGAAAGAAAGAAAGAAAAACCCAAAAAGTAAAACTGCAGGGGTATTCTCTCCATTGGAGCATTTATGAAGAATGCTTCCAAAGTTCATTTTGTCCTTACATTTTTTATCCTATAAATCCTTTTTTCCTGTAAATCACCTAAAGTTGACCTTCTATCTTTGTGATTTCTGTGGAGAAGCTAATGAGGCTCTCATTTAAAAACAGAAATTACAGTAAAAAGAATCCAGTAGACACATTTGTCCTCTTAATCGAAACTCAAATGAAATACACAGTTGAAAATGTGAACTATTGCAGAAAAGCATAGGGAAGAAATAGCACCCCCATCATTGTAAATGTTACCCAGCAGTATTAGATACTATACATTAATTCTCAAAATAGAACTCTGATGTCTGTTTCCAGGAAGAGCAGAATGTACATTATTCAGATATATAAGAAGTGATTTACATTTGTAGTATGGTCTTCTGTTATCTAAAATGTCTATCTGATGCAACATTTAAACATGTTTACCACATTTAACCATGAGGAGGACATAGATACCACTGAAAAATACAACCTCACTTCAAAGGAGAATTGTTCAACATGTTCTAATTAGGACACTGCTGATAAACTGACAGTGTGAGACTATGATATAATCAGCAATAAAAGTTTCTGAGCTTATGCCTTCCCAGAGCACTTAATACACTCTGTGATACCCAGTACTGCCATTGTTAACTACTGGCAGAAAAGCCTCATATCTCTGCCATGCTCTTAATTTCCCAGGCAAAAATTCCATGATGTTATTGAAGGGCTCAGCCCACTGCTTCACTAGAGGGTTTGCTGTCTCCTCCTCCTGTTTAGGTGGTTTTAATCATAGGTTCAAAAAAGGTGGTTGAGAGAATGGGCAGCAGTTAAAGTATGCACAATACTATTCTTGAAAGTAGATCTTGCAGTGTCTGAAGTAAAGGCTTTAAATATGTAGTGACACTGTAGGTACCCACAATGTGAAAATCTTGATTCAGTGTTTGTTTTTCCCTTGATGCTCTATGGCACCAAAGGAAGATCCTGTGCACAAACTTCAAGGCAGTATAAAAGTAACTCTTAAGCAGACATCTGTGGGGTTTTAGAGATGTAAAAAGTGGGACTATTTTAATTCTACAGAAGGAAAACCAAACCCAAATCACACACTAATGCACTTTTCAGTGTTCTATGCTACTTGTTCTCCAACAACATTCGGTAATAGAAAGAGCCTCTCCCAACAGCCTCCAGTACTTACCCTATTGCAGATATTCCAAAGAATCTTAGTGCTGACATCGCAGGGAATGGCTGGGAAGGTGCCAATGGTGAGAGGCTCTGGAGCAGCACCACTGCCTTTATTCATATCCTGAGTCTCTAGATAGTCTCAGGGGGAATATAAGGGAGAAGAGTGGAGGAGGATTTGTAATGGATGGTTATGACATCCCTGTCATGCCGAAACAAGCTCCTGTTGCTGCACATGCCTTGGCACTGTGGGAACCACATTCCCACATACCTAAACTGAGTTAACTCATAGTTAATCTGCAAATGCACCTGAAATTACTGAAACAAGACTAAGAGCTATTTCATCTCCCTATTGACATCAAACTCCACATTACTCTCAGATCTTAATTTGTACATTTTTAATGCAATTTTTATAAAACTCTGTGATTTCAGGACATGCTGCATTAGCTGCAACCATATCAGGAAGGAGAACTTTCCTTTCTTGACTTTAATTGTGTAATAATCTTCACCACAAAAGACAGTAGAGATGTTCCTGATGCTACCATGCCAAGCAGCCTGCTATAAAGTCATTAAGTGCAAAAAATATCTAAAAACAAAAGGAGATGCTTATCCCAGTATTGACCTACAGAAAAAAAAATGGCAAAAAGGTATTAGTTTCTACCTGTGATTTTGCATTCCCACCTGCGTTTCCTTTCATCTCAGCAAATGATAGGTGTCTGAGATAATATTTTCTAGTGAAAAGCTGAAATTATCAGACCTGTCTGAAGAAAAACAGTTCTCAGCAAGTTTGCAGTTCTGTGTCTTAATTATGAAACATTCACAGTAAAACATTGGTTTATTAGGTGTATTTAGGTTAACAGAGTTTACTTGATATGCAGTTTCAGGAAGACTGCAGGTCTGGATTTGGCCTTACTCATAGAGATGGATTGCAGTTGTGATTAAGTCTATTGAATAGACAGGAAACAGCTAAGAGAATAAACCATGTTTGCTTTTAAAATTCTTTATCCTGTTTTCCTTCATAATCATACAGCATAGTAAAATACAGCATTCAGTCTGACACTGGGGCTATTGCTTTCCCATTTGCTATTTCTGGAGACATGAATTTTCTCTTTCCCACATGTGCTTAACAGCAAACTGTGCCTGTGAGGGGATGGCAGAGGGGTCCTGCTGGCTGTGGCCTCACACCCTGATGAGCACTGCTTTAAAGAAGTTGTCCAATGAGCCAGAGATGTCATTTTCCATAGGTTACAGTAGCTCTTCCCACTGATTATTGATCTGTGATTGTTTTCAGGAACTGCCTGATTTAGAAGATGTAAGTGAGTTTGCCCCAGAAGAGGAAATCTTTGTTCAAAAGGTAACATTTTCATTCATTCCAGTAATGAAACTTCCCTAAATACATTTACAAAGGTTTTGCAAATTGAGGATAATCTAAGTTGTGAAATGCTCGTTTGGAAGATGCAATCACTTATGAATTTACAAACTAAAATGGATGGTTTCAGCAGTTCATATCTACATGTAAATCTTCCTTTGTTTAAATCTGATTTTTTAATATTCTTGTCTAGCAAAAATAGAATAAAAACTTATGATCAGTAATGCAACAGTTACACAAGTTTAATTTCTTAATAGGATGTAGTGTTATACTAAAGATTATACTGTGCCAGTATTAATATGGTGCAAATTGCCTGTTGATGTATAAAATCTGACTTTTCAACTCACTGAAATCACAGAGAAATTGAAATTCCTCCTCTCTACTGCAGGCCAGTCCTTGTCCACCTTAGAGTTTTGCTTTGCTCAGACTAATCTTTTAGGCACAAGCCTGTAAGAAGAAATAGAAGACAAAAAAAAAAAAGAAGACAACAAAGTTTAAAAGCACAGTTTTGATTTTCATGCTTATCATCGAATCATACTGGCCTTGCTGGAGACAGAAATTGGTACAGTACATGCTCTTACAAGTCTTTCCAAGATAATGCCAACTGTTCCTACAGTCAGCATAAGGCATGGAATTGATTTGCCCTTTGATCACAGACCCATAACAGGGTTGCAAAATGTCTTGGCCAACAAAGCCACCAATTAAAAAAAAAAAAATTAAAGGAAGGCAAGGAAGGAGGATTAGGGAAGGAAAATGTGTTAGCAGCTGTCCTGCTCCAAAGGCTGCTCAGTTCTCAGCTGAAGCAAATGAAGCTGATGGTCACATTCCTCTGTTTGGAGTAAAATATTAGAACAGAGCCCACACACTGCTCTTTTTATGAACTGTTAATTAGTTTATGGTCAGTTCATTGGTGATGCCTGAGAAATTGCTAACATAAGATCATTCACAAAGCAACAGAGCTATGGGTGAAGCATATATTCTTTATATTTTATGAGAACAGCACATTAAAGCTGATAACTGTTACATGGATCCAAGAGATATTTACCTATCCTTTGGCTTTTCTATCTAAGAATAATTTTTCAATTACATTTCTACCTTTACAGCAGGACTATCGCCCAAAGATTGAAATAATTTCTGAAGTGACAAATGACAGCAATTCTGCATTAGAGGAAAACAATAAAAGCATGCTTGAGAATTCAGTAGAAGAAGTTCCAACAGCAATTTTTTCAAATGTATGTCAGAATCATAAAGAGCATAAAAAGGAGCACTTAAGACCCCTTCTCAAAAGCTTCTTTACAGAGCCTGATAATTCAGAAGGATATCTGGATATCAAAGATAAAGAGGTAGCCCCTTTGAAACCCTTGATACAAGAGGTAATCACTGACTCCAAGGATTATCTGCTGTTGTCACCAGTCTGTCATCAACCAGATGCCCCAAGCTCGTGGGAAGAGGATGGTAAGATTACAGTGACATTATTAATCACAGAGAAAACAGGGTTTGGCACAGACACACTAAGGATCTGTTCAGCTCCTGTTGAAGGTTGTTATTTACAATCACCTCTTTCTTTCATTTATGTGGGAATCCTAATAAATTTGGAATTAAACTGTTTTCTTTTTCTACAGAGAATTTCTTACTGATTTTCATTTAAATGGTTTTAAAAAATTGGGCTCTATATTTCTTCTTTCAGTATTAAAGATGAGTGCGTTTCATTTGCTCTTTGCTTTTGTGCTTTTTACAGGGAATGGCAGTGATAGAGAAGCACAGGGCCTGGCTGAGGGGGAAGGATGTCCTCATAAAGCACAGGGTGACAAGGATGATGAGAGTGGATTGGATTAATCACTTTGGAAAACCAGACCAAATCTGGAGCACAGTGTGGAAATATTCCCAAAATATTGCAATGGACCATTTGTTAAAACTGACATAACACTGTGATACCAAAACTCACTGCCCTTGGCTCCAAGCTCCTCAGGGCAGCTGCCTGGTCACTACTTTGAAAATTACTGTTTTGAGGTTAAATTTCAGTCTCGTGTTATTTGTGCCTTTGCATCTTTCTAGAAATGCCTTAGTTACATGTTTATATATCATAGTTTCATTACAGATGGAGTTTCAAGCATAATTCAGTGTGTCTGTCATTTGACTAAATAAAAATTCTATTTGTAAACATATATATTTTCATTTGCTGTTTGGTATTTTAAGTCCATACCAGTGTACATCATAGCAGATGGACTCCAATAGCAAATGGAGATTGCTTCTTGATGGGATATTTTACTGATCTAATATTCCTTGACTTTATGATTGTTTATGCCTTAAAAGATGCATAAGTAGCATCCATGCACAGAAAGTCGGGGTTTACCTTTTAGGGCATCTGTAATGAAACATACACTTATATCTGCTGCTTCTATTGTTTTTCATTGAGATGTGTCTCAGGGTGTGGATTTTGAGTACAGCCAAGTTTAGATCAATGTATTTTTTCATATTTCTATACATCCCTAATAATTTGTAATAAATAGAACTTAGCAGTTCTTTGAGGTGTGCACATTTAAAGAAATAAAATATTACTGTGGGCTTGTTGAAAAGGTGTAGTTGCTATCACCTGGGCTTAGGTGCCATCTGGTGGCAAGAGAACCAGACCTCACAGTAACACAAAATTGTGAAAGCCCTCAGAGAGGACAACACAATTGCTTGAAATTTCATTCATTTTCCACCTTGCACGAGTTAAAACATGCTGGCAAAAGCCTTGGCCTCCAGGACAGGGTGGGGGTAAGCCAAGGGTCTGTGGAGCACAGGGTTATCTGAAAACACTGGAGCTGAAATCTGCTCTTCAGAAAGCTGCAAATGCTGCCACCAGCCTGTAGGAGCTCCATCCTAAAAATGTAGCTGCTTTCTTTTCTGACAGAAAGCTGGATAAGGATTATTTTTAGGACTTTGGGTTTTGCATTTTCCAAGCTGTGTTTTGGTGTCTGTCCTGGTATCCACTTACTACACTAAAAACAAGTAAGCAGAAAGGATCACATTATGTTTGCAAACAAAAGGTTTAAAAAAATAATTCCAAGAGGAAAAAAAAAATAGGACAAATGAGGGGGGGAAAAAAGCAGCAAATAGTTTCAAGAACTGTAGATTCTTTTACTGTGATCCTGATTTTACCAGCTATATCCACCCTGAGTGGCATTTTAGTTTGAAATGTGTTTACTTGGCCACATTTTACATGGGAGGTCTCCCCAGCCCTGTGTGTTCACACAGTGACCACAACCCACCCGTGGGCCCTCACAAGGGAATCTGAATGCTTAGACGCAATCGTCACTGAGGACTTGGGAAGGAGAAAAGGGAGTAAGGGACAGATGAAAGGAGTGAGAGAAATGCCAAAGCAGGACTAAATGAGAAAAAGGAAACATGTTTAATTAGTGTCTTCTGTAAAACTTTACAAATGTACAGCATAGTGCAAAAACGCAGTCTCAGCACATCACCTTCAAGTAAAATTAACAATGTAAAGAGCCGAGGAACACAAGCTTCCTTCTTCACAGCAATGGCTCCCGAGTGCTCTTCCTGGAGGTTCCTCTCTCACCATCCATCAAGCTCCAATCTCATGTTTATAGTAGAGCAAAAAGCCTAAAGAAAACCCCTGGAACCCTCCTGAGAGGCTGCTCCCCACGAGCACAGGCTGGAGCCTGCCCTGTAGGACACAGCCTGAGACAGAGCCAGGGCCCAGCTGCACCTGGCTGTGCCCACAGGCAACCCTCCCCAGGGGTTCATTTCTCAACCCAACCAGACAATCCAGTCAGACACGAGCTATGCCCAGCCTCAAGCATGTGACAGGCTCCATAGAAATACAGGAAAACTACTCAGGAGCTTGAAGTTAAGCATGTGCTTAAATATCTTGTTGCATCAATACATTCAGTGTTAACATGGCAGCAGCCTGGAGTGTGGAAGCTCAGAGAAGGGTGTAAATCTTGAACATACACTGTCAGTGTCAGCAGACACCAGGCAGTTTTCAATTACCTATGAGAAAAGAAGTAAACAGAGTGCAACTCAATTACTTTCCTTCACTGGAAAGGGCAAAATAGGGTGGAAATTGGCTGGTCTAGATGAAATTTCTAAGCACAAATCTGTCAAAAAGAAAAACTTTGTCCAGGATACACTCAAGCACATAATCTAAATACCAGGCCAGTGGGGGCTGCTGGAATTTTTCCTTAGTCCTGAACACAAAAACTGTGGCTGGGATTAATTCAGGAGCTCTCAAAACCTCGCTCCTGCACAGATCACACCACCAAGGCAGTGACAGAGCTCCCAGCACAGGAATCAGCTGGGCAAAAATGTGCTCAAAAGTGAATGTTTCTGAACTAACACATTTGTTCACATAGTGATAAATGGATGGAGGAAAGGGTTCTGACAGGAAGGTCCATTTTAAAAATGCTCTTCTTATTGCGGAGATTTTGAGCGTGCACTCACCTGAGTGATTAGCTACACTTTGGGGTGGATGCTGCTTGACCACAATGCTCAGAAATGTGGTTCATAACCAAGAATTGCCATGACAATGAAGGCAAACAAAGCATTTCTTCAAATGATACTGGCACAGCTTAAACCTCCCTGTCTAAGCCCTTAGGAGGCCTGAGTTAATTGAATTTCCTGGGTCTGTCCTACTGCATTTGGGTAACCTTCCTAAGGAAAAGCAACTCAGGTAGAAGATACTGAGATAAATAATACGTTCTCATTGGAACTACAGCATAAAAAAACAAAGCTCTGCTTTGTTGAGAAACTCAGTTGTCAGGAACCACATGGATGGGGAAGGTTAGACCAGCCTTTGAGGCTGGTCTCAGATGCACAAAGGACAGAAGAAAAGTTTGTGGGACATGGTGGACTAACCATTCTGCCTCTCTCCTACACTAAGCAGCTGAGAGTCCATCTAAAAAGGGGATCTAATAAATTAAACTGTTTAATCAGATCTTATACATCAATAAATCAACAGGCACATCTTCAGGAGAAATAGAACAGGTCAAAGCCAAGGAAAAACCCATTGGACTGGACATGAAATACTTAGCCAGCACCAAAACCCAGAGTGCACTCCCTGTGCCCTCTCTGCACATGTAAAATTGTGTGTGCAGAAAAGTCTATCCCTTTTCTATTTTTTAAGTATGGAGTGCCCTGCCTTTATGTAAGAGAAAATAAATTTGGGGCAAAACAAATCCCAAACAACAAAACTCTCAACTCAGCATGGGATGTTTTGCAGCCTGTGAAGGTTTGTAGCTCCCCGAAGAGCCAGAGGCACATTCTTGGTGGGGTCACTCAGAAAACAAGCTTCTACACACCCCAAGAGATCTTTTTCCTACTCACCCCAGGAGGAACAGGTGCATCCCATCAAACCCAGAAAATGGATAAAAATCTTTTTAGAGCATTGGACTGGCATGTAGAACTATTTTCCTATTCAATAACCAGCATCAACAAGGGTCAGGCATCTTAGCTAATCTGTGCTGCCCCAATAACAGTGTTTAAAAAACACTGAGATCCAGGTTCAGGGAAAGTAATGCAACAGCTACTGACCACTTCCACCTACTCAAAAAAAAAAAAAAAAAAGGCACAAATAGAAACTCTCTTGTGGGTTTCTGATTCAGTTTTGTTTTTTACATTCAAACCTGTGGATGCTTGGATGGGTGGGAGGGAGGTTTTGTTTCTTGGGAGCTAAATCACTGGCTGTTGTCCGTGGAAGAACTCAGGTTTAGAGGGCTATCTCCTTGGACACCCACAGAGGACATGTAGGAAGCTAGGCTTTCAGAAGGAACATAAAGTGATGAATTTTCAGGCAAGCTGATGAGGTCGTTCCCAAAGATGGACTGACGGTCAAGGAGGAGCTGCTGGGCACTTTCAAGAATGACATCTTTCCCTAGGAATAGACAGCAGAAAATTCAGCTTCTGGAAGGCAGGTTCCTAGTTTTACATATGTAGAACTGAAAAGTGACAAATCTCAACTGCAGCAGCAAGTGAGGAGCCTCACTCCAGCAAAATGGCTTGGAAACACCTGAGTAGAACTTGGACTCACTCAAAAGCCCATTAAAATCAAGGAGAGTCTCTGCAGGTCACCAGGTGGGTTCTGCCTGAAAGCTGAGATGCCTCACAAGTGAAAGAGGGATGACTGAATGTTGCAGACACTGAGAAGAAGATGAGAGCAGCTGCTCTCCTTCATTCAAGATGTGTCTTTCTCCCTCTTTGTAGAAAGGCTTTGCAAACAGGGGATGCTCAAGGACTCTCTTCAGTGTACCTGGGCTTTTAATGCCTTTGAGGTGCTCATGAAAGAGGCTGAGGCTGGAAGTCTTTAAATGACACACAATGAATCAAAACTGGGGCAGGTTCAGGCGGCTACAGCACCCAGTTTGGTGCTGTAGCCACCTAAAGCTACAAGCTTTAGCTTCTCTTTCAGGTCTGTCCCCAGCTGAACACACATGAACATATATCACAATTCCACAGCCAGGGCAATATTCCTGGATTCATATCCAAGGTCAATAACACACTTTATCAGAGTCAGCAAGTGGATCACCTGGACTGTTCCCTCGAAGTCTGCTAAAAGGTCTGGGGAAAGGGACACACAGCCTGTGCCTCTGGCTGCCAGCAGCTACTTGGGTACCTCCTCTGCAGCAGGAACCAGAGGAACCCCAAGATTGTACCAGCTCTTACCACCCCTACCCACTGAGATCACCACATTGCTCTGAGGTGGCAATGAACAGGCAGAGAAAACAGTGGAAACACTGACAGTCATGATGGGGACCCACTGCAAAACCAGTTCAATTCCATTTACACCTCAGTTTATCCCCTACCCTTTCCCCACTGCTCAAGAACTGACTTAGCAGCTGCTGTGGAAACACTGCTGACTGACAATCATGAAAGTAAAATGACAGACATGGTTTGCTCCCTCAAATGGCAAACTGTCAATGCTGGACATCATATCTGGCTGCCTGAACTCCATCCTACTGCCAGGTCCACAGAGCTGCTGGTGCTCCTACCTGGGCAGGTGTTGTTGAATGATGGGTTGAACACTTTTGGGGGCAGCTCAGTTGCACTCTTCTCCAGATCCACTGTGAGTCGCTGCATCTTGATGCAAAAATATAAACTACAATGTACAATTATACAAAGACAGGGGAGCTTGTTAGAACTAGGCCATGTCTGAGCACCGGTGCTTTACCCCACTGCACAACACCCACAGGAACACAAGCCATCCTCCCTGCCCATCCTCTCCTCCCAGCCTCACTGCACTTCACTAAAACCACACCATGTGCTCAGGGGCACATCTGCCCGAAGGACAGGGCTGTGGGAGGTGCAATCCCCTATTCAGCATTGGCTAATATGGTGTGAAGCTCACATCAGGAGGGGCCAGGCTGGTGTCACTGTGGCTGCCATACAAAGCAAACCCACAGTCCTCTGCAGTCAGTAACAAAGAAGAAAGAGATTTTCGTTCCATTTTCCTATGACTGTCTTTAAAGTGAAACTAGTTTTTGCTTACACAGTGCTCTAGGCACAGAGCTCCTGCATGTGTTGCTTCCAAACTTCTCCATGCTCATGAGTTTCTGTAGTACAAGCAAGAGCTCCTGGGAAATTTAGTGGGCTCAAGGACTGAACTACTGAACATTGCAGCCTCCTTTCCTGGACTTTTCTTGCAATTCTTTTTAAAAGGTTATAACCCTTGCTTCCAAGACTTGCTAATTAATATTAACTATTTCTTAGACACTCTCCTTCCTAACACTCAAGAAGTGGAATTACCTAGTAAATTCAAAATTATTAAAACCTAAAAAGGATGTTGATACCATGAATAAGGCTTAGAGACCTTTTGCATTTCATTAGAGTAGATAACACTCTACTTGTACATCTGTAGAGATACCTGGCAGAACCATACAAGCTTTCATCCAACTTGGTTGTCAGCAAGGGCTCTGAAAATTCACTCTCTATCATGCAGGAAAAGGAACCCAGCTATGCAATACACTCCCAACCTTAATCCTTCTGTGAGTCTACAATTTCCTTCACTGTTTATTAAACCTGCTCTTTCTGCACTGCGGAAATG
The DNA here is from genome assembly GCF_026979565.1 of Vidua chalybeata. Classification (NCBI taxonomy): domain Eukaryota; kingdom Metazoa; phylum Chordata; class Aves; order Passeriformes; family Viduidae; genus Vidua; species Vidua chalybeata. The sequence continues at coordinate 12,761,899 of NC_071540.1, forward strand.
TCTGTGTAAGTATTGATTCCAAAGAAATACTGCCAAACAATTTCTCGTTGTTTCTTCATGTACAGGCATGCAGGAACCTCTGTTGTAATTGCATGGTATTTTACTGCTCCTGAAACAGACAGGGATGGCTGCACTTTGTAAAGGCATATTTTATAAAGAGCTTTGGCACAAAGACACTTTATAAATCTATGGTATTAGTAGGATATGACATTCTCACTAAGAGAAACTTTAGAGCAGCCAGTTGCAATTAAAGCCTCCAGGACAGCAACAGTCAGTCAGAGCTTGTCTCCAGACAAAACCCAGCTGAGTGGGAAAAACAGGTCAAGAGTATAATACAACACTCTCATGCTGCCCCCAGGAGATGCCTACGTGCTGTGCTTTAGCTCACTTTCCCCTCTGGTTATGAAATAACTTCCTCAGTTATGCACCAGCTCTGCTTCATAGTTCCATTATTACTTAGGCAAGGAGATCTCGGGTAAGGTGTCCCTGCAGTGGGCAGGAGCTATGGAACAGGATGAACATTAATGTCATTCCACCTCAGCCATTCTGGGGTTCTGTGATTGCTATTTTCACAGCTCAGAAACATGTATCTCTTACCGGGGGCAGACTGGCTTCCACTTCAGTCAAATTCCACTCACTCAGAGATAAATTGGGATTAAAGACCTGTTGGGACAAAACTACAGTTAGGGCTGTGAAAGGTGGAATGGTTTGAGATTCTCATGCCCTCTCCTGCCTGCTGGAGGGTGCAGCTCTGCACTAACTGGAGCTGCAGACAAAGGCTCCTGTGCTGACTTGTGGCATAGCTGGGCTGGGCTCTGGGCACTTGTGCTGATCCACGAGCCCTGCTGCCTGCCGGGGGGGGAACAGCACAGACACCCCATGCCACTGTCCTGTCACTAACCAGCAGCTGCACACACAAATCAAAGCCCTTTTTTTGCTGCTCTTGAGTCCTAGGACACTCCTAGATTCATATGACTTTTAAAAGTATTCCAGAATTTAGTAGCAGAGGGCAGGTTACTGTTGCATCAGGGCTTTCGTGACAATTTCTTGAGAAGTCTGAGCAATTTAGGAAAAGGAGCTGTTGATCTGAGGCAAATTTTATGATTCATTCTCACTTTTGTGACATTAGTTGCACAGAGAGAAAAGTGTGTCAGTAACAGGAAAACACTTCCTAATGAGATAGAAGAAACAGAAACCAACAGTCAGTGATAGAGCAGGCCATTAGAAAAGCTCTGTAAAGTCAGAATCAACCACAGACACTTGGGAACTGCTTGAAGAGAATAAGATTGATTTTTTTATGATTTTTCATTCTGTCTATCCATGCAAGCTTACAACATGCCTTTATCTGAATCACCTCCTCAAGGGGGCATATATTTGACATATAGATTTTTTCCTTACATACAGAGTTATTTGACTGTTGGCAAAAACCTTTCATGTGCCAACTATATGTACAACAGAGAAATAAACAAACCTTCCTATTTCTGCATGTCTGCTTAAGAAAAAGCCACCATCCATTTCTAAATAAAGGTGATCTAAGAACTGAGACTGATAAATAGCTCAGCAGAGAGAGGATTTTACATTGGCTATACTTCCTAGAATATAAGGAAGAGGGGAAGGTAGGAAAAGCTAAACACAATCTAGGGAATATCTAAGATGTAGAATATGCAGAAAATAAATTAACCCTATAAAGCAATTACCAAACTAGCTAGAAAGTAATATTAAACCTATTTTACAAAAATGTGTCCAGTCTCATGTTGTCTTCTTTATTAAATTCAGTGTTTTGTGCCCCTAAAGTTCAAATATGCATATTAACAAAAAAAAAAAAAAAAAAAAAAAAAAAAAAAAAAAAAAAAAAAAAAAATAAGCACCATTTAAAGCTGAAATCTTATGAGCAGGTCAAAACAGAACTGTGACTCCACAGGCTACATGTGGCAGATAAAATGCCACATGAGAACAAGCAGCATGACCTGAATCACAGCCCAGAGGAACCTCTGTGAACTTCACAGCTCTTTTGATGCAGCCTTTCCAGCAACACTCACATCCAAGAGGCTGGCAGGCTCCAGGCTGTACTGCTGGCTCCTCAGCAGCAGCTGCAGCCCCTCCAGGCTCCAGTCAGTGCCCTCCAATGGGTCTGAAATATCTGTTCTGAGAAAACACAAGGGGAAATATTGCCACAAAGGAAACTTGCATAGATGCCTACAGAAAGCAGGACTGAGCAGCCTTCCAAAAGGATGTTTATGTTTAAATCTCATTTGGAAAACCACGAGCCCACTGTCAGCCTGGGTTTATGCCATAAAGCTTGGTTTAATCCCAGAGTACAACTCAGCAGAACACACAGGGGACTGGGCAGATGGTAAAACAAATGAGACAATCCCTCTCCTGGGTGACACGTGGTTTGGAGATGGACAGTCTGTGCACATCTCCTCAACACTGGGAAAATTAAAGCATTCCTTAGAATAAATCCTTTTAGAAATGCACTTGGAACCAGAACAGGCTGCATTGCCATTCTCCTTGGTCCAAGATGCCTGAATTACTGTTAACTAATGCTTTTTAAAGGAGTGACTTTTAGCTGCAGGCATTTACCCTGCAGGCTGCATTTACTAGAGACATTCAGCTAAATGAGCAACAGTGAGGCCCTGCTGTGATTAAACCCCCAAAAGCTATAAAAACTTTCTCTTAAAATCAGGTCTTTTAAAAAGGGATTATTTTTCTTTTCTTTTTTCTGGTAATATGTTTTTAAGCATCCAGTGGGTTCAGAGCGAGGACTTTGATTCTCTGTAAGGACTTAAAGGAAAATGGAAGCTTTTCTGATAACCCTATTGAGTGTTTTGGGTTCCCCTCCCTGACCGTCCACCTTACACTGCTGCAGTTGCTATCAAGAATGAACTGCAGTTAAGTTCCACACCATCCACCCAGCTGCACCATGCTTTCCTTCTGCTGGTGAGGCCTGCTGGACACTCTCCCACGACATGGGCACTCTTGGGATTTCAGTCTCAGAGCACAGCCCCAGAAGTGGTTCACTGGGATCACCCTGGGGCTGAGCCTGATGTCACAGTGCCCAAATCCCTCTAAATGCAAAAAGCCTCTTCCTGCTCCCACAACTCTGATGCACATCCTCTGACAGCTCTTTCTCTACTGGGTCCTTCAAGCAAGTGATCCACATGCCCCCTACCTCTGTGAACTGTCCCCTGGGATGCAGAGGTCCTCTAGCAGGTGCCACAGGTACAGGATGGAGCTCATCAGGCTGCACTTGGCTCATCAGGCTGCACTTGGCTCCCTCCCCACAAGTGACCCTCCCTCCCCACCCTGGGAATGGGAGGAGAGGGCCATGAGCAGGCAGGGCCACAGCTCTCCCTGGCTCGCCTCACCTGTCCAGCAGGGCCCTCCTGCCTCTCCTCTCGGGTGCCTGGGAGGTCCCTGCTGGGGCTGCACAGCTGCCTTTGCCCTCCAGGACAGACTGAACCATGGCCACGGGCAGCACCGGGGGCTCGGAGCAGGCCCGGCAGCCGGGCAGGGGCACCTCGGGCTCCGCGCTGGCTTTCACTCCAGGGCTCACTGGCTCTTCCTTGATCAGCATGAGGCACTTCTCCCTGCAGCAGAGACAAGGCTGAGCACCACACACAGCTGCTCTGCAAAGGCCTCGTGCTACTGGGAAGGGCAGGAGCACCAGGTCTTGCTTCCACTTCCCATCAAACTGCCACAGAAGGTCTTTCCATTTCCTCAGGTGGGCAAAAGAAGCCAGCAGCCTCTTTTCTTTTCAGCAAGCTCCAGAAACATGCTCAGCTGGAATATCTGCAGTCACTTCATCAGTCACAGCTATAATGAATTTGCCCCATTTAATTGTTTTGCAAATACAGAAAATAAATTTCTATGCACTGATCATTTCTTGGGTGAGTGTTAGGGACAGGTTAAGGGGACACTGGACTAAAGAGATTCCCCTGAAAAAGCAAAGTCTCCACCCTAGAGATAAGAATGGGATCAGTAAGACCCTCCCATGCAGGAGTTAGAATTGGATCAGCAAGCACTCTAGAGATCCCAATGACACAGGTCAGGATCTTGTGGCCCTGCAGGACTTGAACAGAAGCTGTTGAGATCTGACAGTCATAGTCAGATGTTTTACTTGGTTGGAGGCAGAGGTTTGTCTTTTCCAGTGGAGAGGCACCCCACATTATTTCCAGATGGACAAATGACAATGAAGTTTTGTTTAGAAACACCTTGTGTGTAAAAACCTATTTTGTGTTACTTGTAGGAGACTTTAGAGCTCCCTGTGAACAGCTGGAGCCAAAGTGACAAAGGCACAGAGAAAACAGGGATGGTATGTGACACTACAGAGCTCTCCTCAACATTCCTTTCAGATCATCTTCTCATCTCGTGGGGTCTAAATTCCCACCAGAAGCACAACTGATTTAGGAGGTACCACACCTGAACTGATTGGGGCCATGGCTGGCTCAGATGCTAAAGTCATGCAGATACAGAACAGATCAGAAGCCACCAGATGGCACTCAGTAATTAGGAGAAATAAGCAACTTAACTTGAAGGTTATATTAAAGATTTTCTGCTTTAGAAATGGCTTCCAGGTTTGTTTTTTTTTTTTAATCTGAAGCTCTTTACATGCTTCCAGTTAATTTTATGGCTATAGTTTAAATTATGCAACAGATTTACAGGCAGTTTCTAGAGTATAACTGCCTTGCCTCTATGCCTGAGAAACTGTTTCCATGATTCATCTGTCTACTTACTTTCCACTGACATAGCTTTAGCTATTCTGCTGCTAGCCCTAAATACACTGCATGTTCTGTGGCAGGAAGAGATAAGCATTAAAATACCTCTGCATTCAGTTCTTAAGTTACTGGGGCCTTTTCACAGAAAAGTTGTCAAACATCGGAAGTTGTTGTGATGCAACCTTTCTGTTCTCTTTGGCTGTTAGATGTACAATTTGATTGCTTCTTCTTTGCCAAAGCCAAAAGGAAACCCTCCTTTCTCCCTCTCAACAAACCCAACAAGTGTTAGTATCTCATTATTTAAGTCTGAGACAGTCCCTGTCTTGGAAATTGGGACTAAAGAAACATGGAATATTTCTCAAAGAGGGGAGTGGAAGTTTCCAGCATGAAACTCAGGACTTTGTTTTGAAAGTTATGCTGTTATTACCCCCTCTAATTCTGAAAATCTGACCCACTTTGCAAACTGGAAAAAAGTATTCCATCCCATGTCTCTATAGAGATTTGTGAATCAGATAGAAAATTTGGTAGAATTACAGCCACGAAAAAACTCTTGAGAAGAGTTGCATAAGCATGTTTATACCCAACTCTCCCTATTTTTAATCACAAACATGTTTACCTGTCATTTTCAGGAGGGGATTGCATATTCATGATGTTGGATGGTGATGCTTCAGTAACATCAGATATGATGGGTCCTCCAGCAATTGCAGGGCTGTTCAAGCAAGAGGCAGGCTCTGTTGAGGGCTAAGAGGAAAGCAAAAGTCATATAGATTTATCCTTCTGACCCCAAAACAGGTCCAAGGCCCTATCTGAGATGGTTAGGGTTTATTCATTGTGACTTTGAGTTGCCCCTGTATGGAAACCAAGAAAGCTTTTACTTACTATGCAATATTATAATTTCCTCTCACTTTTCCTCCAACCGCACAGAGGTACAGGTGTGAAATAAACCCTGTGAAGTGTCAGCAACCAAAAGGTTTTACCAAGTCTGACATTTTGCCTAGACTGCTCAGCTTCCTCTGGAGGGAAAGATCCAACACAGGCCAAAAGGGCCATATGAGCCTCTCATGCCAGCTCACATATTCTAACTGCATGACAGAAGTGTCTTGTGTCTGCTCTGATGATGGTGGGGATCCCTCGGAGGCTACAAAAATCCCACTTTTAGAACTCACTTCTTCCTCTCTTCCCTCAAGGTGAACCAGGCTGGGGTAACAACGTGGAGAGTTCAGTGTGCAGGGTCTGCCTTTCCCCACAAAGCCCACAGCCTCCCTCATGAAGGCATCCATAAAACTGGGGAGCTGAAGGAGTTTTAAATGTCACCCAGCTTAGCAAACCTCATTTCTTCTTCACTGCCAAACTCTTGCCAAATTACTTGCTCCATAATCTCTATTATTGCTTCAAACATCCCCCCCACCAGGCCAAAGCCATCCCAGAGAGCTCAGAGGCTGAACCCACCGACTGTATGAAATAGGGGTCGTGGAGGGGCTCTGGGGACAAATGCCGGCTGAACTTGGACACTGGTGGAGCTGAGAGCCCGTTGTCAAGCATCAGAGGTCTGTGAAGAGAAACAGCATTTGTCTTCCAGCATGTATTGACTGGCTCCTGGCTGCTCACACACAAAACATCCCTGAGCCAAGAGCTCTTCTCCCCTGTGTACTCTGGTTCTCCTCAGCTGTAAGAGTCTTTCTTGCCCGGTGTTATGGGCAAGGAAGGCTAACAACAGTTTTGGAGGAGGTCACCATCAAAGAAGAGCCTTAACCCAACAGAGAGGGGAAGGATGCAGACCTGCCCATCCTGCCCAAACCTACCCAGAGCCCCCAGGCAGCACTCTGCTCTGCACCAAGTAGCTCCAGGCTGCACACACCATCCTTTCCTGCAGCCATTTAGAAGAGAGGCAGGAAAACACAACCATGAAAGATAAAACACTAAGGATGCAGATATAGACACAAGAGCAGAGGCTTCTGGAAGACAGACCTTTGTGTTTCCAAGGAACCAGGAACTTAAATTACCTTGCAAATTGCAGCTGGTTGTGTGAAGTGTAATCCCCCATCATAAGGAGGAAAATAAAGTTGCTGTGCAGGTAAGTTCTGTGCTCTTCTGCCCTTTTCAGCACCGTTTCTCACTAATTATTTGTCTTTTTACAAAAAAGCAGTGGCCTAAGACATTTCTTGGGCTGCAAAGCTTTTACAGGGAGGACACAGCCCTGACCATGAAAATTTGAGGTCAGATCTGGCATCTCATTTCTCTGCTCGCCCACTCTACTGGAGGAAGATTTCCCCAGGCATGAACCTCAGCAGCTGTTATTCTCCCCTTGAGCCCTCTTCTTTGCTATCTGCAGTGTTCAGCTCTTCCAAGAGGCTCAGCAGAGGTGGTAGGCAGAATGCACATACCCTGCTGGCTTGTACAGATTATGAGCTCCTTCATTCAATCCTGTGCTGCCTTTACAGTTCTCACAAGAGGAGTCAGTCAAGAACAAGGACACTGACTTAATGAAAATTGACTCCTTTGAGCTGCTTGTGGGAGGTCTGGCTCCTTTCTCTGCAGCATGGAGAAGTTTCTAAGTTGTCAAAGGCCACAAGGTAACAAAGGTGGGACCTGGAGGCAGGTTCCTGTCCTCAGCAAATTCCACTCAATAGTCTCTTCCCCTTCTTTTAATCACAAGCACCACAGGGCAAGAAAGGCATAGCTGCTCTCCTGAAAGGCACTAAGCTTCCTAATTCAAGTTGCTCTATTCACTTGCCTTTAAGAGCCTATCTAAAGATACCCCTCAGCTAAAAAATTTTCCCACCTTCCTCTTTGTAAGGCCTGCAGGTTAACACCACCAAGCCAGTGTTGGATACACACCACATTCAGTGACTGTGAGTCAAACTGAAGGTGTCTGGGCTGGCTGGGCCCAGCCCTACTCCTACTGCTGCCAAGTAGCAAAACTGGAACCTGTAGGACCAGCAGTGGGTCCTGCCCTTTAGCCTCCCTCTAGTTAGCACTCCCATGTCCCACTGCGCACCGTGTTCCCCAAATAAAGGTCACGAGCTGACACGGTGCTTCTCTACAGAGCAGTGAATGGGGCCTGTCAGCAGGTCTGACTCTGCACTTCAGCCCATTCATTTCCCATCACCATGGAGCCCCAGTCCGGTGACCGCCTGCCCGGGCGAGCTGAGCTTGTGCTTTTAGTGAGAGGGCAGCATTATGCACCCGTGAGCGTGTGCACCACACACGGGTACTTACAGCTTCCTCTTTATCCCAGTGCTGCTGGGGCTTGATTGGAGCTGGCCAAACAGAAACTGAATCAGCTGTCAGGAGAGATCAAAATCCGGTGTTAATCAGCAGAGTGATTCAGCACTCCCTGCTCTTGCAGCCATTCTCATCTCACACATTCCTCCCTCCCAATAGCACCCCAAAACAGCCATAGAATATAAGAGCCAAATTGCATGAGATATTGGAGCCTGAAACAGAAATGAGCTGTCCAAGAAGTCAAAACAGCCTGCCCGGCTTTCAAGGGACACAGCGAGGTCCCTTCTTTGTGCAAGGGTTCCTGGATGCATGTGCTCAGCACTTTCTCTCTACACTTTGTGCATGAAGAACTTCAGCTGGTCCTGACAGACCTGTGAAGTGCACATGCAAACATTCCTAGGCCTGGAGCTAGACCTGGATCCATTAAAGTTTTTAGAGACATTTAGAAGAGGTGCTGTAAAGTCTGACAAAGACTTTGCAAGTGAAAGAGGCAACTCCCTACAGAGAGCCTGTATGGGGTCTGAGCTCTTTCAGTTGAGTTTTTCAGCTCTGTGAATGTCAGTGTTGACACAGGACACTAAAAAGGAAGCAGAGTAGCTTTGGAGAGGAATCACTTAGCAACATATTCCCAGGTCAGCTTGAACTTAATGCTTTGCTTTGACCTCCAAACAAAGAGAGCATTATTATTATATATCACAGCTGGCTCTTACTCATTGCTCAATATAACAAAATAGAGTTGCATAAAAGCCTCTACAATGAAGCATGTGGCTGGTCCAGCCTCAGAGCTGGAGGAAGGCTTGATAACCCCATGCATTTCTGTCCAGTCCTATGACTCCATGATGCCACGTGAGGGTCAGAACATGGGGACTGGGATGTGTGACGTGCTCAGTCATGTCAGCACCATCCAGGAATCACTGGAGAGGACTTTTCTATACTGGTCATGATAGATTTTAAGGGAGATGGTTCTGCAGCCTAAAAGGTTGTACAGTAATACCTCAACTAAACCAGTAACACCAGAAAATGTAGTAGTTGCTGTTACATTCCCCCAGTGGAGCAATGGGTGGCCAATTCCGCCACCTGCAGCTTCCCACTGGTGCTGGCAGAAGTGAGGTTCCTCTCATGAACAAATGGAAAAGGAAGATTTGGGAAGCCCAAAGGCATTGGTACAACCAGAACACAGCCAACACAGGGCAATTAGTGAGAGTTGTGCTCTCTTGCTCAGGATTTCAACAGAAAAGTGGTTTCTAAAATCACAGAAAGGACTGACAAGGAAATTAAAATCTTTTGCTTAAGGGCGCGGTCTGTGTTTTGTTAATGACTTATTTGCATAGGTCACATAAAAGCATCACACAACTTAAAAGAAAGGGATAATAATTACACTGTGATATCACAGTGTGGAAATTATGGGACAAGAAAAAATCAGAGGAGAACAGAGACCAGGCAGCACAAGCAAGTTTGGAGTTTATATGACAACTACCTTGTTGATGACTTTCTGTTGCTGTGAGTGGTTCTGCCGGAGAGAAACAACTTCCCGCCAAAGAACTTCATTTTGCCTGAAAGTGAAACAGACATTTTCCATGAGAACAGAAACATCAACAGCCCATGGTGCTGCTGTGATGCACAATAGATTCAACTGTGCAAAAATCTGTCTCACTTCTGGGCTCTTGCAGTGTTTGGCTCTTTTCAGATGTCCCTAACAAGGTCACACAATTGCCTTCTTTTTAATTCCTTGATCTTAAAAGAGCTATAGACCAAAGCATGAAGGAAAAACAAATAAAGAGAAGCCAATATTTAAAGGGGAAGGTAACAAGAGGACACATGTTTTTGTGGAACATTTGGGCCAAACTCAGAATTTCAGCATGGCCTTATTTGTGACTGTGAGTTATTTGGATCACCCACACTGTCTTTCCATGGGAGCCAAGAAAGCCCAACCTGTCCACAACTGCAACAGTGCTCCCAAAGACAAGACTGTGAACAGAGCCCCTTGTATTCTACCTGCTTAAAACTCATACAAGTGGTGGTTCAAATGCATGTTTGGCAGTGACTGGAGCAGACAAAAAGATGCTCCTGCATCTCAGAGCCTTGAACTAAGAGGACTGTAATGGTGTTATTAGTGGGAGCCAATGATTTAACCCAGCACAGACCTGTGTCCAGCTTGCATAAAGAAAATTTATTTTCTGTCTGTAAATGAAGCAGCACAGAGGGGAGCTTACAGGCTTCCTCTAACAGTCAGTCCCTAGGTGGGATAGAGAGATGCACAGTTTATTTACTGTGCTGCCTTCAAGTCTGGATGCCAGCCAAATCCATGCTGCAAAAGGTTTTGCCAGTCAATTTATCTCTAGAGTATATGGATGTACCTAAACTGTCAGGCCAGCAAAACCTATCATATCACCTATCACCTATCATCAGGTGAAACTGATAAAACCTTTTGCTTTTTAGTCTTTCTAGTGTGGATGGATGCTATAACTGGGAAGGCAAAGTCCAGAGATCTGAAGAGTACAGTAGAACAGCTTGTACAGCAAGAATCTCTGCAGTGAGCTTTTTGTACTGGTCCTGACAGGATTTTCAGCAAAGTAGCATTCCTTAGTCTGACAGCTTGTACTGGAGTTATGTCCAAATTATTCTTCACCAGTGTAAATTTCTTAACATGGATTCAGCTTGGGATTTCTCCTCTGTCTTAGTTTATAAAAATCATATTATTTTCATCAGTTGAATGCAATTTTGCCAGATGGAGGGAAGGAGCATGCAAATCAAAAGGGAGAATAAATTAAAATCAAGGCCAAATCACTAATACAAGAACTCCTTAAAAATTAAATCAAATGCAAGCCCAGAAACTCATTGCTGCTGTATCTGGATTTCACAGTGCAAACTCATGCATGTCCTAAGTGTGGGAGTCATTAAAAATTGATGCAGGATAGAAATCTGTATCCATTACACGTAAGGTGCTGGTCTGGAATGAAGTTTCCCAGTATGCAGTGTTACTCTTAAGGCCCAGAATGACAGTGTCATCTGGTGGTGTTTGAATATCAGCTCTCATTATAAAAGAAAGGGATTGGGTCTATTTGATTATTCAAGTGCTTTTTAAACAAAGCTTTCTGTAAATATTAAAATTCTAGAGGCAAATAAAAACCTCTCCAAGTACATGATTTATAAAACCATATCCACTTCCTAATCTTTTAGTGACCATGTCTGAGTCACAAAATCCCAGAGTCTCAGACAGCTGGAAGCAGTCAGATGCAGGAAGCATTGCATCAGGGTTTGCTCTTATCCAACAATTCTGGCCATGTCAGATGACACAGTCTCAGGGAGATGAGTCCATGGAGTATATGATACAGAAGTTCTTATGTTATATATTATAACATACTATATTTTTTAGGCCAGTCATAAATTTTAGAGGTTAATGATGACAGAAAGGTTATTTCTTAATAGCTGGAGTGGACTCCACCACATTTCTGCCAAGGACTCTTGTATGTGTGAGAGTTACATCTTTATCACCATTTCCATCTGGAGACAATAGTTATCTAAGTCTCCCCAGGTTATGCACATATTTCCTGTCTGACCTTCTCTGTGCTTTCCTCATCTGTGAAGGGAAAACAAATGAGACAGAGAGGCTGAGCATTAATTCATATTTTGTAGATCAGATGTGCATAGAAATCCTACATGTTGTTGTCTCAACAGATCTCTGGTCAGTCCCTGGCTCCACGTGCTCCCTGGGCAAGGAAGTGTGCAAAGCTCCTTCTTTCAACCATTCCCCACTCCAGAGAAGCAAATGCCCGTAAGAAGCAGCCTGAGTAGGATTCAACTCACTGCTTCATGTCCTGCACTTGACACTCCATGTTCTCCTGCTGACTTCTCAGTATCTGTACCTCGTATAGCAACCTGCTGAGGTCCTCCTGGCGCATCTTGGTCTCCTCACTTTTCACTACTGACACCTGAAGTGAAAAAAATCAAAGGTAGATTTTACCTGTGAAAGAAGGGTCATGGACAGAGAGAATCATTGTGGTGGCTCAGGTGCAGGACTGTCACCAGCTGAAACACCAGGACAGGCCACATGCCAAAGAGTCTGAACTATCCTAGGGGAACTATTGCAAGAGCCAAATAGAGCAAAGCACAGGAAAATCTATTCATACAGAGGGTCTGCTGGCAGAATTACATTCCCTGACAGAGTGGGGACCTATTTCAAATCAGCTTGGGGGGAAAACAAAAGTATTTTATGTATCAGGGAGGAATTGATCTAGACTGATTTGATCTTTCTACTTTAACTACACAGATACCAAATCAAGCCCCATGTTTTCCAGGGGTGAGTCTGATGAAATGCTTCAAACTGACATACTACACTTGGATTTCCAAAGGGCATTTGCTCAAGTCCGTTTACAGAAGTTGCTATGCTAATTCAGTGAGAGAACAACACTTTGGGAGTATTAATAATAGGTCAAAAGACAGAAAACAGAGGGCAGGAGTAGGTAGTTTCTTGTATAAGAAAAAGAGATGACTGTTGAGGACCCTGCAGGACTTATGCCATATTTCTCTAGGAAAGCAGTAACAATTCAAAAGCAGAGGGATGGGAAGGAAGCCTGACCCTGCAGCACTACACAAACATCTTGTGATATCGAGCAATGGAGCAGAAAAGCACAGACAAAACTCTGATGCAAGCCAAGCCCTGCAAACCAAGACCCCCCAACCCAGGTGCACAGATGTGTGGGGAGGACAGGAACAGACCAGGGTGATGCTGGAGTTATGCTGAGCAGGCAGGTGCCTGTTCCCCCCTCCCACACAGTGCCCCTCACCTTCCTCTTGATGTGCTCCAGGAGGTGCTCGTGGCCCTGCAGGAAGCAGAGGTGCTGGAACTCAGTGTCGTCCCTCTCAGGCTTGACCAGCCCCCCCTGCTCGATGTTCACCACCTTCCTGAAGCCATCTACACAGAGAGGACAGAGCTGACGGGCAACAGGACCCAGCACTCCCTCCACCTCCCACCCTCATCACTCTTAAGGACATCTCTGATCACCCTCCACGCTTTTTGAGCTGCCAGTGCTTACCCCTGAACATGCTTTAGGGCCATAACCACCAGAAATCCAGGGCAAGGGAGAGCCCTGTGCATCCCACCGGCCACCCCTGCTGCAGCCTGTGCCATGAAAGCCTTTCCATCACAGGCACATTGCTCTGCTAGGAGCTGAAATGCCAGCTCTTAGGGAATTCCTGTCTCGAGTTGCAAGCCACAGGGATACAGGGGAAGGTTTTTCAAAGGCACAGAACATCAACAGGTGACACTTTTGTAAAAAAGGGTCACGAGCACATTTGGAAATTTCCTTTGAGTACTTCTCTGAAGTCCTTAAAAGTTTCTAAGCTGTATTTAAGGACTGACCTAAAATTTACAAAAATGCTACTATAGAGTGAAATAGCAAAGTTAAAACTTGACTAAGGAACTTAATTACTCATTGAAAGAATTCCAACAACTATCAGAACAGTCATATTGTTGAAATGGCTGAAAATTACACCTAAACCTCCTTTAAGGGGTAAAAATGTCTGATCAGCAAGGCAAGGTTTGCAGGGAGAAGAACTGTCTGTTACTAGTTCAGTGATATGGCTGGTGAAAGGGATAGCTCAGGGCACACAACCCATGAAAGCAGCACATTGTGGGGGAGGTGTTACAGTTGGTGGCTGGATAAAGCTCCATACAGAATAAAATGGAAAATGAATAATAATAGGTCATCAAATCAATGCAAGAGAAACAGAACAGGTGAAAGTTCTTAGCCCACATCCTGAAATGTAATCTAACAGAAATTCCATGCTGGAATTTAAGGTAAACACAAGGAGATCACTACTCTGGGATCTGAGAGGCAGATCTTCTTTGGCAAAATCAATAATGCCACAAGAAGTCATATACATGAGATCCCAACCTTTCCTCTGCACAATTCTCTCCCATACCTCCTGTCACCCCCCATATCTGTGGGGCCCACATGTCCCGGGCCCTGGGAGCTGCACTTACACATGTTCAGCTGCCGCACAAAGCTGGCCATGTTGTTGTGCTTGAAATACTTGGGCAGCACCTCTTTGGCAAAGCGGCCTTGGTCGAACACATGGAAGCTGGTGCCATTCTGCAAAGGGGATAAGGACAAAGGCAAAGTCAGGGGAACATCCCTGACCTTGAGAGGGGCCCAAGAGGAGTCCTACAGCAGGGGAAGTCTTGTTCTCTGAATTGTCACCTTGAAGCTAAGAAGAGTGACAACAGGCCTCAATGACAGATGTGCTCCTTTCAGTTCCGGTACAGTCAGGCCTCTATGGCTGCAGGTTTGCGCCTTTTCTGCTTTTTGTCACTGCTTAGTTGAGAGTCTTGGATATGAAAAAGAAACCACTGACTTTTGTGCCCAAATAGCTGGTAGGTAATCTGTGATCATCCCCTCTTGCATGGACTTCACTGAAAGACTTGAGTCTTAAGAAGACCCTGAAAGTGGGAATTGCCATTATAACCTACTTGTTCAGATCTAACCCCAATCCATCTGCTCCAGAGCACAGCAGTCCTGGAGGGAGCACTGCCTGGAGACATTGCACAAGAAACACAGCAAGGCAAGAAGCAAATCATCTCTGGAGACACCACACTTGCCCAGAAGCTCTACGCACATTTCATTGATTATTATTAATAGTAAACAGCCACAAGGGCAACCCACAAAATGTTGACAGTCACACTTTGCAGTCCAAGCTAGCAACACACATGTTAATCAGATAAATCTTCCATTTCTGGGGTTGCATTGCAAAGATCCATGACTGCCAAACAAGGCAAACTGCCTGGGATTGCTGGCAGAGAAGATGCACTGCAGGCCATGTGCTGTCCCTGCCTGGCCTTCTACCTGCTGACAGCTACATCAGTGCAATGACATCAGCAGATATTAGGGACTTGCCTCAGCTGCAGCTGAGTTTCAAGGGACAAGAGCTAAAGACACCAGAGCCTGCACTGTGCTGGCAGGGAGGGGTCTGAGACCAGCAAACCACAGTCATCCTCCTGCTGTGTTCAGTGCTACTACCATCAGACAGAGGCATGTCAGCCTGGCTGGGCATTCCACAGGGGCTGGTTTGTGACACAGGACAGTGTTTTGCAAGAGCCCTCAGGCTCTGTGTGCAGCAGGAGGGTACCAGTGGTGTGAGTTCCACCTCACAACCATTGGGGGCTCTGCAGCTGTGAGGGTGCTCTCAGGGAAGTCTGGAAATCTCTAAAACAGGGAGTGCAATCAGGGCTGCTCAATCCCAGGGCAGCTCAGTGACTAAAGTGGGGCTGGTGTGTACCTGCAGCCTGCCCATGGCCACCAGAAACCAGCCAGCTGGCAAACCCTGCTGCCCTACACTGCATTTCCATCACCAAATGGGGCCAGTTGCCTCTGGCTCAGGCTCATTTGGCAGCTCTAACAATTAACACCCACTAACATGGGACTTTGCGTCAGCTGCACTTCTTGCTCCTTGCTTACTACTGCTAACACTGGACATGACTGCACCTCAACAGTGCTCTGTGACCATTTTTGGGGTCTTTCCTATCATTCCTTACCCCATGCAGCAGAAGCAAAGGCTGATCAAGCACTTAAGGGATTCACTGACGACCTGCATGCTGGAATTAGCCTCACAGACCGAGTTTGCAGACAGGACAGCAGGGACCAGGCTTTCCCAACACTACAGACACTGCCCTGGGGACAGAGCTGGTTTATTCTGCTTCCCTTGTGCTTCTGCTTCCTTACTCTGGGATACAGCTGTGTGTCCCAGGCTGGACCCACTGATGGAAAATGAGAAGCACGAGAGTTTTGTATACCTCAACAAGTCCTTCTGGCCTTTCATGAGAGGCCATTCCTTTGAATTCAGGGCCACAATGTTCTCAGAAGCTGGCACACTCAGAAAGGCTCCTACAGACACAAGAGATCTTGGGGTTACTGTGTGCTCACCAATGAACTGTGCATGTGTCAGTTTGTTCCCACACTGCAGCTGTGCCTTGGCTGTTTTACACCATGGGAGCACAAGCTCAGAGAAACTCTGGAAGTCTTCTCTGCCCAAAGCAAAACTGACTCTGCAGCACAACAATCACAACAGATGCTTATCTCAACTCCTTTTGACAGAACCACCAGGACAGGCATGTTGTGCTCTGACAAGACAAGTGCTAATCCAGGAATTTGCCAGTTCTCCCTTACTGCACTTTCATTTAAAAAATTTATTTAATTACTTCTTGTCCAATCTACCACAGACACAGAGAGCAGAGCTTTCCTTTCCACCTCACAACAGACTTTAGTGTATATGTAAACCATCACTGTATTTCCTCTCCATCTCTTCTTCATGCTAAGAAACAGTTCACAGGTCCTTATGGGTCCTATTTTCCAGAAGTACTGATTACACCCAGAAATCTTAGGTATACACACAATCTCTCAGCTCCAACATCACCAATGTATAGAAGCTGAAGAATATGAGAAACATGGATACCTGCAACAACAGAAAAATTAGACACCTAAAAGCCTTATCAAAACCTCCAAGGATATAGCTGCATGTTAGTTTGCAGGAAAGCAAAGCACAGTGGTGATCAGTCAAAAATAACAGTGTTCAAAGTGTAACAGAGAGGGGACTATTTACACAGATTAGAAAATAATTTCTAGCTTTAAAATCCTTATTTAAAACTTGGTGGTTCTCAGAGGTATGGCCATGTAATACCAGCATCAAACAACCACGGTCACAGATACCAATGCAGCTCAAATCCTGTCTCAGGTTTTGAATGAAAAGTCTACTGGACACAAAGCATATACAAGAAAGGCTGCTTTAGACTTTTTTACCACCTCCCTCTAAAGTTGCTTATGTTATAGATTCTTGATTTTGGAGAACAAGTTTATGCACACAGCTTATCTAATAACTCCCTGCTGAAAACAAATCATATTACTTGCAGCAAGTCGTAGGTCAAAAGCACAATGTGGTATTGAAGTGTTGTATAAAGGAGACAAATAATTTCATTTCTGTGCTTGCAGTTAGTATATTAATGCCTCTGTGAAAAATAAGAAGCCAAAGCAAAGCAATCTATCCCTATGAAGCTGTACAGATAATAGATACCCACATCACTATTATCATCACACAGACTCATTGAAAAATCAAGTAAAGCTCTTCCAAAACAATTTAGGGTACCAGACTGAGATCTGTTTAAATTATAGGTTTGAGTCTGAGTTCTGAGTGCTGTTTATCTCCTGCCTTCCACCTAGACATTTGTAAGAAGCTGCTAAGAAACACACGTGAGATAATACCAAACAGCAGTGAAACTTTTTAAGGGTTTTGCATATTTCCTAGAAAATGTTAGGGAGCTGCAGATTCAAGCAAGGTGAAAAATATTTCTCTTAAAGCATGTGGAATTCTTAGAATTAGAAAATTAGACACTTTTTAGGATGTTTCAAGTGAAATGTGTAAATATCATAATTTAAACACCCACAGAACAGTTGCCCCTCTGAAACAGAAAAGCCACAATATTTCAGATAAATAATACCAAGAATATCCAAAAGTGCCTGTACTTGAATCCTGTTTTTGCACTCTGCCAGTAACTGGGCAGCACCTGCCAAGCAGAGGGCAGCTCCTGTGCCATGCAGTGCTCGGGCCTCACACCTGGGTTTTCCCTGTTGCTGCAGGCATTAGTGACACTCAATTCCTGTTGCACTTACAGAACTCCAGCAGATGAGATGGTTCGTTTCAGGGTCTTCCACCAGCGTCCAGAGTTTTGTTAGGAAGGCTGGGACATTGCTGGAGTATCCATCCATCACCAGAGAGCTGGGTGAATCCTGCATAGCTTTGCAGTGTCCCGGCTAAACTGACCCCATTGCCCTGGGCGCGCCTGCGTCCCTGCATGCGCCTGCGTCCCACAGAGAATGAGCCACCCAATTTTGTCCCAGGCCAGTGGAAAGTAGTCCAGGGAGTCACATCAGCAGTGCTGCTCACACTCTTAAAAACTCAGCACAATGGGATGGCATCACCAGCCCCGGAGAACAATACACAGAATGAAAATGCACTGCAGCCGATCTCGCAGAGCTCTGAATAAATACGCAGCGTCATGCAAAGGGAACACGTGCTGCCCACCTTATGCTGGGAGGTGGGCAAGTCACCAGGGCAAACCCACCTGCCCAGAGTCTGTGGGACACCCAGGCACAGACATCCCAGGTGTCTGAAGGCACCTGAGTTTTTAGTTTGGAATTTTCTTGTCCTAAACTTTGGCTGGCAAAGATGAAGGAGAGATGGCCAGACTCAGGGCTGTACATCTTCAGCAAGACTTTGAAAAGTCAAAATTGTAAGCAGGTTTAGCTACTGTGTTATTTGTCAACAGAAATTATTTAGCTCTTGCATGAGAAAAGAGGATGCTAAAAACAGCTACACATAGAATCTACTAGACAATATGGTTTTATCTTTAATATAAAAATTTAAATAGCTCTAAATACACGTGTGGCTTAATGCCAGGGTAATTTCAACTCAGAAACTGCTCTTTAAATAACATAATAAAATATAAAATCACCATTAAATTTTCCTGAGGTCCTTAGACAAAAACTTGCAAAGCTCAACATTCCTGCTAAAAAATGGAACAGATTTCTCACCTGATGCCTACAGAGTCCTTTAAGGCCAAACACTGAAAGAGTCAGGAGGTGAGAAGAGACAAGATAAGTGTCAGGATAACAGTGCATTAATTTTTTTCTTGCCATTTTCAAAGGGCAACTTAGAACAGTGTACTAAGAATGTAGTATTTCCCCTGAAACCCAAATCACCATTAGCAACTGACAAAACCCAGCAAGTAAGACAAATTTTATATAAGCAGGTGCTAGTCATGCCAGGTAACATCATCACACAGAGAAGTCACAAGGTCAGCAGTGCCACGGCAGAGTGGAGTAGATGTTTGACACGCACTGGAAACAAGGATCAGGTTATTCCTGCACAGGTGCTTGGACAGAGGACCCCACTCCTCTGACCTGACCTCTGTGAATGCCAAACAGAGCTGGGAGGAACAGCTGCAGCCCCTTGTCTGCATACCTGGAGGACTCTGTGTCCATCTCAAAGAGAAAGATAATACACTATTCAAACAAGGATTTCTTCTGGGATGTAATGCCACGGTTCTGGCTCTGGAGAAGACATTTTACCAATTCAGTCAGGTTTAAACATGGGAAAACTTCCAAAACTGCAATTAATTCTCAAGAGAATTGAGAAAAATAAAATAACAGCAACAAAGAAAGGGACACACACATTAGGATTTAACTAACAAACTGGACTACAGAGGAGGTTAAAAAAATCAAACTTGAAATTTCACTGTATTTTGAATTTGAACTTTAAAAATTATGAAAATCTCTTGGTCAGTTGTTTCACAGTTTTTTTTCAATCAATTCTAAGAAGCTGAGTGATACTTTTCAAGAGTTAAAAATGTCAGATGAAAGCTTTTTTGGGAAAAATGGTCTTTTTTTCCTACAGTGAGGTTTTGCTACTCTGAGTAATAAAAATACAAGGGAATTTTCTGGTACTGCTGCACTGGTATTCAAAAAGCTGAGACAGATTTCTCAAACTGTGGGGGAAAACCTCTTTGCAAGCAGAAGCTCTGCACAGAAAACAGCCTCACATATCCATTTTTTACTGATAGTGCAACAGAAGGCCTAGAGTAGAAACCAGCAGCTTAATGACAGTGGTCCTTGCCTGTGATGAGATGTTGCAGTTTGGAAAAAAAACCTTTTTTGACCTTGACTCCAGTTTGCAGAAACTGCACTTAAAATGTCTGACACAATAAGGGGAAAGTGTATTTTAATCAACCTTTCCTGTGAACTATAATGCAGAAAAGTTTATGGGAAGAAGGTTTAGAGCATCAGATCATTACCTAACTTTTCCATTTGCCTTCTTCCAAAATGTGTTGCACCTCTCTTCTAGATTTCTGCACAAACTACACTACCACCATGACATGTTTTTTCAGCCCTCTCATAACCGAGCGAGAGGTTTTTAAAAGCAAACATTCCCCTTCCCAGGCCAGCAGTGGAGCGTGGGCCAGGTCTCACATCTCACTCTGAATTTCATGGCATGCCCTCTCTGGGGCTGTGGAAGCCCCAGGTCCCCGTGTCACAGCGCTCCCCCAGCAGTGCAGGTTTCATTTAAATAAAAACCTGTGCACCAAGAGAGCCTCAAAGAAGGCTCTGACCCTCAAAGAAGGGTCAGAGTTGAAAACCATGAAGCAAGTAGGGAGCAGCAACGCAAAAAGCGTAATGCAGAGGGGAACACAACTGCACGTTTTTCTAGAATGTGCTGCTTTGAAGCGAGACTCCTTACTCAAGTGTGAGGTGGCAGCAGCACAGCAGCTGTGCTATCTTATCTGCCATCGTATCAGCGACAACCCCCTTCCCACCCAGCCCAGCTACAGCAGCCAAGTGACACCGTCCTGCTTCCTTCCTGGGAACTCAGCATCTTTTGCCATTTTCTCTGACAATCACCTTGACAGCTCGGACATTACTCTTCTACTTTTAGCTGCTTTTAATACTGTCTCTAACACACATCTGCCAAAGTGTTGAGGCAAAATGAGATCTCATATTCAGCTCCTTTTGTTTTATGATTTCCTTCAAGCCTTTGGAGCCATTAAGAAGGATCGTGAATCTCATAGACAGTAAGAGTGTGCTTCTGACTGCTGCCAGCTCAGGGCAGCCTGTCCTATCCCAGCCCCAGCCCCCCAGGCAGACTTGCCTCTGAACCCTGACAGCCCAGTCAGTGCCAGCTGAGCCCCACTGAGCCACAGCCTCTCCCCCCACTGCCATCTTTACTTCCTAAGTGGGGAACAACAAGATGAAACTCCAAGCACTCATCAAGCTCTTTGATTTTGCCCCACGGGATGCTCCCAGAAGGCACACACTCAGCAAGGGTCAGCAGAGGAGAAACTTAGGGCTCAGCTACCCATTCTTTTTTACCCCCACAATATACAGAAGGTGGATTGGCTTCAAGGAGAAAACATTTACAGGACATGGGTGGGTGATGCTCCCCACAGCAATCACGCTGTGGTTCTCACCTGGTTCTGGGACCCAGCACTGCTTCAGGTTTGGCTTTTATAGTGAAATGTTGGGATGTCCAGGTTCATTTAGCCCCATCAGACAGACCTTTAAATGTATGAACTCACTCGCTAAAACTGTTAGCAAGTAAATATTTTGTTTCCAGAAGCATTGGCACCATCAGGCCTGCTGACCCTGAAGGGGTCGGTGGGCACTGCCTGCCCCCCTAGATCTGACCCTGTGAACCAGAGCAGGCCGGAGATCCAGCCCAGATTAAGCCCTTCACAGATCTATTTGAATCACGTCTTTCCTTTAGCAAACAAATTAGATTTATATTGTTAAAATACTGTTGCTGTAAAATAGCATCAGATATATAGGTATTTTTAGTGTTTTAAAATGCTTCCTGCTTTTTTTTTTTTTTTTTTTTTTTTTGCAGTCGCCCAGTTTGCACAAACCACTGCCAAGCCAGAGTGACTGCAGCTTGTACATGAGCCCAAAATCTGGCCCCAGGCCCATGCCAGCTTTTCACCAGCTGGGGACAAACAAGGGAGCTGCTGTTTATCCTTCAGCTCACAGGGCACCTGTGCAAGGCAGACACAGCCTGGGCAGGAGGCAGCTACCTGAGGTTGAGCAATGGAGACCCAAATCATGCTTTGACTGGCACAGAACCTCTCGTGGACTTGGGAAATGCTGCTTCATTCTCTCTAGCTATCCAAGCTCTCATCAGCAGCACTACGGGGGAAAGCTGACAAGTGCCAGCCGGGACCCACCAGCCTCCGTGTGTCAGACACAAGGCACGCAGGGGCTTCAAGCCACCGCACTCGCCTCCATCCCTAATGGTCCAGAGAGAGACGTACATCCCAGCCCTCGGGCAGCTCTGGAGCCACCTGAACGGAGTATTTCTGACAAATGCCACATCCTCACCTACACGAGACACCAAGCCACCGAGCTGGGTGGGCGGCCTTGCGGCGGGGACACCTGAAGCGTCAAGGTGTCGACAAGCCCCGACGGGATCCCGCAGCAGCCCGTGCCCCGCGCGGCCCCGGGGCCGGCAGCGGCTGGGGCGAGCCTGGACAAGCAGAAGGCATTCAAGGGAAGTGCCGCCGGCCCTTCCAGGGGGCTGTTGGGATTACTTTCGCCTTCCCGTTTCCCCGCCCGCAGCGAGGTGCCGAGCGGCGCCGCGCCGGGGCGGAAGTGTCGGGGCCGAGGCCGGCGCTGAGGAGGTAACGCCGCCCGGGGCCGCCGGGCCGGGCCGCGGGCAGGGGGCCGGGGGCGCGGGGCCGGGGCCGGGGCCGGGCGGTCCCGCCGGGACAGCTGGAGGGGCCGGGCTGGAGGGGCCGCGCTCCGGGCCCCGCGGTGCCGGGCTGGGGGGACAGCCGGGCACCGAGCGGACACCCGCGCAGCGGGGGCAGCCGCCGGCCCCGCGGGCGGCACAGCGCGGCGGGATGGAGCTGGCGGCTGCCCCAGCGCTTTTCCCTTCGGGACAGCCCCCTCCCAGCGAGGCTGTGACGGGAATTGAGCAGCAGCGGCCTGCCCAAGTCAGCGAAAAGGCAATAACCGTGATCGCAAACGTGACTTACCGTCCGGGGCTGGTTTTTGGAAGCAGCCCACAGTGGTTTGACCGCGGAGCGGGGACTGGGATGGGGCAGTGCTCACTGGACGGGAAGATTCACCCGCTGGGCTAACACTGCAGAGACACAAGAACAAAGGGCATAAACAAAGCAGAGGGGTACCCCTGAGTTACAGAGTCACCTTTGGTTTGGGTTGGAAGGGACCTTTCCAAGGCCATCTAGTTTAACTCCTCTGTGGTGACCGGGAACATCTTCAACTAGGTCCGGTCTCTCAGAGCCCAGTCCCACCCGGCCTTGAATATTTTCAGAGATGGGGCACCCACCACCTCTCTGTGCCCGTGCCTTGCCACCCTCACTGTAAAAAATTTCTTCCTGATATCTAATCTAAATCTACCCTCTTTTAGTTTAAAAGGATTTCCCTTCTCCTGCCTATGTAGAGTGTCCTGTTACAAGAGCTCTGGGCCCTGTGAACAACCAAGCAACCAAGACCTTAAGGAAAACATCTCTGGTTGCAATAGAGCTTCGGTCCATGGGAGCATGCCACAGCCAGGACTGCTGGGTGGTGCCTGCAGTACTTCAATCATTTCACATTTTGCCAGTTTGGCTAGTCAGAGGCACAGGGACTGAAAGTCTGCTTCAGAGTATCTTTGGACTATAAAATGAATGGACTGCAGTGGAAAATGAAAGCAAAGCTTTGTGAGCTGCTCTCTTTGGGATATGGTGTCCCACTGAGGTGTACTTTACAGAGTAACAGTAAACCCCTCGAAGGCTACACTTGTTTTAGCAACATCAGCACTGCTCTAAGAAGTAAGAGTAAATCCCCATAAGCCTGTTGTACTTGTGCTGTAGCATTCTCCTGTCATCAGGCCATTTCCCTTATGGTCTCTGAGCTTGCCTGTGTGATTTTGTAGGGTGCTGAAGATGGCAGGCAGCTCCCCTCCTTGGACTGGCAGCGCTTACCTCTTCCTTCAGTCTACCTGCAAGACCATCGCTCTGCCATCCCTCTACGAGAGCTCCCAGAAGAAGCCTTGTGTGTTCAAGGCCCTGAAGCTGGCATTAGCAGGTATCCATCCTCTGGTATCTTGGTGTTTAGTGCCATGCCTTTCTTTAATCTCACCCTCACGGGTAAGGAAAGCTCATGCTCACTCTGTTTAGGAAAGGCAATGAAGTGGAGCAAGCTCAGCACAGGTTCACCAGGATGGCTGGGGGCTGGAGTACTCTTCCTGTGAGGAGAGGCTGAGGGAGTTGGACCTGTTGAGACTGAAGAAGAGAAGGTTTCAGGAGACCTATCAACAGCCTGCTGATACCTATGGGAGGGAGAGATGGAGCCACACTGTTCATAGCGGTGCATGGGGAATGAGAGGCAAGAGGCACAAATTGAAATGAGAGGTAGACACCAGATGAAAGGACAAATGTTACCCCCATTAAGACAGGCAGTTGCCCAGAGTGACTGTGCACTCTCCATCCTCAAGGGCTTTCAAATGGGACTGGATAAAGCCCTGAGCAACTGGTTCTGACCTCTGAGCTGACCCTGCTTTGCATGGGAGGTTGGGCTAGACACTGCCTGGGCTTCCTTCCAACTTGAACCATCCTATGAATTATCCAACTTTATGAATGTTTGTTTAAACCCATTTATGTAACATGGGAAAAGATTGCAATTGCTGTGAAAGAAGATTTAATTGCTGTCTTTATACCACCACAGAAACATGATTCCTGCTTTGAGAAGCTGGTTTTTAAATCAAGTGAGAGCCAGCATAAATTAATTTCTATTCAAAATCTGATATAATTCAAATTCTGATATAAGCAGACACACATTAGCTTGAGGTGTATGTAAGCCTATTTACATCAAAAAATTACTTGAGATGCAAATAGCCATAAAACTATATTTCTCTATCCACCCTTGCACCAAGCACACTGCAGGGTAATAATAATTTGAAGAGTTTATCACACTTACCTAGAAAGACTCTCATGGTTACACAGCTGAAACTCTATTGTTTAGACTCTACTGTTGGGCTTGTCTAACTATTCTGCAGTTTCTTCTGGAAACCATGCCAAGTCAGTTCATCCAATATAGGCCTGCTCATTTTGGAGCTCATTCCAAATACAGGATACAGGAAGCAGGCAGCCTAATACAATTGTCCAGTCAGGCTTGATTTATGGCTGCTTTGTGGCACTGGAATGTGAATCTACTCACACATTTAAAGGACAGCTCACAAAACTGATATCCTACCATGCTTATTCAGACCTGAAAAGGACATGAAATCTTAAGCTGCCGGAGGTTTCATGCAGAAGTGCCTGCAAAGTCCTATCTTTTGAGGCAGCTTTACAGCTGTCTTGTACACTCTTCATAAAGGTTTCCTTGTCTGTGCAGCTTTCCCTCCACAGCTCTCTTGCCCTATTATGGAAATTCTGTTTAATAAGCACTTATAAAAAGTAAAGCATGAAGGAAGTGATAAAAAACCATCCACAGTGAATTTAAATGTCTTTTCTAGGTGCCTAAACCCATGTGTCAGTTACACATGTGGTCCAAACTAGACCAGATGCAAACAGGACTTAGTAAACATGTAAAGCCACTGTTAGATACTATACTTTTAAATGCAATGTCACTTGCCCTGCTTAATGTGGAGGACACAAGTCTGCCTTGTCTTAAGATTGTCCTCCATGCCATGACATGTGGTTTAGAAATACCTGATGTAGTGCCAGTGTGAGCTGGTGTCTCCATACAGCCCTCAGTGACAGCCCATGGGTTCAGTCAGGTCTGGAAGCAGTACAGCAGCCTCACATAGGCCTCTGCTGCAAAAAAAGAGAAAAACACATACTTAGGACTCAGCAGCAGCATATAAAATCCTGCGGAGAAAAGAATAATGACCACAGCTAATAAAAATTAAATTCTGCTGGGAGAAGGAAGAATGAAGTCCTGGCATTTTTTGTTTCCACACTGCTCATGTTCCTCCTGCACTAATGTTAGAGGGTACATCCCTGGCTTCTCCTTGTTTAGATTTTAGCATGAATTAATTCTCTGTGCAAAATAACAAGTCAAGGCCCAGTCTCAAGCAGCTTAATCCCTGTGGCTGTCATTTGCGGTTTGAGAAACGTGTTAAAGGCTCAGAGAGACAAAAGTTACCTCTAGGCACAGGTGGAGAGGAAAAACTGGGTTTCTTTCCAGGACCTCCATCACTGCATAAAACTCCAGTCACAAGGACTGAAGGCTGACTGAGCACTGAGGTGAACTGAGCTTTCATCTGTAAAACTTTTCTGTGCTACCAGTTTATCATAACCATCTCTGCCCTGGAAATGGAACCTCAAATTTAAAACTTGCCCTAATAAGCAGTGTTGATATAATTACCTGGGATGTAGTTCCATACATCTTCAGTTGGACACCATACTTCATGGAGATCAGTGGAGGCAGGGCAGCACGAACTTAATCCTTCCCTCTTGGTTTACACATTTTTCCATCCTAGAGGACTTTATCATAAAGAGAATTCAAAAGCTCCTCCATTGCAGGCTTGTTGTGGATGGGTGGGGTCTGGGTGGGCTGGCTCATGCCTGGATTGTGACTGTGCTCCCTTCTCCCTGCCAGACTCCACTGGCAGCGTGAATGGTGTGGACATGCTCAAGGTGCACTGCAGCCACCCACACCTGATAGTCCAGCTCAGGTTCTGCAAGCAGGAGAACTGCCGCCGCTTCCTGCAGAGCTACCGCGAAGGAGCGCTCCAGAAGTCCCTCCAGAGTCACCTCCAGCTCTCCTTGGCCACAACCATGGTGCCTCTCGAAGTGGAGCTGAAGGCTGGCAGTGAGCACCTTGACAAGATGCTGAAGGATGAGGATCGTTGCCTGGAGTGCATCTACAGAGAAAAGGTGAGAGGGAGAGAGGCTGGACAGCAATGAGGAGGGGTGGCACTGGGCTTGCAGAGGTGGGTGCAAATCTTGTTCTGATGCAGCATTTTGGGTTAACAAACTTCTCAGTCCTTCAGCTCTTAACTATAATGTGGAGAAATAGCTCTGCCCTTCCTCAGAAAAAAGGGCAATAGAGTTACCTAAAGCAGCCTGCAAAGATCCTGCCAACTCTCTGTGCCTTCTGTGTACAACAGCTAGCGTGTCTGTAATCCCCACTAAGACAAGGAGTTCTAGACAGTGGAGCTTCCACACAAGTGTGCCTCAGTACAGCTGTGAGGCAGGCAGAGAGGAGCAGCCCTGGCTGGAACCATCACTGCTCTGCACCTCCCTCCCCTGCCTTGCTCACCACCTCCTCCCAGAGTGGCAAAGGTAACTGCACCTGGAAATGAGCAATGGAAGTGAGTACAAACACTACACATCACACCAAAAATTTGTGTCAGAATGGGGACACACAGCATCTGCTGCCAGCAAGAGTAGGCTGCCCTTCTGAAGGCAAAGTCTCTCTCATCTGACATCTGGCTCATTGCACACTTTGGCACTGGCACTCTAATCCTGCTTGCAAGAACAGTGAGATCTTGTCATCTGACTACAAGGCACTTGATATGATTAAACTCACTGACTTGTTCCCCTCCTCTTTTTATTTCCATCTGGAATTTTAGCCCTGGTTCCTCTAAATGGTCCTGAGAATCAGGAATTATCAATCAGGAATATTAGGCACAAGAGCATGTTTTTCCAGGTTGCCTTTCTGTAAGCACAGAGAATAAACTCAAACCTTGCATCTCCAAACCAAACAACATGTGATATCCCATACCCTGTGAACTGTGGCTTGCTGCTCCCTCCCTGTGCTGAACTAGCTGATTGGACAAAAGAAATGGGCTTATTCTCAGTTCCCCAAAAGTGACTCAGTCTGACCCTGCCTAACAGTGCAACAGGCAGAAAGATGGCACTGGGACACAGCCTTCAGCAGCTTCAATTACATCAACACTACTTATTAGGGCAAGTTTTAAATTTGAGGTTCCATTTCTAGGGCAGAGATGGTTATAATAAACTGGGTACCTGCTGTAGGTGAGCTAAACCAGTGTTTACCTCTGATTGAGGCACAGCACTGCCAGGTTTGACTCTTCCCATGTGCTTTGCCTTATTTACTCCTTTTCTCATTACCTGCTTTTTGGAGGTCAGATTAATTTTCTCTTGGCTAGTGAAAAAAAAACTGGCTTGGTGAGGACCCAGGAACAACAAACCTTAGGGAGCAGAGGGGCAGAGAGAGAGAGAAGGTGGGTAACAGGAGCTGCCTGCTTGGGTGGCCATGAGCTGTTGGATCAAATCACCCTGTTCTGTGGAGTTGGGACAAGCCTTGCTGCCTGCAGTGCACCCTAATTCTTGCAGAGGGCTGTTGGAAATGAATGTGGGCTAGTAGCAGTTTTGTGCAACTTGTAAGCACTCAGTGCTGCAGGTGAGAAACCCCGGGGGAGAGATTGTCTGTTTCATATCACATTACAGATTCAAATCCACTTACAGCCATCCTATTACAGCCAGAGCTCCACTAGACCACCTCATTTGGCTGGTTGACAGCTCATCCTGTATCTCATTGCTTCTCTCTTGACATCAGCAACCACAGCTTTGCAGGCTGGTGTCCCTGGCACAGTCACTGATGCTGTTCGTGTTGCAGCCTGACCGCCTGCCGGATGAGGAGATCACGGAGCTGGAGGAATGCCTCAAGAGCCTGATGCTTCACCAGAGCACCAACAACAATGTGGCTGGAAAAGACTGCTCATCTCTGAAGTCCCCATCTCAGCCTTATCCTCCTCAAGGCAGCTCCTTTCCCATACAGCTCACCTTCATCTTTCAGGGACAACAGTTTGGTGAGTAGCTAGAGCTGACCAACAAAGCCCTTGGTCTGCCTCACAGCCCAGGAGGGAGAATTATCATGACTACATATTGGGGTCTCAGATAAACCAAGGACTTCCCAGCATCCCATAAGAAAGAAATTACAGTAGTCCTAAGATATTGCCATGATGCTTCAGATCAGGCATCAACCTGTTTTCTTTTCTGGGGTGACACAGAACCAGATGTTTCAGAGTTTGTGTCCCTTCCACGTTCCTCATATTTTAAAATGAATAAAGGAAGAATATAGAGTATTTTTCTCTTCTTCTATGTCACTTGGTTGAGGTGAGTTAATAGTGTAGGTTGGATCAGACTGGGGGAGTTGCCATGGACACCCTCAGCCCTGCTTTCAGACAGGACTGATTTGTCCAGGCTCCCTCAGTTCACTAGCTGGCTTTGGGGTCTGTCCCTACAGAGAGCTTTCAGAGAGTCTCAACAGTAACATCAGCTTGAGATAAGCTAAGTCATTTCTGAGCTTGCTGAAGCTGTGTATATTCTCCAATGCTTAACAGCTGAGGAGAGAGCTCCTGTCAGCATTTCAGTGTTTTGAGGATGTTCGGATGGGGAACAGGGGACTTTGTCAGAAAGGCCTTACCGAGTTGTCTTTGAAAGGCTAAAACAAATGAAGAGGGTGTCTATCAAAAAAAAAAAAAAAAAAAAAAAAAAAAAAAAAAAAAAAAAAAAAAACCAAAAAAACCCAAAAAGCTCAAAAGCTCTGGCAAACCACAGGACACTTCTGAGGGAGAAAAAAAGAAAATAGGCCTTGCCAAGCTTGCAGGGTAGGGGCAAGCCCAGATGCTTTGTTGTTGTGGGAGGATTTCTTTAAGGGAACAGCTGGGCAAGGCAGGGAGCTCAGACTCCCTGCTCCACAGAATACTGACCAATCCTTGAACTGGCCCAGGCTGCATCACGTCAGCCATGAAACTTCTATGTCTTACCTGGCCTCTGCCCCTTTCAGACAACAGAGCAATCACACCAGATGACCACCAGAAGTTTGCCAAGTCCGTGTCCAAGAAGTGGAAGCAGGTGGGTCGCTCTCTGCAGAAATCCTGCCGGGCCCTGCGTGACCCTGTCATTGACAACCTGGCGCTGGAGTACGACCGAGAGGGACTCTATGAACAAGCCTACCAGATGCTGCTCAGGTTCATCCAGTCCGAGGGCAAGAAGGCCACCATAGCGCGGCTGATCGCAGCCCTGGAGGAAAACGGTCTCATCAGCTTGGCTGAGGAGATCTTGGGCCTCCATTCCAGCGAGGACTGCTCCTAGAGCCCAAAGGACAGTGCCATTGCTAAGGGCTTTCCTGCTTCAGCTACTGTATGAAACTGCTGCCAGTGTCTGGGAATGTAAAGTCCTGAATATCACCACAGATTTCCATCTAGGTGGAAATGCTCAGGGGAGAGGTTCTGTGTTTGCAGAAGCCAGCATGGACCTCTGACTTTCCTTATTTCATTGTGTTTCCAGAAATACAGCACTACCTTCCTGTGAACTGGTGAGAGGCTTTCACCCTGACTTCCTTCAGGACTGTGACAGGGAAGCAGCCAGACAGAGAGCCCTAGGGGGGAATGAGGGAGAGGAGAAAAGCAAGCAAGGCTTCTCATAGAAGCAGAAACTGCCACTGCTTCTCAGGCTGTGTCCAGGGCCATCACCTGGAGAGCTGCAATATATTTTTACATTGAAGACATTTTTGCTCTCAGCCATGATATGAAGTAAAGAAAAAGGAGAAAGTAAGGAAAAGTCAATTTTATGTTATTTTCCTTCTTTATTTGAAGAACAAAGAACATCCATGGCAAGAGTATCTGTTCTGCCCTGCTCTGTTATAGCTCCTTCCCACCTCTCACCACCTGAAGGCTTTCCTTCTACCTGGGACAGCCACAGTCTTCCACAGGGCAAAAGACTGCTGCTGTACAAGAAATGGCAGACACTGAACAAACAATATGGACAAACGGAAATTCAGACAATGATTGTCAACATTTTCTCATCTGTGGTAGACAGTAATATGATTAGCTCTTGCCTGCCAGCCTGAGGGAGCCTGCAGGTATGGAAAGCAAAACACAGTGCTGGAAGAAGAGTCTCCTCATCAGCAAGTTACCTGTGGAGCATGGTTTGGAACTGCTGCCCTCAGGGCATTGCAGCATCAAATGCCATCCTCAGACCACAGAGCTGAGCAATCACCAGACCCATCTGGCTGCTCCTGCCTTCACTCACTTCCTAACCACCCTCAGGCTGGAGGGGACAGCTCACCCTGCTGTGTCCCACAGGTGTCAGGACCACAGAGATCCTTTCCCTGGCACTGCTGTCACTGTGTGACAATTGAACATCAGCTGCCACCGTGCCTGGATTTACCTGCACTGATTTTTAGGGTAAAAATGGTTTAAGAGACAAATCTCCCAAACCCCAGGGCTGACTCCTGCTTTCAGTTCTCATTTCAGGTGTGAGTGAATCTGTTTCCATCTTGCCCCTAGCTTCCAAGGAAGCAGGACTTCATGCAGGCACCATCTCTGCAAAGACTGTGGCTCCATCACCTTTTAGTAAGCCATTTTCTATCAGTGCCATTGCAGTTTCATCTCCTCCATTCCTGCTCCACATCCTACACTCTCCCTTCCAATAGTACCAGTGCTCTTCCCAAAATGAAGCAATTACCTCTGACAGTTTAGCTTTTGGGACTGACACAGTGGTGCTGATCTTAGCTAATTTAGGCTGCTGTGGAACCGTACCTCAGTATATAGCTTTCCTTCCAAATCCCAGCTGGGGAACTCTTGTTTGGCAGAAACCCACCTGACTAATCATATTTTAAAAAATTAAAAAATCAGAAACTTGAAAATTACTTTAAGAGCAAGAGAGTTTGCTCTTGATTGTGCAGAAATTACTTTTTTAAGAAAACAAGGTCATATGCATAGCCTGCTGTCTCATTTGCAATGAATTTTTCTAAGCTCTCAGACCAGCTATATGTGCACAACTTGCACATATAGTTATAAGGCAGCCACTGAGAAGTGAGAATTACTAGTTTTTGTAGCATCTGTTAATGCTCAAAATGCTAAAGTCTTATTATTCAGCATCTACTTCAAGTCCAGAAAACTTTTTTACTGCTGTTACTCTTTTACAGAGGACTAACCATGAAAGCTTTCTTCTGAATATAAACTGCCAGTAACTGGCATGTGTATTTCCTCTTACTCACATATTCTCTGTTAGAATTCCCTGTCAGAAGTGCCATTAAGTGCTGGAGCCCCTGGCAATCTTTCTGGAATGTCATAATCTCCAATAGCATTCACAGGTGCCTTCATTGCAGACTTGAAGGAAAAGGGTTTTTCAGTGATATTCCATGGTGAAATTGTCTTGAGCACATGGCATGGTTTAGGACATAGCAGTGGCTGCTTCATACCTCCTTTTCCATGAGCAATCATCATCATGGTGGGAGATAAGCTATGGACAGTGCTGCTGCTGGAGAAATTTGCCTTACCCCAGTAACTGCTCTTCTCCATATAGTGAGATATATCTGTGAAAAAGAAAAAATCAGGGGTGATGGTAGTGTTTCAGAATCAAACACAATATTAAAAGCAAATAAATGTGCTGATCAGTTGCATATAAAATCTAAAACAGAAAAACCATAAAACAAGCAGCAGACATCAGACCAAAATGTGCTTACAGGAAGAGATCCAAGAGGGCTTTTTTCTGGTACAGATTGTTTTTGTAGTTTTAACCATGTTTCAGATTTGAAGGAGTCTCCATTCAGTCTGCCAGAATGAATAAAAGATCTATCCAAAGGAGAATTTGAATGATTTGTTTTGGTATAGCTGACCTAGAGTGGTCAAACAGATGATAACAAAGAGGAGAGTGAAATGAAAATGCTCACCAGATATACTTTGACATGAGGTATCTGATAGAAGCAAACCTGACAGGATACCCTGATACAAGATTGTCTCAAAGGAAAAGATCTGTTTATTTTGCCATTCCTTTCAAAGGCAGGCTCAGCATTGAGGAGCTGTCCTGCTGTCTGGGTCACTGTCTCCCCTCTGCTGTTGCCAAGGAACCACACCCCGACAGCTGCTCACAGACTCTGAAATCAGGAGTGAGCATGGGCACAATGAGGAGCCTCAAATTCACCTTAATTGATGATTTAGTTTAACTGCAAATTCTGGTGAACCTCTGGTATTGTATCTGGTATCCTTAAACCAAGGAGGTACAAGAAGAGGAATCAAGAGGGTTTCTGAGTCTGACCCACATACTGGAGTGTGTGCATGACACTGGTGCTTTACACTGGACAGGGCTCTGGCCAAGTGTCTTTTTTATGGAGATGGACTCAAACAGTGAAGCAATTTAAGGCCTAGAGTCAATAAATGTGCATTTTTTTTATTCTCTGGATTGAATTTTAAACCCACGCTGGCTGTACATTTCTAATAGAAACCTGTATGAGATGTGTGGTTAATGTTTCTTAGTTTGCAAAGGTTAGCAAGGGAAAAATCCCTTGCTGACCATTAATTCCAAATTCCCATGATATTCAGCATCAGATCTGGATCAGCCATCTACAGCTATGGACTGCAATGCCAGGCATACTTGGGTCTAGGACATTCAGCCTGCAAGGAATTGTCTTACAGAAAAAGCTCTTTGGTATATATTTTTTCCCCCATTCTTTTTTAGAAATAAATACATACTTTTGATGAAAAGTGCCTCAGAGACTTTAATGGAACACTTAACTGCAGTAGTAAGAACAGGGGTTACTGAAGTTCTGGCCACATTTGGTGATCACCAGCTCCAGTCTGAGGGTGGATGCCCAGCAGGGCTCTGCCCAAAGTCACATGTTTCTCCTGACATGCCAAGGCTGGTGTCCCACCTGCGAGGGAACAGCTCTGATTACAAAACCAAGGCAAACCTCTGTGTTTGTTCAGTTTCCAGTTACTGCTTTGATGAGCCTTTTTCAGCCAGCATGGCCAGAAGGGGAGGTTTATCCCACCCGTGGCACCTGGAGGAGCTCACTGTGTTTCTTTCAGTGCTGTTGGATATCTGTGACTCCTCTGAGGCCACAGCACTCTGTAATCTCAAGTGCCTCACTACCAGTGAGCTCTCTCACAAGGAGCTGGGATATAAAATCTCCAGCTGCTTTGCACAGGAAGCCACTGGCTGACCTGACAGCTGAATCCAGGGAAACTCCTCTTGCCATGAACTGGAGCAGAGATGTATTTTACCCTGAATCTCTTAAATCTCAAACACTGTTTGAAAATCACAAGATCAGCCCTTCTTTATCTACCACAAAGCTGAATTCCCAACTGCATGGCTTGATGCCTGCAGGAACACAGTGAGGGGAGCAGGGCTCTGCCCTACAGCAGCTGGAAGGACACACCACAGGGCTGACCTACTGAGGAGGGTCAGAGAGATCGCTGCCCCAATCTTCTTCAACAGTGACTCAACACAGGATGGGCCAAGGGCACCTTTGCTGGCAGTGAGAAGAATAAAGCAGCCATGGATCAGTGCCCAGGGAACAAGGTCCACATGAGACAACCTCACCAAGGAGAACCACCCATGGAGAAACTCCTCCATGTCCAGGCTCCCTGCGTGACTCTCCAAGGCACGGCAGCCACAGAGGCACTGCACATCAATGAAAGCCCCTCACTCCATGGGAGCAAGCAAAAAGGGAGGCAGGCTGGCAGGTCCCAAAACCTGGGCGAAGGATCACAGTGGAAATAACTGCTGTGAGTCCCTGTGGTTCAGGGAGCAGTTCCCCTCCTTCCCCAGCCAGCCCAGCTGAGCAAAGGCAGAGAGGAGCTGGTCTTTGCCTCTGTGACCATCAACCCCTCCTTACAGAGCAGGGATGGTAAGTAACCTGGGGCTGCTGCTGTAGAAGGAAAGAACAGAGGTACCCTGGGCTGGCACAGGGAAAGCTGAAGCTATGTAACATTTATGACTGAGGTTTCTGATCAGCTGTGCTGGTCAGCAGGACCCAATGTGGCTCAGGCAGCTGCCAGACATGAGGAAAGGGCTTTCCCAGCCTGCAGCACCTGACTGCGGGGTCTGAGGGTGGCCCATCAAGAACCCACTCTTCACGAGACAGTGTTTTCAGTAAAGCACAACTTTCAAGCTGAAATTAAAAATGCATCCAAAAAAAGCACTGATGCTTACAAAAAGGATTTTTTATATCATGTTTTAAAAAGAAGTGTTTGTGAAAACAGCAGAGTAGATCAAAACCTGCTTTTATGACAAGTAAATGAAAAACTTTGCTCCCTAAAGTGGCCGTGGTCTGGGCCCTCTCCAGACGCTTGGCGTCTGTAAGAGGAATAAGGGTCATTGTTTACAACACAGAGACAAAGAAACAGCCACAGGGATGGGAAGTGCTATGGCTGCACTCAGCTGGCAGATCAGTAGTGATGGCACGTTAGATTTGGCTCCAAATAAAAACCTCTTTTGAAGTATTTCAAATCAAATGAAAAACAACAAACGAAACCAACCAAACAAACAAATCCGTGGGGTTGGTTTGGTTTGTTTTTTTTTTTTTTTTTTTTTTTTGTTCCAGGTTTTGGAAGGAACCCATGACTCTGTCTTCAGCCTCTGCACTGCTCAGCTCACACATCCTCCCATCACTTCCCTACGAGGAAGAAAAGAAACAACCTCCAAGTCAATTTAACTTCTGAACCGAACCCCACCTCTATTTTTCATCTGGACTCTTTGCAGAGGTAAATACACACATGGGAATTAAAAGAAAAAAAAAGCCCAAGTATAGAAGGAAAAGAAAAAGACACTCAGAAAAATTAGTACATTTCCTATTGGAAAAAGTTACGGCGGGGGGGGGGGGGGGGGGGCGGGAAAGAAAAGGGCAGCCTCTCTCTGCAGAATTGGTGAAAGTCCCCAACCTGGCTGTGCGTTCTGGCTCTCGACACCTCCGCCCTGTCCCGCCGGAGCCATCGGCGCTCCCCGGCCCGATCACGTGTCAGGGCTTGGACGGGGACCCGGCTCTTCCCTGCCCGCCGTGCTCCCCTCGCTGCGGAGCTGGGGCTGTGCTGGGGGCCGGCCCGATCCCGGCCCGATCCCCGCTCCGATCCCAGCCAGGCTCCCGGCCCGATCCCAGCCCCGCCCCCGGCCCGATCCCAGCCCCGCTCCCGGCCCGATCCCAGCCCCGCTGCCGGCCCCGGGCAGCTCCGCTCGCTCTCGGCGGGGAACGGCCCCGAGCCGCCAGCGCTGCTCCGCGCCCCCAGGGTTTGCTCGGCTTCGCTGGAAGGCTGAGCAATGTCTCTCGCTAACTACATCCAGATGTGCCTGCTTGGCAGCCCGCTGCACAGACATTACCGAGGGGACGCAGGATCAGCGCTATCAAATGGGATGTAAGTATCTATTAAGTGTGTTTGATCTCGGTGGGCTGGGGAAAGTTGTGCAGCGAGCAGGGTGGACTGGAGTCTGTCCTTACTGCTTCCCTTTGCTCCCAGCTTTTCTTTTCTTTTTGCCTTGCTGCTCTTGAATGTTGTTACATGCAGCAGCCTGGACCGTCATGGTTAACACGCAGCAGGGTCGGCTGCAGGCTCTGAACACGCAGGCTCCAGCCCTGAGACATCTGCTTTACACTTTACTTTCCAAAGAACTTTCTTTGAATGTTTAGGTTGTTTTTACAGAAATGTGGGGCTTCTTTAGACAATGCCTGCAGTGCTCTGAGACAGGGGTTCTTCCCAACCACAAACATGTTCCAGTGGTGGCACGTTACATGTACAAGCTATTCTTCATCAGTAAAAGGACGTGAATTTTCCCTGTGTTACACTGTGGTATGCTTTGAGAACAACATAGGAATTTTGAAGCTCTCTAGCGTCACAAAGATAGAAAGTAATTTATCCCCTCTGAATCATCAGGCAGTTACTGATATTTTTTAAATATCTTTTGGGCAGATTCTGAGAAACTTATGTGTTGGGCATAATCTTGAAATTAGTGGGGCACATCAGCATGTACTCCCTGTCCCATTTCCCATGGATGTAACAATACATCCATGCTACTGCACTGCAGTTGCTTGGGTTTGGGATGCATTGGGCAATTATTTATCAGAAGAGGGTCTGTGAGCTGAAGAGGTGGCGAGCGCTGCAGCCTGGGTGAGGGCTGGGAAAGGAAGGTGTTTGTTTCAGTTTCTTACTCCTTCACAAACCTGTAAGGCTTTATTCCCCTCCTGGGGCCCAGAAAAATTAATGTTTGGAAGAGAGACAGCAGGTTCCTCACCTCGGCCACTCAGGAGGGACCTGTCTCCTCCCCAAAACACTCAGAGTTGAGCTGCTGAGCCCTCTGCCATTCTGAAAATCAGACTACCAACAGCAAGACTGCATCTGAAGGTAGGACACTACCTCTGGAGATTGCTGAGCCTGCAGAAGGTTATTGGCCATTACCTTCTCCTACCTTGCAGGCAGCTGAGCACTCGTTAGAGGTGTGGGGCCATACTCAGAGGAGCAGGAGTTTTCCCAGGATCCTGGGGCCCAGCCCAGCTGCCTGGCCCAGCTCAGCCCAGCCCATTGCCTGGCCCAGCTCAGCCCAGCCCATTGCCTGGCACAGCTCAGCCCAGCCCAGTGTCTGGCACAGCTCAGCCCAGCCCAGTGCCTGGCACAGCTCAGCCCAGCCCAGTGCCTGGCACAGCTCAGTGCTGCGCGGGCACTGCCCCCACGGCACATCCTGCCCCGAGAGGGATGGAGAGCATCACACACTGCTTAACCGAGCTGCAGCCCCCAAACTGTGCCACGTGTGCCTGAGTGACTTACACTGGGCCAGCAGGGCCAGGGGAGCAGGGTGCTGGCAGCCAGCCTTCCCTGGAGCTCAGTCCTGCAGGCAGCTGGTCCTGCCCAGGGTCAGCAGGGCTCCCACAGGACCGCAGTCCCCAGCGAGGAGGGGCCAGTTCCTTTCTGGGACCCCTGCACGTGGAAACAGACACCTCAACAGCCTTCACACAGCAGCTCTGCAGTTCCTCTGTGTTTGAGTTTCTACACTTCATAAAAGCTTCATGACTGGGGTGAAAGGAGGCGACCGCAGCAGCCATTTGCAAGCAGTTATCCAACGTGACTGGCATTGCAAAGGGAAGGCTGGCAGTGCCAACAGAAGAAACTGCAATAAAATGAGACCAGCCAGCTGGGAAGCTGATCAAACTACATATTTGAAGACTGAGACAGGCAGATAAATAAGGCACCCTGTCCTGTAACAGCATGGATCTCATCCATTCATTTGCTCTAGCCTGGAAAAAAAATTTAAAATGCCCTGAAAAGCAGCTCTGACAGGAAAGTTGGAAATTGTCTTTGGAACAGGGCCTGCATTTTTGTTACCTGCTTCCTCAGTATTTGACTCAACAGAGCTTTTGCTTCCAGGTGCTACAGCAAATAACAGCAGCAGTGATGCTGCAGTGCTGTGACTGTGGCACTGGCCAGCAGTGTCCGAGCTGTGCCATCATGGGCAGCTGAACACTGAGCCTCTGCTCCTCTCACTGTGCTCCCTTGGTTCTGGTTCATAAACCCAATTCCTGGGACAGCTCTCAAGACACTTAGCTAATTAAATCCTACAGCCTGCTCTCAGTTTGTTTACAGACTTCAGAACTTATAAGCAGCTGAATTAGGATGAGTTTTTATCTGGTAAGGCAGCACAGCGAGTGTTTTGGTTACTTCATTTTTCTAGGGCTTTGCACTTACCAACATGCCAAAGGGGTCTTTGTATTTCAGCCACCTCTGTCTTCTAATCAAGAAGATCAAATAATTCAGCATCACTTTATAATTCTGTAACTCCAAATGAGACCTCTTCACAAACACCCTGAAATGCAGAGAGAAGTTGTTCAACACCAGGGCCAGTTAAAGCAATAACTTTGATGAGGTTATTAACTTTTCCTCGAGTGGGGCAGTAGAAAAACAAATAAAAAAAGAAAGAAAGAAACAAACCCCAAACCCATGGAGGAATAAAAGCCATTACATGGCACTCAAACGTAGAAGTGGAACACAGCTTCTTCCCCTGCTCCAACACACAGAGCTACTTTTCCCCTTTAAACACTTCAAACCCAGCTTAAATGATTAAACTCAAGTTGTTTCATGCAAGTTTTTGTATGTGGGGCAGAACAAACTCCACCTACATAACCTCACGTGTGTCAGCACTGGAAGCTGACACAGTTCCCTGTGGGTACCCCAAAGAGCCCAGATGAAGTTTTGCCAGCACAAGATTGAGAACTTGAAGTCTTGGCCTTTGCACTTCAGGTTCTTGTAGAAGGGTAGGAGAAAGATGGAGCCCAGTGCAGCTTGAAGATAGCAAAACATGTGATTCCTCACCCAAAACAACACTTCCCACATCCGTGTGTTCAGCAAGACATTTAAATTAAAGTGGTGCAGGCACAGTAGTCAAACACTCTCCCAGCCCTCAGGGCTGCAGGGGATGGGACCAAGGATGTCAGTGGGAAGAGGCAGCCTCCAGGGCTTCAGGCAGTGCAGATTCTTGGTGTCAGCATCCTGCTCTGGTGGGAGAAAGCTCACCTGCACACGTCCTTCACACAGCCCCCTCTGCAGCATGGCCATAGGGTATCATTATTGCTTCTTGAACAGTGTCAGGACTTCCTGGGCAGAGGAACCAGGTGAGGAGGATCCTGGGAGTTTGGTTTGCTCTTGCTGAGGGAATCTGGATGGAAAAATTCCTGTAAACAAGGCAGGAGAGGGACACGTGCACAGCCTTTTCCCCTTGCAGGCCAGAGCACAGGCAGGTCTCAGTATCCAGCACTGGCTGCTACAAAATGACTTTGTTCTTGTGGAATGCATTCAGCAAACATGACATGAAAACAAATATCCCAAACCTGAAGCATTGCCTCAAAGTATCCCTACCACCAAGATTATAGAGTCTTCTCTGATGATTACAAAAAACCTCATCAAACCCATCAGTGCTGGATCCCACACACTTTTTTAGCTCATTTTACAGAGCTAAACAGACAGATAGGACACCTCCATCAGCAGCCACAGCCCCCCATGCTGCATGGCCACATGGTGTCCCCAACCCAAACCTACCAGTGGCAGCTCTGGCATCAGGAGTGAGGAGAGGAGTCAGGAGGGACCTGGAAGCACTTCCCACACAGCAGGGAGAAGCTGCTTTCAGGACACCCCACAGCTGTGTCTGGAGGGGATGGATGTTTCTGTGAGCCAGGCTGGGATGAGTGGGCAGCAGAGCTCGTTGCTGATTCTGTGTCCCCGTGCTCAGTGCATCATGTTTGCAGGTTGATTATCTCAACTGCTTTTCCCAGGGCTGGCTGGATCAAATAACCACTCCTCAAGGCACAAAGCATTCTGCCAGAATCACCAAGGCTTCTTGACTGAATTTGGGAACAGGATCCAGAAGACTTGTTCCCACTTTGGCCCTGAGCAGAAGTGCCAAGTGATGGAGATGCGATAACTGCGGCAAAAAAGATTGCCAGGATGAGCTCAAGGTTTCATATTGTTCCATTGGGAATGAAGGGCTAGCAATTTTTTTTTTTTTTATCATCACTTGACTGCTTTTATTGCAGCTGTTCCTGCCCATATTTCAGAATCCTCCTCTCAGACAAATGAAAACCAGGCAGAGGACTCTGCCTGGGCCCTCTGCCCAAGCGTGCAACAGTGCAGGTCAATCTCCCTGCCTGGATGCTCATCAGAGTGCCATGCCCAGCTCTGGCCACTTCCAGCTTCCCAGCCTTTTGTTGGCTCTTGGGCTCTGCAGGCTGTGCCCCCTTGGTTCTTCCAACTCATTCCTTATGTATGGCTCCCCATCTTGCCACCTCATGGATATGGGACCTATCAGCCTCTTCCCACTGCCATTGCCACTTCCCAGCTGAGCCCTCTAACATTGCTGGTGCTCAGCCCAGGATGGAACATCCCCAGCCTTCCCCAGGACCCCTGTCCTGGGGAGACAAGCCCCATGATCCCATTCAGACCTCATCAAGCCAGACTCAACACCCCTCTGTATCCATGCCCAGACAGCCAACACAAAGAGGGACAGCTGCCTGTTTTTCCAAGCTTGGAGGACACAAGAGGCAGTGCTGGCAGCCAGGCCATTCCTCAAGGCCCTGAGTGATGCAGCAGTTTGTAAGCCCAGCTCCATTTCACAGGTTGGATGGAGGTTCCCCACAGCAGCAGAGGAAGCAGAGGTGCATCAGCCTCAGACACTCAGGGATGTGCTGTGCTGAAAAACACACTGCTGTGCTCTCATCTCTTTCCTTTGGCATGAGATATTTCCTGCTCACTTTGATAGCCCTGTAATTCTTTTCCCCTGGTGTCAAGGTGGATGAATAATCCTTTTGGCTTTAGGACATACCAGAGCATCTGCCAGAATCATCAGTCCCTCTGTATTCGAGAGCACAACAGCTTTTCCCACACTGACATCCATGGATAGAGCTTACACCACTGTAATAATCAAGGGTATTTTCCTTCCAAAGAAGGAAATACCTAACAAAGACTGGAAAATCCATATAATTAGATCAAGGAATCACTTCAAGGGCTGGCAGCTTCATTTGAAAATAAGAGTTCTTTATTCAGCACTGAACTGTTTTATTTCAGAGTGGAAATCACTCTTTCGGATCCTTTACTTTCAATAAAAGAAAACACAGAGGAAAATCTGGGATATCTGCCCAGGCTTGTAACAATTCAGGGTTTTTCTTGGCTTTTCCAAGGGCACTTATTGCCAGATTCTGAGATGCTGGCAATAAAAAGCTGCAAGCCATGGAAATTACGAGTTTCATGACACACGCATTTTATTCCAAACCCTTGTCGATAACATTAAACACAGGAAAAATCCAGGACTTTCATCCAGCTCTTTAATTACCATCTGAAGTGTGGCAGCTGAAATAAGATCAAACTTTTGCATAGAAAAGGAAAAATAAATTTGCTGTGAAGAAAGAGATGGGACCTTGGATGTAAAATGCAAGCCAACATGCTATACATGTCAGGAGGGACTGTTTCATGAGGCTGAACATGGTTATGAACCAAGCCACGTGGCAGAAAGAACGTAAACAGAAAACAGATTCTGAATATTCTAAACACTTGAACAAGAATTTACAAGAGATCTGAGAAAATTGTTCAGTCCTGCTATTAGTATCAAAGTTATATCAGTGAAAACATCTGCCTAGGAGATGAGTGAAAGGTAAACAAAAAAGCTAACAAATGAAGAAAAGGCTCTATCAGATTGGCAGAAAAAGGCAAGAAATGAGGCCTAAGGAAAAAACCCATGGTCATCAGGACTAGGCCAATGTGATTTTAAATCCACCAGGAATGGAAAGAGCCTTACACCAAGAAATTGATATGTTGTTTTCCAAAATGACAATTTCATAAATAATGGAGACAAAGTGAATGAGGTCAGTAAACATTTTGGAGCTGTACTTGGGAAAAAGATATGCAATAGCATATGATTACGATGAAATACTCTATTTCAACAGTACCTGGGAGGTGAAGTTAATCAGTAAGGAAAACGCACAGTATTTAAATAATGATGTCCAAATAACGTGCATCTAATAATTTTAAAGGGTCTGGCCAAGAAATCAACTGGTGTAATAATTTTCTTCCTCTTAAGTCTTGAAATATTGCTTAGATACCACAGGTGCCACTATTTTATTCCTTCATAATTACAGACTTGTCAATCTAATTTTGAGTTTGAAAACTTAACTTTATGGCTGATTAAAAATTGATGGTTAATGAACAATTAGCAAGTGATCAGTCCAGGACAGTAAAAGGAGATTTGATGAAAACAGATACCACCAAATTCTTACCAAGCACTTGCACCTTGTCCTATCACTGTATATCCTTGTCAAACGTGCCTCTCCAGCTTTTTTATCCCAGAAGTCATCTTTGGATATGATCTCAGCTAATTCAGGACAGAGAACTGTAAAATCTTCACAGGTAGCTTCTCTTAGTACAGCACAGGCAAGAGAGAGCCACAAATCACACATGAACATGATCCATTATTAGTGGGTGTATAAAATACTTACGTGCACTTGTGGGGAAATTTTTGGGTGAGGCTCAACTTCTTTATTGCTGAGGGTGGGAGGAATGGTGATGGTCACTCACTTCCTCCTGGAGCAGCTGTGGGGTCCTTCTGTTGCTGCTGCAGGGAGTGGCTGCACCTACAGGGTGATGAGAGGACCTGCCTTTGCTGCAGCTGCAGACACCTGACCAGCTCTTCCCTGAACTGTGGGCACCT
Organism: Vidua chalybeata; assembly: GCF_026979565.1. Lineage (NCBI taxonomy): Eukaryota > Metazoa > Chordata > Aves > Passeriformes > Viduidae > Vidua > Vidua chalybeata. The sequence goes on from NC_071540.1 coordinate 12,804,316, forward strand.
GCTGCTTGCTGCCTTCTTACTGCTCTTTCATTCTCATTTTGTTTGCAGTTGAAGAACTGATCAAATAAGACAGAAGATCTCCAGGAAAAGTGTAAGTGAAGAAAAGTCCTGTATTTCAAAAGGCAGCTTCATCTATCATACATGAACAAAATTTTCCTAACACCATGCTCTGTCTTGCTTCTGCATATTGGGATTTATTTCCCACCTCTCACTTAGGGGTTAGGGTGATTTGGCAGAGGAAAAACACCCATGGCCCCTTCTAACCTTATTAATGGAAGTTACTTACAATGGTTTAATATTTTATAAAGAATACTGGCAGGAGAAAGGTCCTGTGTGAATTCTAGATTGTACCCAATGTATTCATTTTGAATACAAATCACAGTTTAACAAAAGCTGGGTCTGTGTGCAGGGAAACACCAGCAACACACTGCCATGAAGAGTCTGCCTTTCAGCAGCCAGCTCTGGGCCTCCCTGATTTGAGTCAAAAAGTGTAAAAGCAGCAAGTAATGGTTGTGAAGCTAGAAGGAAAAAAAGGCAATTACTTACAGAGAATGGCATCATTCATCATTTTCCACTTTGCTTTTGCCACTGAAATCTCTGAAATGACAAAAGACGTTCAGCAGTAAGGGATGCAGGATTTTGGGTTGTGCTTAGAGTGGTTTTCAGGATGATGGATGGCTGCTTAATGAAGTCACAGAGCTGGCTGGCACTGGGATCAGCAGTAAGTTTGCAACCCTGTGTGCCTTTTGACAAGTTCCTCAACATCTCTGTGCCGGTGTGAGTAAAATGTGCTTTGCTGCTGGGTTTTAAAATGATGTTTCAGTTGTCTTGCCTGCTTGCTTCAGACCTGCCAAATCCTCACTGCTGACGCACTCTGTGTTTATTTACAGATGGACAGTGGTGCCAGGCAGCTCAAACACAGCTTTTAACAGTCCCAGGAACACTGGAGAGACAATGAGAGTTCGCCTCAAAGGGGATATGATCTGTACCCTCTTCTTGCTGGTGGCACTTTGTTCTTTGCTCTACTCCCAGCTGGAACATTTAGTCCCAGCAGGAAAGAAGGAGCCAGCACAGAACAAGCCTCGAGTAGCACCAAAAGTATTCTCTGATCCCAGAGCACCTCAGAGGCTGATGCCAGCAGAGGCAACTGCACCCAGACCCCAAGTTACCCCTGTCATGAGACAAACAGAAGTGGCCAAAACCAGAGTCCAAACTACACCAACTCCACTCCCGCTGACTGATTCTGCCTTCAACTTCAAGCTCTATCTCCTAAACAAGGATAACAGGAACTTCAATCTCCTCATTAACCAGCCCAGGAAATGCCGAAAAGCACCGGGAGGTCCCTTTCTGCTCATTGCTATCAAATCAGTAGTTGAAGACTTTGACAGGCGTGAGATTGTCCGGAAAACTTGGGGCAGGGAGGGTTTGGTGAATGGGGAGCAGATCCAGCGAGTGTTCCTCCTGGGAACACCAAAGAATAGGACAGTGCTGGCAACATGGGAGACCCTGATGCACCAGGAGAGTCAGACATACCGGGACATTTTACTCTGGGACTTCATGGACACTTTCTTCAACCTGACCCTGAAGGAGATCCACTTCCTGAGCTGGGCTGCTGAATTCTGCCACAATGTGAAATTTATTTTTAAAGGTGACGCTGATGTTTTTGTCAATGTCGAGAACATTGTTGATTTCCTCAAGAGACACGATCCCACTGAAGACCTCTTTGTTGGGGACATCATCTACAATGCCCGTCCCATCCGTGTCCGGAAGAGCAAATACTACATCCCAGAGACCATGTATGGGCTGAGCATCTACCCCGCCTACGCTGGAGGAGGAGGCTTCTTGCTGTCCAGCTGCACCATGAGGAAGCTCTCTAGGGCTTGCAGAGAGGTGGAGCTGTTCCCCATTGATGATGTCTTTTTGGGCATGTGCTTACAGAGAATCAACCTCAAGCCCATTTTACACGAAGGATTCAAGACCTTTGGCATTGTTAAGCCTTCTGCTGCCCCGCACCTACAGACGTTTGATCCCTGTTTTTACAAAGATCTCATGGTAGTTCATAGCCTGAAAGTTGCTGAGATCTGGCTGATGTGGAACCTGCTCCACAGCCCACGGCTTTCCTGTACTCAGAAGAAGCAGGTGAAGAAGCCTTTCCAATGGAAGAAGAAAGCTCAGATAACAACACCAGCATCACCCCTCAGATAATGCAGGCATTACCTCAGAGTGCAGCACACACAGCAAACCAGCCAAGAAAGGGAGCCAGGAACTGACACAGCCCAACAAACCAACTTTCCAAGGATTTTCTAGCACATCTTATTTACAAAATTAGGAGAAGACAACAAACAATTGCAGGAATTTGCCCAAATTCTACATTTGCACATACATATCATGTGGGTCCTTCTGTACTAATGAGTCCTAATAATTATAACATATATATAATTTATTATTATTTATTAGGATTATAGTAGTGCTTAGTGGGACAGTGTGTAAAAGCACATTGGAAAATGCAGTCGTAGGACATTTCTCAGCATGGTTAGAAGTGTGAGAAATGAAAGAAGACATAAGGTAAGAACAGACACTGGGGAGCACAGGGATCATTGTCAACTTGCTGCTTGACTTGGACTCATTGAAAAATGACCAGACAGTAACTAGGGTACAGGAAATCGAGTCCCCTCAGTGTCTGCTCAGATCACATCACTGCTGCCTGGTTGGTTTTCCACAGGCCTTGTAAGAAGAAAACAACAAACAGCTGTTGCAATGGGGTCCTACAGTTGCAGTTCAGGTGGATTACAAGAAATCAAACTGGATGCTGAGGCTGGCATGGCTGGTGGAGCAAAGGACAGGTAAGTAGATAACTAGAAAGGAGCAGACTTACAAAGGGCCTTTACAGAAAGGACCAGAACTTTGAGTTGATCACTTTGAGTCTTGATTTTTCATCATTCTTCTCAGTTCAAATATCTGCTCTATTGACATGCTCAAGATTCAGGGGACCAGTGGAGCAGGTTTTGGCACTTCCCTGAGCTCAAGCGTTCTGCACTATGCTGACTGACATTCAGGGAAAATTCAGAAGTCATCAACAGTATCTGATCACTCTCACGATCTGACCCAGATTTTCAGAAGGTTTGTATCTGGAGAGATCCTTTGGCCTTTGCTTATATAAGCGTAACCCCACACAGAGCTGCTGCTTGCATCACATTTGGGACCTGCTTCAAACCAAAGAGTGGACTGGGCTGGTTTCTACAGACCTTGGTCTCCTTAGCACAGTCAGCTGCAGAGGGCAGCCAGGACTTTCACACTGCTGTGGGTGTCATGTGAAGGGAGAAAGTGTTCAGACAAAAGGACTTCAGAATAAAAGTCCATCTAAATTTATTGCAAGAAATCAAAACCACCCAGCAATCTTTCTGTTGGGCTCTCCAAGGTTCAGTCGGGAACTTTATAAGTATTTTAAGCATCAGACAAGAACACTGAATTGCTCCATTTTTCAAATAGTCCAGACTTTGATGCATTTTGTTTTCCCAACAGCAGACTACCTTAGAAGAATATACTTTTATCAGACATCAAAGCAGAAGCGAATTCCTCTAAATCAGGGTTACAAAGCTGTGAAATTTATGGGACAAAGAGCCTGAATTCACCTCTGATACTGTGTTTGTTAATTATTTTACAAGTTTTTACCCCCTCAACAAAACTCCTGTCCATCAGAGAACCCCTCGGGATGGCACATCCACACAGCTTCAAAGGAAACTACAATCAGTCATAAAAGCCCAAAGTTCTTTTCCCTTGCACAGAGCCTGCAGCACAGCTGCATTTCATATCCGTGTGTAAGCTCCCTCCCTCCCTCCCTCCCTCCCTCCCCGCAGCAGTTTGGGCTCAGTACTGGTACTAATGATGCACAGAGAGAGCAGCAGCTGGGAGTGTCTGTGGCAGACTATGAACAAGAGCTTGACACCTTGGTGATCTTCATCATGAGTTCAGGCCTTACAGTAATGTATTTCCATAGAAATGGAAAGATTTCTACATTTGAGATATTTTCAGGATGCAATCCTGAAATATAAAATGTTCACATGAGCTTCACATGGAGCTTTGCAGAGTGTGGAATTTAAGCCAAAGCCTCACTGGTAGGACAAAGTCACTCCTGCCCCTGTCTGCTAACGTGTGATACTTGTGTATTTATGAGATGGTACAGAAATGTATTATCTGGGAGTAGTTTACAGTTTGGGAAATTATTTATACCATTATTAAAAGACAGCATGCAGATGTGCCTCTGGTTGTCAGAGTGAGTTTGTCAAGTACACCTGCACACATGTTGTAAGACTAAAACCACAGGGATTTTTCATGGAGACAGTAACATGAAAAATACATTATTCATTATTTTGGATAACTTGGTAAGTCTTTCCTTATGCTGGACTTATTTTAATGGCAATGACAGAAAAATAAACAGAGTTTACCTTGCCATTTCCTATGAGGCAGCCAGTCAGGTTCAGCAGTCTTATTAAGGTTTTCCTTTTACACTTGAAGATGCAGAGATTGGCTCCTCCCTCTATAATGTCTTGAGATCTGCAATCTGTCCACAACACAGCATTAATGAGAGCATTTTGTCCCAGATCAAAGTTGTTGTTCAACATCTGTGTTGACACAGTCTGTGCCAGCACATACTCTGATGGCAGAAACAGAGCTAGAGTAAACTGTTTACTCCATTATCTTAGTCTATAGAATAGCCCATTCTCTTATCCAGTGAATACCAGAGTCTCTCTTTACGAAAGATCCATCTGGTTTTGTTCTCCAGCCTCTGCTGCATGGCCTATTTGACCTGGCTTTAAGTTCCCATTTGCTTCTGCAGTGAAGTTGGAAGTTCACAGATGCCATATGTGAGCATAGTGCTCTGGGGAAATGCTGAGAGCCGTGCTGCAACCCCTGCAGTTACTGAGTTCTGCTTACTGCTATAGTAGGCAAAGGCTTTGGCTTCACCCAAGCTAAAGATTGTATCCTTAAGGATGAGGGTCTTTTCAGAAAATCCTGGCTCCCCAGGTGTGTATGAGAACTGGCAGGAAGGACCCACTACTGACCTTTCTGATGCATCACAGAAACCCAAACCCATCCTTTTCAGAATGACATTCTGAGTAGGTTTTATTAACTGGCCAATTGAGTGCTCCAGTCATACTTGCTATAAATTTTTGCTTGGCAATTTTTTTTCATGACTAACCCAGGACAAGAAAAGAAAACATAAAAACGTCCTAAGTGGGTGCTACCAGTAGCAAACAAGGCAAGCAGACTTTCTCAGTGTAACTTCTGAAACTAATACAGTACAGTAAGTTTTATGGAGTCCCAAGGATCCACACAGTCAAGTTTTGTTCCTGCTGTACATAAGTAGCCAGATTTGGTCACTACAATGAGCAGAGCTGGCTTGAGGCTCACATTCAGCACCTCCAAGTGCATCTCTGGACACACAAACTGGTAGGGATTGCTAAGATCTGTCATTTGGTCAAGCCACTGCAGACTCAGACATTGCAAAAAAGAAAGCCAGAGAGGACTCTGAAGCAATTCAGTATTAAAATCTTGTGCTTCCTGTCTGCAGCTTAATTATTCATCTTTCTACAGCAGGTTCTCAAAAGCAAACCTCAGCTGCAAACTCAAACAGTACAAAATAATCAAACGGCTCAGAGAACCTTCACTAAATATCAGCACTGAGAACATTCCCTGGGGAGTGCTGAAAGACCATCAGATCAGAGAGAAAAAGAAGTCTATCCCAAAGCCCAGCATGAAAAACTGCTGATCTCCTGAGCAGTACCTCTTCCAGCTGGACTTGCAAGTCTCAGCAGCTCAGAAAATCAGCCCACGACATTTCCCTAATGATGCTACTAACTGCAGTGACAGTTTTAAAAAACAGTAAAATTTTTAAATACAATTTTTCATTGCTTTCTAGGTTTATGATCAGTAAGAAAACCATACTGAGGAATGAGAGGGGAAAGTAAAGAGGAAAGTAAAACCAAAGGAGGAGCACAACTGAGTCCCTCCAGGAGTGGCAAACAGCTCTCCCACCATTCCCAGCCAGCCCAATGCTCTCTCCAAACCATTCAGACTCAGCTCACGGATCTTCTCTCTCCCCCTCCCTTTCCCAGCCCATCTGTTGACAATCCATGGGCTAAAACCTTGGAAAAAACCTAACACAGGTTTGGAGTGACAGCCTTGTCCCAAGGGGGTGCCTGAGCTGGGTGAGAATCAAGTTGTGACAATAAGACAAATGGTGCCCACAGCCAGAGAAGCAGAAAAGGGTGGAATAATCTCTGTAACCTCCCTACTTGTGGATGCAGCAGAGCTTACCCAGCAAGGGACAGGGTAAATTCAGAGCTTCAAGGCTGCAGTTTTTCTGAGATGAGCAGAGGGGAAAAGGGAATACAGCAAATCAGGCTGGTTTGATTATTTAGTTGATTAGATTGCACCTTGCATAATCATGGAGTTTTTTTTGTGATTGGTATTTAAACTAAATGCCTCTCTGAATGATAATAATAAGAGAATGAAACTTATGCACTCAGTGGAATATATATATAAGTATATATATATATATATATATATATATATATATATATAGTGTAGGTGTAAAGCATTAAGGCACTTAAAACCAGCTTCCAGAATTGGAAAATGCAGTACTTTAAAATAACTAAAGGAGTAAAATTTAAAGGGGAATTCATTAATGTATGAAAAGATTACATTAAACCATTACAGCCAGTCCATAACAAAAGTTAAAAAGTTACTGTAATAATGGTATCTTACACCACAGTGAGTGCCCTACTCTGCAAACTCCAGCTTACCTTTCCTGCTGTTTCAAGCACTCATTTTTTCCAGATGATGAGGAGAAATTATTTCACCTGCTGGAAAAACAGACATCCCCACATATACACCACAAGAGCTTGGGATGTAAGCTTTGGCAGATAAACATTTCAACAGTGACTTTATTAGTTACAACAAAAATTCACATAGGCAAAGAATATGGTATTTAAGTTGCACCTGAGCCCTCCAAGTAACACATACACTCCCCCCAAAAAAAATCCTTCATGGGCTCTGCTTCACTGAGCCTGTTTCTAATGCTTAAGAGTTGTGTCTCCAGTAAGCTCCATCTTTCATTTCCCCTTGTTTTACTTTAGCCTTACCCTCTCTCTGGAACAACCTGGTTCACACTTTACATGAAAAGAACCACCAGAACTAACTAGTATTTTAACTCCACAGACTCACAGTGAGGTATTTCTTCGGCTCCATGTGCTGTGTCAGATTGTGGCTGACAGGCAGAGAGGAGGGGGCTTTGCACTGGTGTAATCAAGGTTTAAAAAAAAAAGGTGTTTATCAGGCAGAAGTTGACACAGAACAATTGTAACTAGCATGGAATAATGTCTCTTGCATCGTAACATCAAAAAATATCCTGGACACAACCAGCTTATGTGAAATTGTGCCAAATCAGACAACTTGGTCTTTGCCCAAGTACTTTGGAGAAAGCAAGCAGAGAGGGCTTGGACATAACATTTCTTTCAAAGTAGGAGCCACGCTGACTCACACACGCAGATTTCCTTTAAATGTACATTTTGAGCCACCAAACACAAGAACATAACAGAAGTTCTGGTTTAGAGTAGTTAAGTGACTAACAGGTTCTAACAGCAGGTAGAAAGCCATCATGAAGGAGGCAGCAACACCCTTGATTTCCCTCTGGAAAACAGCAGCTGGCCCCTAATCTCCAGCCAGCCCCAAAGCAATGATGAATCACCATCTACTTGTAGAGCTGAAAGATTTTGTTTTAAACAGGTCGGATGGGAGCTCTGGAATTTGAACGATCATGATCACATGAATCAGTTCTCACACACCATATGATTAGTCTTTCAGGAAAAAAAAAAATCTGTTTAGAATTAAAAATGTGGCAGTTCCTGGCAACAGAAGATTGCTTTTTCTTGTCAAGAGAACTGCATTTTGGGGAACAGAGGGTTCTAGTATTACACAGCAGCACTTATCTATACAGCACTGCCTGGAGCCATCACAGGAGCCCAGGGACTGCTTGAAGGCCTGGAGAATAGGTGAAGAAATGTCAGCTTCACCTCCTTAAGGGCACAACAATCAGTTTTATTAAATGTAAACAAATTAAATACTGTGGACAGTACTGCAATATTCAAGTTAAGCAGACACACACACAAACTCCTCATCTCTTTACAAAGGAAAACAGCACACATCAGAAGATCATATGCACTACATGTTTTATTAAAAATGCAATTATACTTAACTTTATATCAAACAGTTTTATCATATGAAACCAAAATGGTGGACCAATGCACATGTTGCCAACATGCAGGATCTGTATCAAACCACACAGGATTACAAGGAACAAGGCCACCTGGCAAAATGGGATCTGATGCCACCCAAATCTCTCAGTTGCTTTGGAGGGGGAAGCAGAGCTGGCCCCTTGCTCCCCCCTGAGCAGCCCTTTGCCCAGAAGAGCTCTTGGTTCAGATAAACTGCCTCGTCCCAGCCTCCCTTCCTGCCACACTGCCATCCTTGCCTTGTCTCCCAGAGCTCCTCTACTCCTTCCTCTCTTCTTTCTGATTCAAACCCACCATCAGTTCCCCCTACCCATGGCTGAACTTCTCATGCCAGCAAGTCCTTAAATGCTCCACAATGCTTCTCTAATGCATCAGCTCAGGAACAGCTTGGCTTGGCTTAGTCCAAAGAGGAGCAAACAAATCAGACATCTCAGACAAGAGAGTTGTGAACAGCTGCATTCACAAAAGGGTGGGTGAGGAAATCCATAAAAGCAGCTCCATATTCTCTCTCCTGGTGCTTCTTCATGTCTGCCTCTCCCAAAAGTCAAATGCTTTGAGCTCAGCCCAGCAGCAACAGCCAAGACACAAAACTGCCTTTAATTTTTTGTCTGTGCAGAGATTTTTTCAGTATCAAGGGGCTGATGTAGAGAAGTATATGGGTTGTTAAGAGAGAACTGTTAATTACCAATACTATTTTAGTCACTAGGTCTCACCAGAGCATTAAAAGTGAAGCTGGGACCACTGTAGTTATTAAACACCATAGGTCAGCTGCTGCTCCTGTCCTAAGTCTCAGGGCTCATGCTACAGCAGCAGGCCTGACCTCACTCTTGAGTTGAAGAAATTCAACTTAATATGCTTGAGAGGAGGATATTGGTGGCATCTGCATAGCCATTACTCAAATCATCCCATCAAGGATTTATCTCCTCTTGCAGCTTCTCTGGAGCCTTTCTTAGAAAAGGATGGATAAAAATTAATTGAAGTTAGCATCAGGACTGCTGTCACATTTTAGTAACAAGAATCAGCAAGCACAGCATCTCAGTTGAGAGACCATAAAATTCTGTGAGAGCACACTGAGCTGAGCAGCAGGCAGGGTCAGGGTGCACTGCAGCACTGAGGGAGGCTGCAGGAAGAGATGAGTGCTCTGCCTGCCCACACAGCCAGTGCAGGAGTTCCCTTCCCTGTGCTTTACATCAACCTTTGAGCTGCTTCAGGGCAGGGAGAGTCCCAAAGCTTTTCTGTGACGTCCCTTGGGGCACACAAACTTGGGGCAGTAGGAGAATCCACATTTGCAGCTTTCACTGCAGGCATTTCCTCCCTTCTGCTGTGCAACATTCCCCCTCTTTGAAGCTCAATTGATTTCCATGATCCCCAAGGGCCCACAGAAGCATAACAATCTCATTTCTGAACACAATGCAGAGTCCACGGTGCTATCAACCACAGTTTGAAGACTTCTCCACTTCAGGGCAAAACCTTACAAAATGCTTTAATGTACCTATCAAGTTATGTTAGTTACTGTTTCTTTGGAGAACATACTGAACTGGCTATAAAGTCACTATACACTAATCAGGTACTTCAAATACAATGTCTGAAAACCAGTAAAATAAAAAGAAGTAATTGATAAGAAAAGAAAAAGCAAGAACATCCATGATTTTATTACAAAAACACCCAGCAACTGTATTTAACACAAAAACAGTAACTGAGAGTCTCTTTTTATTTTTCTTTCAGTGTACATGCTCATTATTATTCCATTTAATTTACAGAAGGGCTATGTAAAATGAAATTAAAATTAGAGAGGAAACAAAAAGGAAGATTGAGGCATAGAATTTTCTTAGCAAGCAACGATCACAGGAGACAGCACAGATTGAACAGGGATTCAACGGGAGTGACACCTAGGGATAAAGGTAAACAGTAACTTTTTCCTTATCCATTAGATTCTCCATGGGGCTTTTTTGTTTGTTTTAGCAAAACAGTTTAGAGTATCACAGTATACAGGAAGACTAAATGGCAAAGAACATCTCACACACACACACATTTATCCCTGCTACTGGTCCAGGATCCCAAACTTCACTTAACATTCGATTTCCTATCTCTCATTCATTGATAAACTATACAGGATTACACTGTACATGGAGTTAAAATTACAAAAATGTCATATTTACAAAAATCTGTACACACATAGTAAAACTCACAAAATTGTCATCTATGTATCACAAGTTGCGACACCAAAATATTAAAAATGGGATAAAATTATACATTTCTCTTGTCCATTTTTAAAAAGGGTTCATTATTTCAAAGACAGACCACCTATTTCTCCCAAATAAGACTGGTAAGAGAACTAGAAACCTAAAGTATCCTCCTGGGATAAAATGTCGCGAGCAGCATCTCCCAACTAGAAAGAAGCCTATATCCTGTCTGCTGGGGTGGGGTGTGCAGTTAGCATGTATGTACAGAAACGGTGAAACTACAACGAGGATGTCTTTGGCTAAACCTTTGGCATAAATTAAAATCATACATCAAAAGTTACAGAAAAGGTTATCTTGGTGATGGCGGAACTCCAGAATTTCTGAGATACCATTATATACAGCTTTTCTTTCTCTGAGGAAATAGAGTAGGAATAAAGGATTTTGGAACAGAGGCAAATGAGGCAACATTATTTCTTTGTTACATTTTTCACTAGTATGAAAAATTGTATCAAATCTTTTCATTAAAACATAATTCAATCATAGAAATAACCCCTTCCAGAATTTTTTCTTTCGAAATTGCATATGAAAAAAATTAGTAAACCAGCCATGACAGAAAAAAATTGTATCAGCATATCAAGTACATATTAGTGCAGGAAGGTGGATAAATTTGATCCACTGTATAAATAAGCTTTATGCGCAGTGTACATTAAATAACCACCACACCCCACTCACACCCAGTACACAGATGCTCCTCAGTGAAGATAAACATTTATCAAGTAATTAAAGTGTATGTAGTGCAAATGTTACAACCAAGTATTATGCACATGCTACTTGCTTGGTTTAAAGTTACACAAAGATGTGGTGCCTGAAATCATGGACATATATACATCCTTGTCACACTTGGTACAATGTCCTAAGCCACAGAAATACCGAGGTGTTTAGATCTATATATATATACACACACATTTTCTTAAAATGTGACCACCACATCAATACAGTAACACAAACAGACTAAAATCAATACCTGCTTCCAGATGCTCCAAGGCTCAGAAAGTTTGTGCTTCTAATTCTTGCAGTCATTACGTGCCCCTCTTCCATTTCCCCCTTCTGCCAGCTGAGAAGGAGGGACAGTCTCTTCACGTCTGTGCTGCATAGGATGAGGGCAACGGAGAGGAATAAATGACGGCACAGGCACCTAAGCTGCTTTCCTCCATCAACAGTTCCATGCCCCATGATGAAGGGTTGAGAGAATTTCCTCTCCACACCACTCCTGGGTGGAAAGGCTTATTGGAAAAAAAAAAAAAAAATCATAACGTGCTTTCCATATTATAAGTGGCAGCAAATCAAGGCACGCTGTACTAATTCTGTAGCATTGAGATTAGCTGACTCTGCAGGGGATGCTCACTGGGGAAGCTCCGACGTTCTCAACTGGCTGCTGGGCCGTGTGGGGCCATACAGAGTAACAGAAGCTATGTGATTATTCTGCATCACCTGCAAAAGCACAGCAGGGAAAAGGGAAATTAAACAAAGTGCTATACTAAACAGAAAATCAGAAGTTTTAAAATGGTGAATACAGAAGTGATCTGCCTGAAGGAAGAAATCCCAACAACAAATGACAGCAACAAACCCTTAGCTAGTTCCTAAAAACAGTCTCTTTGATTTCCATGACACAACCAGTCATGTGACTGTATCTCCTGCTAGGACGAGTTCCAGGTGACAAACTTGAAGTTTCAGCTTTAACATGCAGATGTACAACCTCAGAGAAGAGGTTGCAAAGTTCCCTCTTTCTGCCAACAGGCACTAAAATTATACCACTCCCAAGCTCTGGCTTTTATTGCAATAGGAAGTAAGAAGCCACTCATAGTAATAGCAGACTCATCTTCCCCTGCTCAAAGTAAAAGGGTTTTTTCCTAACCTCAAAGATCATTCGCTGCAGTCCAAAGCAAAAGGTTGACCCAAATGGGTTAGTGTTGTTCGGAGATGATGACCTGAACAGAAAAGAGGGTAAAGATTTTAAAATGGGAATGTGAAAATCAGGAGCATCTTAAGGAGGGAAACTACTCAGCAACATAAGGTAAATTACAGCATCTTTATCATGGCTTTCATCAAAAGAAAGTACCTCTACATTATGCACACCACTGCTAGACTCCAAGTGAGCCAAAGGAAACTCTGTGTTTGCTGCCACAGAACCATTAACAACACTTGGGGATAAAGTAAAAAAAAAAAAAAAAGCCACTAGTGACCTCTACAGGAAAAGTCTCCTGCACTTAACTTGAACAGAAAGAACCCTAAGAAAACCCCCAGATACACAGAGAGAAGCACCATGTTACTACACCGTATTTTTGTGCAAAATCCTTCTCTTTGTGTCTCAACCTCTACCATATGTATTTACTATATATAGTCTATTATTTATATTTAATAATACTATATATAGTCTATTATTTATATTTAATATATACTATCTATTAATCAACTGGATTTAGCATGTTAAGAAGATTAACCTATATAATGCTGAAATAGAATAATCCAAGTTTTATTAAACAGTATTTTTCAAGATCAATGTACCATTTTCTTCCAGTTATTTCTGGTATTTTTTGATTGTACATTGACAATTTCTGTTGACTGCAATGAATTTTAGATTACAGCCAAAAAAAACCCTAATGAATATTTATTTACCTTTTGTCCTTTCTTGTAAAGTGGTCAGTTTTTCAAATTGCAAGTCTGAGCCATTTGAGATGTGCTCAGTAAAGCGCTCTCTGGTTGAACTACTCTCTACAACACAGATGGAAGAAATAGAAGGGCTCTATGTCATCACTATTTCACCTTAGCTTTACTTCATTCACATGGCTTCTGCTCTAATCATCTCACTGGCATAACAAAGGAGTAAAGGGGAACAAAGGGCACAATGATTAAGGGGGGGAGGAAAGAAAAAAATCAAAGTCAAAATTATGTGAAAGCTTGATAAAAATACATTAATTTATCTGAAATTGCTGTGGTATTTGCACAGTACCCATCACTTACACTTGTCCCGAGATGTAAATCATGGTTTCACATCATAAAATGATAACTCTACAAACAGATAATACCCATTTAACCCAGTATCCACCTCAATGCCTACAAAACACAGCAAATTTAAGGGCTATTCTATCTTCAGTCAGCCTAAAGGAACTGTAGGACCAATTATGTTCATAAAAGACAGGTTTCTTCAGACAGACTGCTGTTATATATGTTATCACGTGCATATATACTGTGCTATATAATGTCATGTTATTGAAATACTTTATAAGAAGTACAAAAACTCTACACTATTTATTACTCATAAAGAAAGATACTTTTTAATGCACTGTCTTCTCTGAGATCTCTGGATTTTGCATTTCGAGGAATTTCGGAAATGCTTTCACTCAGCATGTCAGTTTATTTCTTCTGAGAGCAGCTATCTTGTTAGTGGCCAAAAAAACCCTGAAAGTTTAACCAGCAAAGCAGTACAAAAGTAACCAGAGCCATAAACACTCTTCCTTGTTCTCTGTTGTCAAGCAAAATAAAAAGAGGTATTTTTACCTGTGCAGTACCACTGGCTTCTCTACAGGGTGCCCCAGTAGATCCTGAATACTGTCCCACTGCAAATACATCAATGAATGTGTGTTAAAATGAGGCACAAGAAAACACTTCTTTTTATCTAGGAAGAGTGCCATGCACATTTGTTAGTGCCAAGCCTATTTGTCAAATAAACCTGAGGTTGTATTTACAGAAGTATTTTGTGACTGGAGCCATACTCAGTAATGGAACTATCCATTGCTAGGGCTAGTATATTCTCTTAAGGTATATTCTCATTTTTGTCTAAAAATAGTTTGGAATTTGAATCATTAATATAAAATTTTCTATTGGTCTTATGGATAAAATGTTGCTGGAAAGTCTTGTGGCATTTTAGAGGCACCTCAGAGACCAAAGCAGCTGTGGGAAACTTCAACAAAATATCCTCATACCTTTGCAGAGAGGAAAAATAGCCCCACTGCTACCTCTCCCAAAAATCTTTACTTGATTTAAGCAACAATATTGCAGAAGAAAGCTGCACTGTTTAATGATTGGGAAGTGTCCAACAGTTTTCCTCACTTGAACCAAACTTCAAGTAGCTGCAGTTTCACACACAAGACTGAAATGAGTCAAAGCACTGAAGGGAGTAAGTTAATTCAAATCAAAAAGCATAGAATGGCATCTTCCAAATTACTGACTCCATTTTTTCTTCCCAGTATGGGACCCAAAATTCACCAAGGAAAGCCTTAATTTGGCACCCCAGGAACCAAGAGAGCAGCAGTGACCCTGGCTGAATGTTGACTGCAGAGACATTCATAAACAGTTTTTGAGAAGTTTTTCAACTTAATACAGCTGCCAAATATGCAGCAGCAGCTGGGAAGTTCATTTAGGTGGTAAGGCTGTGGAATCTTCAAGGACTCTGCTGTCATCAGGAGATGTCACACTGGCAGTGACATTTTTGAAAGGCTGCTGCCTAAGAAACATCCTATTACTGGTGCCCTTCAGAAGAAAGTGGAAGGGCACTAGACTCTCTTGTTTTTAAATAGTACATGTCTTCAAGAGCTAGGCTTAGTACAATAGCTCTGTGAGAATTTTGTTTAGGAACATGTCTCCAGCCACCACCAGCTGTTGTTTTCCCCTATCGCTTATGTCACTATTTCTACCTGCAGCTGTGTTAAAATGCAAGCCATGCCATAAATGCAGTAATTTAGTTTACTTAAATTCATTTGTAATAGCACTCTTCAATCATTTAACACACCAAAATATTTAAAACACAAGATACACTCTAACTTTTGGCCTTCTACTATTCCACTTTAAAACAGCATGATACCACTGCTGTAATTTCTTTGAAGTGCATTGTAAAGTTGGCATGAAATCATTTAGATGGTTTAAGAAAATTAGGAAAACACTCAGTTCTGCACAGGCTTACCTTGCTGTATGTTGTACATGTTTCTGTTTGTGAATCAGCACTATCTATGAAACAAAAAGAGAAAAGCTTTTATAGCTTAAGCTTGAACAGTCCCCTACATAATCCTTTATTTTGGCATGTTAATTCAGATAGCAGGAGACACAGGAGCTTTAGATCAGGTCATATACAAATTTAACAGCATTCACTAGCAATCAGAATTGTCAGTAACACTGACTAAATGCCAGTTAAGGTGACAAAGCAAACCTCTCTATTTACAGCAAGTCCCAACTTTAAGAATATAAAAGCTTAAGCTTTAATCTTAGATGGAAGAACACCACTGTAGAAGAAACTCCATCTCTTTGCACTAAGCTAACAGGCCTAGCACAGCCACTCCAGGAGGTAACATGATGTGCCACTCATTAAGTCCAAAGCACTCCACTGCACTTGGAAGGAAATCTGGCTAAAACTGACATCTGGAGACTCAGGAGCTGGCAGGCCTGAAATCAGTTAAAACATCACTCTTCCAAAATAAAGATGGCAGAGAGCTTGGGAATCACAGCCTACCTATTAAAAAATAAAAGGACAGCATTGTATTCACAATTACAGCCTTTAAACAGAAACTGTTTGCTGGTGGTTTCAAGTACTGTCATACATATCTTACTTACATATATTTGGGTACCCCTAAATACTGAAAGCATATTCCCAAAGCAGTAGGAATGGACCTAGACATGAAACATGTCAAACAGAGCTTTCAGTCAAGTTAAAGACCATTTGCTCCTCTGGATTTTTCCCTCTCTAAACATGCTCTCTTTGTGCTGAGAGTTTAGTGTCTGTGCAACTTGAACTCTGGCTCTTAATTTATCATCTGAACTTGAAGTATAAAAGGAAACTAATAAAACTGCATCAGTCATTGCCACCAGAGGGAAGAAGATAGGCTCTTCAAAGCTGTTACAATATCTGTTCACAACTTGTTCCATGACCTGGACATAAGCTAGAGGCCAGAAAAGCTGGTCAGAAATGCCAAATAAAAAACTAGACACATTAAGAATAAATTTATAATGCTACTTGAGGCAAATAAAATCACAAATTAATGCTTTGAAGTACAATAACCTAAGGGAAAATAATTTTAGAAGTGAGAATTCTCATGCTCATTCTCTTGGCTGAAGTACAAATCAACTTTCATATAAGCCTGTATACACAAACATTGTTTTTCCAGGTTTTTAATCCTCCATATGTTCAAACTGCTGTGGCAGCCACAGGAGGATTGCACTTTACACAGCAAAGTGCTTGCAGTAAATACCAATCAGAACGAGGAAAACATCCCTGGCCAAAAACTAGGCAGCATCTGGCATTCCCTGGATAATCCAAACACCTTCCCAGTACACATTTCTTCTTATGTTGAAGAAGTCTACTTCAATCACAGTGATCTTCAGACAGCGTTCCCCTACTTTGTTGAGATTAGTTAAAAGCACAGAGCTGGGAATATCTTAGTACCTTGCCAAATCAGCACTACTGATTATAGATTTCTTTTTTATCAATTTATTTTCAGGTGAACACAAACAGACATACTTTGTCTGTAGCACACAGAGCCAACGTATCTGGATGTTTATTTTCATTCCCAGATAAACCAGATTATATTAAATACCAGTGAACTGGACAGATGAACTCAAACTAACACTGTCTTACAGATTTTGAGCCTCCAGGTACAAGGTAATTGATATCTGGAGAGCAGTAGCATTACAGGATATTGTGATGTGTAGCTAAATATTTGCATGATCCAAATAAGTGAAGAGGTAGTGTAAGTAAAATCAGAGAACTGCTACCTTGCCCTGAAGTGTCTTTTCCACTTAAATAGAAAGCTAATCACAAAATTTCTTCTCTGTCTCAATGACTGTGACTGTTAGCATCCTCTGATAATGAAGGACAGTTATAGACAAGAACTGATCCCAGCTCCCCTTGGAGCCTTCTGTGCCCCCTGCAGCAGGACAGCAGGGAAATGCTCACCTCTCTTAATGACAAGTGGAATCTTGAATTCACAGCGATGGTAACTAGAAAGTGCAAATCATAAAGCTATTAGAAAACAGAGATAAACTGCACAGCCACAGACTTACAGCTCTTAATAATCCTTTTCATGAAAAGTCACATCAATAATAAAATCAAAGTGAGAATCTATGATAGCAGATTAAGTTCTCAGTTAGATTTTCTACATCAAAAAAGGCAGCAGCCTGGGAATGTCCTAATACAATTCTTTAGAGAATACAAGAAGTCCTTCAGCACAAATGACTCTATTGTTACACAGAGTGGATGAAGAAATATTTAGCTATGAAACAGACTACAGATTTCTCTGTCACTAACTGCTTTAATCAGCTATCCAATCACTAACTCATACTCCTCCTCTAAAGAGTTTACACTTAGAAAGTATTGGAAACATGTTCAGAAGATGAGATTTTTTAATCACTAATTTAAATCACGCTAGGAAGAAAACAGCAATGTAGCTACCAGAAAATGGGCACTCTTGCTCATACAAAGTTTGCCTCTATCAAGAGTTTGTACATCATACCTGGCCCAAGAACTACCTCACCTCATTTACTGCTTTAAGACATACTTGCCAGTATATATAAAGGCATTTAAAAGTAGAAGAAAATACTACTAAAAAATGTTACTAACGATGTCTGCAACCTCCACAGGTTACTAGATACACCAAAGAGACTTACGAAAAAATACCGTAATTCTATTAAAGAGAACATAAGATTTCTTTTTCAGTTGTTTTAATGTACTCTTTAATACATGAGTTCTGTACACTCACATGTTAAAGTTGTAATGACCAGGATAATTTGTATGCAGGACAAATTTCTTCACCTTGTGAGTGTTTGCATCAAACAGAATATCCTGTTGAAGACAAAAAACACAGATGAAGCAATTTGGGTAGGAAGGAGGCGTTCCCTAAACTAAGCTGAGATTACTTAAAATAGCCCCTGTATAGAGTGACATACATTTATCTCACTGAAATTGAATCAAATTATGAAAAGCAGTATTTGAAAATAAAACTATTTGTAAGTTCAAATAACACATTTCCTCCAGCACTCAATCACAACTGCAGCTTCATTTGCTAATGTTGGCAAGTTTTCTCAGGAGGTCCTGTTTTTCTGCATATTATTTACAGTAATGTAAACTAAAGCAAAACAGCTGCAAGAAGGAGAATGAAGATTTAACTACACCTCACAGCTCAGCAAGCTTTCACAACTGATGCTATGGCACACTTGCCTCAGTTCTGTGGGACAGGGGCATGGATCTCAGGAACAAGAACTAGTTATCTATGCATCAGGTACTACAGAAAAAGGAGAAAACCTAAGAGATTGCCAAAGTGCAAAGAGCCCTCCATCAACTGGTGGAGATAAAATGCTGCTCATTAAATTTCTAAGTGTTAAAGGACAGTAAAGTGTAGCTTTTCATATCCAGAGATTCCTAAGGCAGCAATCAAGAGTTTTGCAGCCTCTCATTTCCCACAGCCTTTAGCCTCCTGAAAGGACTGCTGTGTAACTAAATCAGAAGTTTACATGAATTGTTTAGGGAAGCTTTCCACTCACCACTCCAAGTGTGAAATAATTGAAGAAGTAGTCATTGCACTTTGATGGGACCTGCTTATGGGGCGAGGGCGAATGGATTTTCATCTGCAAGAAATACACTTTTCAGATGCATTCAATAAAGCTTAAAGATGAATGCCTTTAATAACAACTCTACATTCAAACAAATTGCTATAATTTCATTTGAAGCCTTTGTTCAATTAAGGAAGATACTGTGCTTCATGACAGGGCCATCACCTGCTTGCAGCAGCACAGTGACACATCAGCTTTTTCAGTTATCATAATTAAAAGGTTTACTTACATTATGCTGTGTAAAAACATTAGGAAAAGATCAAAGTATATGCTGAGGTTATTTTACATACACTATAAGTGAAAAAAAAACAGGCAGCACACACTTGCTAAGGCCCATTTGGGATACAAAAGCACTCCCATTTGTAACAATTCTTAAACCAGTTAACATTACACAATTTGATTTTTAAAATAAATTTAAACATATTTGCATCAATTTAGATTTTGGAAAAGCTTTTTAAAACCTATTAGATAATGGTTCAGCCTGGTCTATTCTGTCAAGTAATATGTTGAGCACTTGTAATTTGTGCTACATGGCAGTTCAACTTCACTGACCTTGCCAAACACAAGCACTATGATGAGACTGAGATACCAATGAATAAAGTCTGTGCCTGAATGAATTCCCTCACCTTGTCTTCAGACTTGTAGAAGACTTTGTGTGGAGAGCCCAAGGTGCTGAGCACATCCTGGCAGGAATCACCGAAGTACACACAGCGCTCAAATACCCGCATCTTGGCATCAGCTAAAACACCTGGGCCACAGCCTGAGGAATGGAAAACAACTCTGCATGCATCCTTCCTGACCACAGAATACATCAGTAAATCAACACCAAAAGGTTAGCATTCCTCTATTTATCACAAACCCAACGGCTGCATTCCTCAGACAACAGTGCCAAACTAAATTTAACCATTTACTTTGCACCAGTGTAAACATTTCTTATCAGAGCAGTACATGCACTGATTGTTGCATGGTTCCCCATTTCCACCTCCAATTTCAGCCATACTACCTTCACTTCCTTGCCATTCACATGGACATGACTTGGTTTCCCAGCCCATGTCAATTTGATCA
Source organism: Vidua chalybeata (assembly GCF_026979565.1). Lineage (NCBI taxonomy): Eukaryota > Metazoa > Chordata > Aves > Passeriformes > Viduidae > Vidua > Vidua chalybeata. Next base: position 12,824,453 of record NC_071540.1, read on the forward strand.
GCTGGCTATTAGCAGTAAATACAAGGAATTATTTCTATCCCTAGAATATTCTACTTTAGCAGCTAGAGATTTATCTCCAGCTAAAAACGTCAAGCATTAAAGTGAAATCCCTCATCCACATTAATTGTATCACAAAACACACATTCTTTACTCAAGATTCCCACAACTTACTAAATCAATAGCAAGTACATTCCTGTGCAAACAACATTAAAGCAGATCTTATTGAATAGCCATTACAGAGATGAATTGCTGACATGTTACCAGATGTTAGGAAATGGAAAGATGTTGCAGTTTGTGAGCCCACTTGCTTTCAGGAACACAGCATCTTACATTTACAAGAATGCAAGTCCACATTTGCAGCAGTTACTGCAAAACACAGGATGTGCTCTAAATACACCCTTAGCTTTCCTCACTATGCATTATTTATGTAGCTAGTTACTCACTAAAATAAATCAGAAAAATCCAATCTGGTCATCCTTGATTTCTTAAGCAGCAGTAACTCCATATTAATACACAGGCAGAGAAACTTGAGCTAGAACAGATGTGTAATGTTTTACAGGAGTTTCTACAAACTTTGCAAGATAGAAACAACATATGTCCAGATTGCCTCTCTGCAAGATTGTCTGAACATCAAAGATATTTTAATAATTATTTTACTCATTGACATTTCCTTTGAACTGCATGCATATACATTTTTAACAAAACTTGACACTTATAAGTGTCCAATTTTTCAAAATCATTTACATAATTATGATGCTTTAGCTAACCCTTCCCCAGTATATAAGGATATATGTTCTCTCTACTAGACAGCTCTACCTTATATTCCTATGTAATAAGAGAAGCAAAGTAGGTTGAAAATATCTGCTCTATTTTTATTCATAATTTTTTATTCATCATCTATAATTTTCTTTTTTTCATCTTTTACATATTCTGAATGTATTCCAAATGTTTCCAGCAATCAGGACAGGTGAAAAGCTGAGCCTCCTAATGAAAATTGTTAAAAATTATTTTTCTTAAAAACATTGTCAAGTCTCAAGTTATGGTAACTGAACAAGATTTGCAGCTGTTAAAACTTGCCCTAATTTCTAAGCACCCTCCCATCTCTGAAAGCACATTAAGAGAGACTCATCAGCCTCTCTTCACTTTCACCACTGTCTCCTACAGTAAATGAAAACAGAACTGAATTGGAAGTGCACTTTAATGCTGCAGCATTAATGGAGTTACTTGCTAATGTTTTTAAAAGCCTTCCAGATTTAATCACAAAAATACCAACACCATATAGCTCCCTGGAATGTCAGAAAATGCACACATACACAAGGTTTCTTGGTTTGTCATGGGTTTTTTTAGTGATGTACTGAGAACAGTGATCTGTTTTCTTCTACATGCATCTGGAGACAAGTTCTATTTCTGCAAACATATTCTAAGGACTTGGAACATGTGAGGGCTCCAGTTCTTAGTAATTTCTCCAGGGTTAGAAAAACGCAGCATTGGGCAGGCTCATCTTCAAAAGGATTTAACTGGGTTTTGTTTCCAATAATTCAAAATAAGGTAGGCAGAACACTTTGAAATCACTTACTAAACCAGCAAAAATAACCAGTGCTTCTTTTACACAGGTTTACCCTTCTCTCCCTGAGGGGAACAACCAGTGCAATGCCCTGAGTGTCTCCAATACCTGCAGTGAGTAGGCGAAGCCGTAAACCTGAGGGTCCAGTTCCATCTCGCAGAACATCGACGTTCTCAGCATACACATTCCCAAGGAAACAGCTGAGAGGCATCAAGGGAGCCCTGAAACCAAGCACACAAAATGTGCAGAGGATTTGCCTCACCTTCAAATTTTCCTGGAACAAGCTGGTACCAGTTCACTGGAACAGAGCACATTAATTTTGACAAAGCTGCATGTAACTGAGACTGAAGATTAAAAGTTATATTAAACAGAAGTATCAGAAAGCATGGGAGAAAAGGAAGAGGAACAAGACAGCACTAAAATGCAAGATCTTTACCATTAATGAAAAAAACAGCAAGTTTCAAAGACTCCAGGAATTAAAGAATTATAGAAACTGTATCTAGCCTTTGGATGTGGCCAAAGAGGAAATGTCAGCTGTCTCTCAGGGAAAATGAAGTTGTGGAGTTTTTAGAGCTAACTAAATCCTTGAACTAGGCATATCACCCAAATGCAGCAGAAGAGCTTTCTCTGTGATGCTCTCATTGCTCTTGGAAAGGTACTTCATAGCCCAGAACATGAAATCAGTATATGCAGGTACACCAAAAGCAACTGTGCTGCTTTACTGGGGAAGTTCTCAATTTAATTCAACATCAGTATTATTACAGAAAATAGTAACAGTCCCATGTGAGATATTTTTAATGGAAAGGCATATTTTCTGTGTATCAGCTTATATATGCTCCCTAAAATTTCCTGTTCTTATGCTCCTCCTCTGGGTGCATGACAAGCTAAAAGTTGGGCTTTGAGCTCTCTCTCACACACAACAGAGCCCCACACAACAATCAGTGCTTTCACTAAAGCTCACCATGTCACAGATGGGCACAGACAACAGCACTTTTCTCAAGAGCACTTATTTCTAATTAGGAGACAATGTCTGTATAAACCAGACTCCCTCCCTTCTGAGCAGCAATCCAAGGATGTGTTTATCTCCTGGCCTTAAAACTCAACTGTCTCTGCAAAAAATACCATCTTATCAGCTTGGGAATTTCTAAGATTAGGTATCGCAAAATCCTAGAATGATTTGGGTTGGAATTCCCAAATTCCAGCCCCACTGCCATGGGCAGAGACTCCTTCCACTAGGCCAGGTTGCTCAAAGCCCCATCCAGCCTGGCCTTTAAGACAATAACCTCAGTCAGGTATCTGCAAATACATTGAACACATGCAGAATTATGCATATGGCATATTTTATTAGTTTTGTTTAGCAGGAGAGTTTGAGACCTATGTCAGGACCCTGCCATGACATACATATTATCAATATCCTACAACCTTACAGATTGCCCTCATCGAGTTTGATTTGCTTAGGAAAAGGTCATCAGCACAAACAAAATCTAGAAGGAAGAACAGCCTAAAAATGTGTTACTACATTCACAATGTTCCCTACTTTAATTCATTTACAGGTCAATTGAACTTGCCTACTACAGCTGAACCAAACTCATTTTACAGCAACATAAATCAAACCAACATTTGATTGTAAGGTCTGAGGACGACACCTACAGAAATCTGACTGAAGCTGGCACCTCAAGGCATTCTGCACATTACCAAATTAATAGAAGACCCAAACTGAACTAAAAAAATCATACTATTCTATTTAGCAATGCAAAGCACTAAATAAATGATGGCAAGAGCACGAGCAGCTGTACATACTTGGTATCCTGCAGACTGTTTCCGTTGTAGATGTACATGCGTTTCACAGTCGCACCATGCGGAATTTGCAGAGAGGCCAGACCATGGGCAAAATTAGGCTGGGGAAACACAAAATCATTCTTGTTACACAACACAGCAGACACTTCAGCTTAAGGGCAGAAATTGCTTTAGAGATGCTGTATATGCTTTCCAATTCAAGCAAGTCTCCAGCAAAAGACAAGGGGGCAAAATAACAGAAAACCCAACCTTCTAGGTGGTGTTTCTTTATATTCCACCACTCCTGGATTCCTGAGCTGGGGTGAAACACTCGGCATGTTTATTCATCAAAAGATGCCATTAGTCTGACAATTAGCCTCTGTCTGTACTGAGAATTTGTTTTTCCTTGGTTTGAGCACTAGCAGCTAGCAATTTCCAAGTATTTGTACTGATACACTGTATCATGAGGTCTAAAAAAATCATCTCTCTTAAAGGAAAATGTCCCTTTTTTGTCTCCCACTGCATTAATTTCAGCCTTTTAACATTTTTGCTGGTTTCCAAGATGCCGTATCTGATGAACAGAAACTTGTTCATTAAATAGATTTTCTGCTCTCCTTACCACCACACTCTTACACATACTGTTTTGACAGGGATTTGAGTGCTCTCATCAAATAGAAAGCACATTAAGGAAGTCAGACTGACTCTTACTGCACTAGAAGAAGGAATTTCTTTCAATTCTGAATGTGACACGACATTCAAGACCAGTAACATACTTTGCTGTCACCAGACAGAAAAAAACCCTATCTTTGTCACAAGCAGTCAACAAAGACAAGATGCACAATATGCAAAATACTACCTAGTCTACTTTAGCAGGGCATCACATAAGGTAAACACACATACAAAAAAAATTATTAGGAAAAAAATTAACCTAGAACAATAGCTTTCACTGCTGTAGATATTAAGAAAGGAACTTCAGTTATTTAGCAAATGTCCCGATTTCAGTTCTCATCCCAAATTTGCCTAGAACAATAATACCTTCTGCTTCTTAAAGTAGTCAGACTTCAGATAACTGAAGTGAGAAAAGGTTTTCATGTTCTCCTCACTTGCAGCTTGTTTCCAGCTATACAATAAACTCCTAAGTTTTCTTCATAGTTTTTCCATTTCCATAAGCAGAAGATTACACTGCTTTGCTAAGTAGCTTAGCATTCCTATATGATCTTCCCTAAACTTGACAGATTTTGACAGATTCAAATTTGACTTCACTCTGCAATTTTCTAATGCTCCTCTCTAAAAATTTCCACAAAGACTTGTCTTCTCTGTGGACTGTTTCATATTACTCTGTTTTCAAAACAATCCTACTTCTATCTGTTCCTGGGGAGACTTTGGCATTACACTCTTCACAAAGAACATTTTACTAACCTTACTAGAGCAACTGAATGGGACAGAGAATGCAAAATTACTTTATCCACAGTTCTATCAGTTTGATTTTAACATCTTTTAGATAGTCCTGCAAGGAGCAGGGAGTTGGTCTCGATGCCCCTACAGGTTCCTTCCAACTTGAGATATTTTATGATCTTTTCAAATCTTTGGTGAAATAATTTACTTCCTCTGTAGTTTGGCTATTTCATTCATCAATGCCCTGGGAACTCTTGCATGAAAAGAAACTACTCTTTGTTGGGGTATTCTTTTTGTTTGCCTTATTAGGTTTCTATTCACCTTCCAATCTGAAACCCTACTGACCTTCACTACTGCTGAACAATAACCTCCCCTGGTTACCCCCTGTGACATGTCAACCACAACCACTAAAGCGCTAAGCTGTGAAAAGAACATGTGTCATCATGTTGGTTGATTTCCTCTTTGTTTTGGCTCTTTATATGCTCCTTTATTTTAATGCTTTTTTAACTGGTAAACACAGATTATCTCTCACAACTGAGAGCGTTTCCATCTTCACGCAAAACAAGTTACACATACATGTTAGCACAGAAGGAAACCACAGAGGACCTGATCTTGTTTCCACTTTAGATGGGAATTTCCAAAGATTTCAGAGAATGCAGTAATGCATTTAATTATTCAGCAACTCATCCAAACATTTGGCAAATATGCAAACAGGCATTATGAATAAAACTCATTCATTTGGCTTGCTAGAAGCACTCATATGAAGGCACTCATCTGAAGTGAAGGACACTTCAGATGAAAATGTAGTTTATGAAGTCTATCCTACTTTAGTTGCATAATCACTTCAATGAGATTCAAAAATATCTGATAAAAGAACAGCCTCCCAGTAGATTGCTTAATATTAATGTATTTGCATAGACTGCACTCATATTTTTAGAAGACTCCTTTCACCAACAGAATTGCTAGTCCTAGTTCATGATGCAAGCAAAACCCCTAATCACACACCTTTTGTCAACAGCAAGTAGATTTTTAACTTTGAGATGGTTACACAGCATTAATAAGAACACAGCGGAGTTCAATTCCTTCCAAATTACTGGTTTCTTTTGCTTACAAAGACAGCAAGACACAATGTAGATGATACTTTGCAAGTACCATAGAGGCAAAAAGACCATCCATTAATTAAGAATGATTGCTGACCTCATACTTTGGAGTTTCAGTCCAGGAGTCTAATTGAAAAGAAAACGACAGTCCTCTGAAATTGAGGTGAAAGAGTTGCTCAGCTGAGTTATACACTAAAAGGGAAAAGAAAGTAGAAACAGAGTTACCAAAATAATCTAAGAATTCTCTAGTTCATATCTAACAGCACCTTCATCACCTCAATGAATTTGTTACATCTCAGAATGCAGGAGGAACACAATTATAGTGGACCGTAACAGCTTTGCTTTTAATTTCATGCAGTAAAAATACAGCAATAAGAGAAACCATAGATTGATTACAGCTGCCTCTGCAAGCCTGCAGGCACTAACCTATCCCTAACAATACAATTATACAACATGACACAATTATACCTTAATATCTCTAAAGTAGTTAAATAGCCACGATTGGTACAAAACAATTCTGTTCATTGTTACGTAAAACATTGTACAGTATTAACCAGAAAGTCTTTGAGAGAGATGTGCACAGAACACGGATAATTCCCTCTTTCACACATGGTCAGTTCAAAGGAGAGCTCACCCTGCGACCTGCACTTCCACCTCTACTCCCAGGAGGAGCTCCCGTGCCCAGTCAGCTCCGTGCACTCGACACGGCACAGGAGGAAATGCTTCAGACACACAGGTCCTAGGCCATTTACAATGATAATTAAAAATAGCATCACCAGAAACAGCAGCCAACCAGTCAGCTCACACAAAGAGCACTAATAAATTACAGCAGGCACAGACTTCCAGCTGTCACCACATCACGAGATGTCCTGATTCATTGCAATCAATTGCACAACATCAACTACAAAAACAATAAATGTCGTCCCAGTGCTTACTTTAACAAGACATACTGTTTTCTGAGACTGTGGAAAGATTAAAAAACAATCCCAGACTGAAAGCTTGGGAACTGTTTTGGAATTGATTTTACAAATTTCAACCTATGCCCAGTAGCCACTGGGGGAACAGAGTGTTCTAGTTAACATACAGGAGCTGATAGCTTGAAAACACCAGAGGCTTAAAACAATAAAGAAACCCTCTAACAAGAGAAGCTGCTTTCTTTCACTTTACCAAAGGAATACCAAAGGCTCAATATTCCCTTTTTTCTTATGATGTTATATTTAAAATGACATAGCATAGAGAAAAAATGCATATAAAGAAATATTTTATTCGCTCCCTCACACAGTGTCTTTCAAATGTTCAACTTGAAAGACACATCACAGGGTATCTGAACAATGTGAGGCCACTCAGGATAGAAAAATAATAGTTGAGCAATAAGCATTAAACTTCCAAAAGTTATCATTTGCCTTTTCTACAGAATGTGCTGGCTAAGAGTCTTTTCCACACTTGTCACTGAAAGGAAAACGTGTGGAGAGAGGGAAATGTTTTGATCGGCAGGAAAATTATACAAATCTCTCTCATGTGATAAATTATGATACATCTTTTCCAAAGCCCACAGCCAGCTGGAGAACTATTTTTCCCCCAGTCATGCCAAGTGTGATATCTGATTATACAAATTGCATCAGTTCCCATCCCCTGCAATGTTTGTTGATGCTTAGGTTTAAAGGGCAAGGAATTTTTTTATTCTTGGGAAGTTCTCTCACAAGAACTAGATAAAACCATAGATCTATAAAACCATAGATCACAACCACATGACTGAACAAGTTAAGGATTTTTTGTATTATTATTTTTAAAAAATTGTAATCACATAGGTACCCTGCTAATTCCATTCAAAATTGCTGATAGAAGCAAAAAGATTCCTTATTTGCTGCTGCACTCTAGGTGGGGGAAAGGGAGGAGGTTTGTCTTCCAGGAAGGCAGCAGAGTGTGACCAGCTGGGAAATATTTCTGTAGAGCTGACAGGACAAAGCCACCAACACCAGTAAGGCTGTAAAATGGACACAGCTTAAGTAAAAGCAGAGGCAGATCCAAAAGTCAATTCTTACTGGTATCAAGCACAAGACTTTTTTGGCACCTTAGGGGAAGGTGAAGTCCAAGAGTTAGAGAGCCAGAACACAGCAGCCCCCTCCATCCTTGCAAGGCCACTGTGGGAAGGAGGACTTTTTCTTCTACCTTATGACTATATTCAACCCCACAGCCCTGATCCTTGCTGAATGGTACTTTGGCACAAAGCCACATCCATGAGGACTCAGGACAGGATATGGTTTCAATAGAGGTACTGGCAAAAGCTAGCCCTTCCCAGGAGGAGGTCAGGTCAGAATCATGGAAATGTGGGATAAAAATCTTGGCTTTGATGAAGCTGTTGACCTCCAAAGTGGTTGTATTTCAATAAGCCCCATGACAAAGGTACTGCAATGTTTCAAACTAACATTAGCCAAAAGTAATGAAGCTGATTGACTTTTCTGATGACTCTTCTTTTTTAAAACCACTGATTTGGCAAAACCAAAAATGCTCAGTGAAGGTCGGTTTCAACACAAAACTGTTGCTAACCTTTTGAAATTTATTTTGAAACTAGCACTGTATCCTGTTGCAGGAAAGTTCTGCTGCAACCACCTTGGTTATAAGTGAAAAACAACATTTTGAGTGAAATTCTAGTGCAGGTTAGTTAACAGAGGTAAAAAAACAAAATGTGTTTGAAGTGCTTGCATTGGGGGTTTGGAGGAGTATTAGCACAGAGAAGTAAAGGGAAGAAGTAAAGTTATGTTCCTTTCATTCATGAAAGCTAGCATTTGGTGCTTTGATCACATTAAGAGGAAGGTTTCTCCTCCCACCCCAGTTCCAATTTTTGTGGGACATGAAAACACCATCACCCTCCCCCCCCATGCTGAAAACCATTCTGTTTCTTCACCTTTTCTGTTTCAGAAAACACTAAGGAAAAAAAGAGTTATCAAAAACTTATGTTGGATAATACAGTTCAAACTGTTTGTGACAGGAAACTTAATACAGAGCATTTACTTCTGCTAAGTAGGCTATTAATGGTAGAAGTATTTCTCCAATGAGGAAACTTGAATAAGCAAATGGACTAGTGAAATGGTAATAGAGGCCAGCATTTTAATAAATATATTTTCTTATTTACATGTCACTAGATGAAAAGATGTCATGAAAAACTATCACCAGATGAAGCAAGTGTGCAAGTCTTTTTAATTGAATATGACAGATGCACAAGATCTGCAAATTCAGCACAAGGACACGTGGTGCCAAACTATGCTTTTAAGTGCTTGTATATGATTTTATGCAGTAATAAAATATGCTATCACTACCACAGGCGATGCTTATGTCTAGATATGTACTTCTACAGTTCATAATGCCACAATTTTGGAAGTGCTCCACTTCTACATATTTGCAAATAAACCATCATCACAGAACAAATAAAAATGATAAGCCACCCAGGACATGGAACCACTTTTACACTTCTTTATTTCTACAGTTTCTTGTACATACCATTTCCATAACAGATCTAACCATAGATTTCAGAGCTTCTGTCTAAGAGGAACTGTTAATGTCAGGACCAAAATTTAGAAATGTTAATTCTGGTCCTTGGAGTATTACAGCTAGAAATGTTCCAAGCTTCATTTATCTCAATCTGATATTCATCTACTACTGCAGGCTTTTATGCAATAATACTGTTCTACCCACATGACCCTCCCCACTTAATAAATCCCATTCTGTAATGTGCAAGAGATTGTCTGCAGAGAGCAGAGACAAAGGCTGGATCTGCAATCACCATCCATCACAAAGAACATTCGCCTGTTTGGGATCAGCCTGACTACTGCAAATGGACTGGCTTAAGCTAAAAATAGAAAATGAGGCTCTGAAAATGGTATCTTGACTATATGGAGGTAAAGTTCTTCCTTGTTGTGCCAGTTTGTGGCTCCATTTCTTGAAAGTTCCCGGCCAGTTTAATTATAAAGTTCAAAAGTTTCTCCACCGGCTTATTTTCATAGCCTAACAACCCCCTGAAATACACTCTTCGTTTTCATACATAAACAAGGAGCTTAAAGATAGTCTTTTTTCCTGCTGCAGAGATGGTGAACAGCCAAGTGGCTGTGCAAGAGTCAGAGTGGGTTCAGCCAGGTTAAACAAACTTGTCCTGCTTCTGCTCATGCTGCACGTAGACTGGCTGCACACCTCCCCAGTGCCCCCAGTAGAGGAGGGGGCCCAGGGAGGTGTAAGCTCATGTTTGCTCCTGCCTAGAAGGGGTATTACCACATTCACAGAGCATGGAGACTGAGCAAACAGCCCTGGCTGATACTGCACAGAGAGCAGCTCAAATGTCTGTGCCCATGGTATACACAATCCCTAAGGATGCTTGAGAGCTGACCATGCATAAGGACATGTTAACAACAACAGCATCAACAACAAAGATCACAGTTTTTTGGTACTGGCAGTTCAAAACAGATCATTAATGACATCTGAATAAACCACTCTGTGCCAGTGACTCTCTGCCTCACCATTTCACTTTCAAAAAGAGTCACAAGTGTACTGACAATACATTTTACATGATTTCCCAGCTGTAAGAATATGACCATTCTGGAACACAGCTCCAGATCATATGACAACAGAACTGCCTACACATTGCTCTAGGCAGACACACTGGAAAGGTTTCCTAGAAAGAAGTCTGTCAGGCTAGGTGTGCTTCTCAGAAATTTTTTGGCTTACCTCCTGGATGTGTTGCTCCAAATGACTGATCAATTTGTTCTATGGTTGGAGCAATTGCCTGAGAGTTAAAATGGACACCACTGAAAAAGAAAACAAAATTAATCTGCCTGAAGGAAACCAAACAGATGCTACAAACATTTAGTAATGGCAATACCACATCTAAATTGTAAGAAGTCTCCAAGACTGAAGAGTAAACCGGTAATTAACTGAGTGCCATGTTCAAGAAAGGATGATTATGCGTACTCCTTTATGACAGTTATTTTTGATTTTTAAAATGAATAATTGAAAAAAATTAATTCAGGATTTAAAAAAAATGAGTAAAACCAGCCGCTCTAAGCAAGAGGAAATCATGGGAGGCCTTAAACTACTTACCAATATTTTAACTTCACCTTAGTCAAGTCATAAACTTCAATCACCTAAAACACAGGAAACAGAAACATTGCCATAGTTCAGACACTTGCAAATCATTACAGAGGTAAATCCTTGTCAAAAGGCAAGACTAACTAGTGCTGCTTGCTCCCCTTCTTACAGAACTCTGCCAAGATAAACCACAGTGTCAGAGATCAAGCTTCAAAAACTGACTCAACAAGTGCACATCGGAAATAAGGACTGAACAACTCTGGGCTCAGGAGAGAACCCCTATATTCCATGTATATCAGTACTGCCTGCAGGAAGAATACTATCACTGACACATCAGCATCTTGATTTCTACAAAGTTTACTCAAGCAAATTCAAAGGAAAGCAACAGCAAGGATTAGCTAATTAGGGAATCCTCTGATGAATGTCAATGGGTCATTCCTTGGGTTGCTCCTATTACCCTGAAGAATGCCTGTGCAGGGCACAAAGTCCTTACACTGACTGCACTGCTGTAACTTTCCAGCTCTTCTAAAGTAAAAGATGAACACAGCAAGGCTTAGCAGTAATATCCCATTTCAATTATACTTAAGACATCTTGCAACCTCGCCAAGCATTACAGAAGATAATCAGAAGAACAGCCCATGAGGAATCGGGGCAAGCAGTAATATCCAGTTCTGATATTCAGTAAATGCTTTAAACCTTACTGAATATTCCAAGGAGATTTCCTCTCTGCAGAAAACATTAGATACGGATCCTTTGTTCTGAATACATTACTGCAAACATGCATCTGAGCCTGATGTCATATGATTTTCATGACTGCCACTGTATTTTGAGGCTATACTGGGCTTTAAGCAGATGAATTTTGGCAAGTAGCCATGGAAAAACACAAGCTGCTTCCACCTTACATACGTGTTCCTGTGACAGCAGGAAAAGAAAACACATACAGCTCATAACTGCCGTAAAGCAAAGGTAAACCACGTTTTTTGTTTTGTATAATCCTCCAACAAATCATTGGCACATTCTGGCAGGACGCACTCTTCAGCAAGAGAATAAAGCAGAATTTCCCAGGGAGCTTGCTACCAAGTGTGGCTTTAAAACCTAAAAATATCACCAGCTGGGAAGGAAGTCTTGGTTTTGGGAGATGCCCAGCAAATAAACCTAAATAAAACAACTTGCCATGTTTAAACCACTACCTCTATATATATTTAGAAAAAAAATAACATTTAATGGCATTTCAAAATATAAGCAATAAGTACGGCACAAAGCAAGTAACAAATTAACATTTTGGCAGAACTAACAAGACAACAAACATTCTTCTTCTTAATAAAATACACTTGGAATTATGCTTTTTGGAAAAACCTAGTTATCTAGTATTTTAATTCAAGTGTAGTTGACATATCCAGATTTTCTTTACTGTTAAAGCCTATTAAAAAACAAAGGCTACTTTTATGAAAAGTTAGGACTGATTTTACTTTTTATTTTTTGGGGTTTGCACATCTTTTCCCTCCACAATTTTTTTTTCTGAAAACAGAGAGAACCAGCCCCACCCTGGATCTTGTTTTGCAGCCACTGCTGTGTGCACTGGGCACCCTCCTGAAGTTCTACCAAAACTGCATGGTGCAAGACAAAAGGATGAGCTGAACCACCAGGAGCAGTGCACAAAGAATTGCAGTGGCACAAATGTGGTTCCCCCCAAGAGAAACACCCTGACAGCAGCCAACAGTCCTCTTCCCAAGACTCAAACAGACCAACTCAGCTCAACTTTTCTTTTCACCAACAGCAGAGGAATAAATGAGTAAAACTTAGCAAAAATTAATGGCAGTCAAAGGATCTCATAAGTCATGAATGTCATAATGAAGAACAGGCCAAAGCACTTGAGAAAAAATTATTTTCTAAATTACAGCAGCCACACTGACAAAAGGATCAGTGTGATTCCATGTGCAAAGAACAAACTGAGAAGACCAAGGACTGTTCAGTGATGGGTTTACTACAAAGTCAGAAGACAGTTGCTGTAAATGAGTAAAAGCAGATGTTTCCTCACACTAACTGTGAGTGTGAGGAACTCACTATGAAGACTTACAAAAATGTTCAGATGTCTATTACCAGCAATAACAGTCCAATGCTACGAAAGCCAACTCTTCCTCCACCTCAAAGGGAGGACACAAGAGAGACCTTAATGCTAAAATTGCTTTCAGGACCTGGTCCTGGATCTACCAATTCACATCAGCAACATCTCCTGCAATGTTTTGGCTACTGAAGGCGAGTCTTTCCCCCTTCTCCCTGAAAAAAGGGAGGAAACTTCTTAAGAATATTGCTGACTTTATTCCTGCACCAGCTTCCTTGGAATTGCCAAGATACTCCATCTTAGTACCCTGTATTTCAATCTCTTTCACAGACAAATTTATTAGCAAGTGTGCATTAAAAAAAAAAAACAACACACACACACAAAGAATAAAGGCCTCCTGATTTTTCCAGTTTTGTTGCTGCTGAGCAACACTGAAAACACAGTCACCATCCTAAAAACAGGCATTACTTACTTTACACCTACTGTGTCTTTTAACAAGTGCTGTTGCTCACTTCTGAACTGATCCCATTGGATTTCTTGTAGAAAGCTTTCTGAACACTTTTACAAGTATAAGTTTTCATAGCACTGTATGCATTTACCCATCTTGACTATTCATAGTTCAAACAAACAGAAGCATTACTAGACCACTGAACCACAACAAAACAGAAGAGATTGTTTCTCCTGTATTATTTTTATTTTTGAAACAAACCTAGAAATACATACCAGAAGAGTTTGGGGTTTCTATTTTTTCTTTAAAATTAGTTTTTAAGTACAGAAAAGCAATGAGAAAAAAAAAAAAAAAGCAAGAAATCCAGAAAGGCAAGAAAAGCTCTTGCTTGGTTCTTAGCCCACTGGGTGCAACAAAATCAGACCCTCCGAAACTGGAGATGAAGAGACATGGTATACATCACTTACAGCACCTCAAAAACACTACAGGATTGCAACATCCCCCCAAAAAAGCCAGTCAGCAAGCCATGTACTTGAAATGATAATGCCCACTTTGAATTCAGTCTCCTGCAGAATTACATCTAGTTAGAAAGATTTCATACAGCTGACAAAGAATTTTCAAGATATGCTTTTAAAAATTGTGAATCCACATACACACTCTGAATAAGCAAATTCAAAACCTTGTTAAAAACAAGAATACCATTACTATAAAATTACTTCATGAACAGAAATTACCATAAGGCAATTACAAACAGAGATCTGGGGGGGAAAAGTGCTCAGTTGTCCCTTAGCTGAGCTCAATTTGAACTGAAAATTTTCTTCAAAATGTGCATTTTTATAATATAAACATTTTTAGAAAAATACAAGCATACCATGGTGTTACAGCCTATTCTTAGAGAAATAATCTCGGTTGCTGATCAATCATTTCATATATACACAAAGAGCTTGAGTTTCAGCTGACAGCACGTGCTTCTCTCCTACATTAATTTTCGGGATAAGGCAATGGCTGAACTTTGGAGAGTGGTATTTTTCTGCTGGTTTTATTTTAGATGTGAGTAAAGGGCAGAGGGCTCAACCTAGCACTGCTCCAAACCCAGCAATATGGATGGAGCACCATATTCCAGACTTACCTAAACCGTAAGCATTCAATTTTTTAATATCACACTTAACTCCACACTTCTGCTTTCACATGTCAAGCAGCACAGCCGTTAGAGCAGCTCATTCTCACCCAATTAACCAAATCAACACCTAAACCCTTCTGTCACAGAGAAATTTACACCTACCAGGTGAGAATCAGTGACAACTGTTCAGCACAGCTGGTCTGGCTGAAAGGACCACTCTGAATAACTAAGGAGTTACACAGATATTTTAAAGGCTTCACTTAAGAGGTTTTCAAAATTTTCTACCCATGTAGTCATACCTCTACAGTCCCACAGTTGCCCACTTTGTATGGATAAAAACCACCACTTCCATTACAGATACTTTGTAAGGATAAATGGCGTGAGAAGGCAGTGACCAGCCTGTCTTGTATTTTGCATCTTAACTACACTAATCATCCTTGAGAGATGCACATCAACTCTTGGTCACCTAAAAGCACAAAAGTAGAACTGAAGACACCAATTGCAACAATCAAAACTCATCCAGAACAAACTGAAGTGAGTGCAGGAGCCAGCTGCTCACCAGAGGCATGGATGTGGCTTTCTGGGGGGAATCACACGCTCACAGCCACACAAGTACTCTGCAAAGCTAACTTAAATGAAAACTATGAATAGGAGGAAGTTTAACTTCATAAATAAAATGGCAGCCCGGATAAAGGAACAACCTGGGCAGAAAACAACACTGTCTGGTTTGCAATAATGATGTTCTGATTTCAAACCCAAGGCTTAGCTTTAGTAAGGGCCTTGTGCACTTTCTGTGCCACTTGAGACAAGATGAGTGAGACCACACTGCACCATCATGTGGCACTTGTACATCCCCAAAGCACAGGTAAGGTGTCTTACTTCCATAAACAAAGATTTAAATCCCAAACTGAAAACTCGTAATCACATGAGAGCACTCTATGTAAGACAAATTAAATGTCTACAGGAGCCACTTATGCTCTGTTAAGTGTCAAGACATCCCAGGGTTTTGGTGTGCATTGTCTGTTTGCAGGAGGGGTGTTTTATTACCTTAAGTCTCTGATTGAAAGCATCAAACAGCAGTTTGATTCCATCCTGAGTCAGGTTAAGGATGAGGTCATGGCTAAGAGGTGACTGTAAAACAAAGAAAAAAGCTGTTAGGCTTTTAATTTCAAGACTTCTTTGTTAAGATATACATCACTGTAAAAGTATAAATTGGTTACTTTAGAAAAAAAAAAACTGCCTCAGAAAGCAATGACTTGTTCAATTAATAAGCATAACTAAAATACATTTGGCCAAACCCCTCAAACCCTTCAGTTTCCTTAAGAAACAGAAATGCCTGTATAATATCTGTGTCCTGCAAAAACTTCTAAGAGTACTTTGTCCATTACTGTAAGTGGAGGAAAAAACAAAAAGAAAACTCAAAACAATATAACCCCCAACCACATTAAAAAAAAAGCAAAACAAAAAAAAAACCCACCTTGAAAATTAACATTCCCGGTTTAGCATCAGAGACATCATCAAGGGACAGCCTCTGTTGCATTCTTGGTGCATAAAAATACCAAGTCTCACATGAGAACCAGGCCTGTGCTTGACAAAGAGATGGCTTTCCACTTCAAAAATCAAACTGTCACAGTCTTTTTTAGGCCTCAAAAGGAAGGCTTCAGACTCTCATGTTGTGAATTTAGGTTTCCTTAGTTACTGTGAATCATAACAACTAAAGGCTTAATTTGCAGTCTGCTGGAGTCAATAGGAGACATTCCTGGTGTCTGTATAGGCTCTACACCCTCTCAGTCTGCTGGGCCACTGGGAAAGCTGCTCCCTGCTCTACCAGTGCAATCCACACAGACACAGTCACTTGGCCCCAGTTCAGCTTTTTGATCATGTACCATCTAAAGCACATTTGCTTCAAAATGCTCTATCTCCCACAGCTGTCTCATCAGAGGAGAAAAAAGGTTGAATGGCAGGCAGGCAGCAAGATTCATGCCCTAGAACTGCACCAGGCAGTTTCCTAGCAAAAGACAGAATGGGGATGGACAACTGGGGCAAATAAAGGCTTCTAAAGTGGACAGCCACACATACAGCCCTTTCATGAATTAAGCATAAGCTATCTTACTTTGCTCTACTGAGAGGAGCTCTGGGGTTTGACTGTCAAAAGCCCAATTCTCATCCTCAATTTTCTCACATCAGCACTGTCTTCTAGCCTTGATACTTTCTGAGCATTTCCATGTGCATGTCCCACCCCTTCCCAAACCATACAACCAAGTAATCAGGTCCTAGTCTTCACATCACCGAGTCAAAACAAGCCATGGGGCTTTCCACCCCCTGTGACACAGGTTTCCTGCTCCTCTGGATCACTGCGGTCGCTTTTCCTGAAGTTGGTCCAGTTGGAGCCCATCTTTCCTGAACACCAGTGATCTGCTGTGTCAACTCTGCTCTAAATGAGACTTTCACAACATTTCACACAATGCCATCAACTGACAGCACCTCACTCTTGCTGACAAATTTTTATGGCTCTGTGTAGAACTGGAGCAGCATTGCAACAGAACTACAATCTTGAGATAAAAAGGCCTAATGTTGATCATGACAGTCATTTTCTAATCCCTTATAAATCTAATTTAGAAAGGCTACAGAGAGAGCAAAAAAGCCTTGTAATCTGGCATTCAAATACACCAGCTGCATTGTTCTGCTATGGGATATTATCTGCATTTCATTGGTTTCTCAATAGTTTTCATAAGATTATTCCAAAATTAACGAGAACATTAAAAGTACTTTTGAGTGGATGGAAAAAAAACCCTAAACATCAGAGGAAAAGCTTGATAATTAGCACAGCAAATAGCTTCTGTTCTATGCTGGCATATTTTCTAATACATGGAAAGATTCAAGGGCACAAATTTAGTTCATGTGACTTTTAATACACAAAACAGAACCTCAAATATGAAAGATGATGTCAAGAAGCAACAGGAGAGCTATTCCTGAAGGAAGCACCACAGATCTGCAGTTATATTGCTAATCTACACAAAGATACATCAAAAACTTATCACTGAACAATCCCATCAACCACAACCCACAGGAAAAAGCTCAGGAAAACAAAGGCAATTAGTACCCCACTTAAACTGACCAAAAATGAGTTAATTTTTTTTTATTCACAGAAAAGGATTCATCAAGCTTTTTTGGCACAGTTTGGGCATCCCATTTATGTCAAGTTAAAGAGAGCACCATGGGCAGATCTAATTGCATTTAATTGCCATATAAATTTTTGAAAGGAAATACTCACTGCTGGAGTTCCAGGATCAGAAATTCAAATTTAGAGACGCAACAGCTTTAAATAACATTTGATCACAGTGCTCAAAGGCATTCTTTTACAAGACAAAGAAGAAAAATATGAAGGCTTTTCAGGTACAGTTTTTCTAGATAAAAGTTGTGCAAGGCAAAGTTAATTTAAAGCTTTGAATCTTCTAAGAACTGAGCTCTTTGTGCTCAGCTGCTAATGAAATGCATGACACTCTGCACAAGGGTGAGGACAGAGCCAGACAGTCAAATGCAGGCCCTGAGTGGTATGTGAAAAAAAATATCAGCACTGAATTGCAGTAATATACAGGGGGAAAAAAATCATCAGAACTATTCCAGAAAGATGGGAAGAACTATTTTTTAGACTATGCAGGTACTAAAACATCTTTACATTTATTACATTTTGGGAAAAAAAAAACCCAAACCACTAAATCTGCCCTCTGCAGCCAGAACAGAAGCTTACTGTACACAGGCAAGAACAATGTAACTTTCCAAGAGGTGTAAAAAACCAAAGAGTGATACACCTCTGCTTACTAGCACTGAACTAATCCTTCCATGATTCTACAATCTGAGTGGAACAGGAATCTCATCCTTTATCTAAATAACTCTAGAAAAAATTCAATTGCACTGTGGTAAAAAAAACTAAAACCCTCCAAAGAACACAAAAAACAAGGAATGTGTTCACTGCCAGACAGATGCTCCCATGCATTAATCACAAGGAGTCAGATTTGCAATTCAGTCATCAGAAAACTCATAAATCCACATAAAGGAAAAAAAAAAAAAAATTCATTTAATAACATGAAATACGTATCCAGCACTGAACACCAGAGTCAAGGTTGTTCTTAGCCATTCAGTACTCACTGCAAATGCACAAGGCCTGAATCCTTATTTTGAAACAAACTAACATTGTACAGACTCTGCCTTTTTCCTGATGCAAAGAGCTGTAATTTGCAACATATGAATATCATCTTCTTATTAAAGGGCATTGCACATAAAACATCTGGAGAGTCCTTTGAGACATCCGAGACTCCTTTGTCCCCTTACACTTCCATCAGAGTAACACATTTTACTTGATCTAGCAGAAGGGTTTTACTTCTAGTCCCCTTTTTGATGGAAGTCAAACATATCAGGAACTTAATGCTCATTATGAAGAATGATTAAGACATTTATAGCTGGCTTAAATCACTGCACCTACTTTCTGCAGACAAATTTGCAGATGCAGAGAAAAGGTGCAGAAGTGGTTCATCACCACTGGACCAAACACAAAAGCAGAAAGTAATGAGTGATTCAGTTCTTTAAACTGCAGCACCACTTCACAATGATAAAGTAAATAGACTAGAATTAAATTGTCCAGCTAATTACATAACATTTCACTTCTTAAAGGAAAAACAATGGCACTCCTCCACTGCATATACAAAACTGACAGTTGTTAAATCACTGTACTGCTGTGCTGAGGATTATTACATCTGACAAGACACTTATAAAAGCTGCAACTCTCACGTGATGGCAATAATTTGGTGTAGATCAATTTCAAATAGCCCCACAACTCTCACAGTATGTCCATGAGCACAAAGCATGTTTTCATTCACCAAGAGGTGCCTTTCCAGGCCAGCCCATGCCCTGCTCACCTGCTCGCTGTAGAGAACCTGGACGTTTTTGATAATGCGACAGTGTTTCTGAAGAATTGCTACAGCCTGAGCCAACGGCATTCCTGGAAATAAAAACAGGTATTTCTTCAGTGCAGAAACCAGTTAACAAAGATTTTTAACAGCAAGGTTACATGAGGTAACCAAACCACCATCAGCAAACAGAGTTACAACAGAAAGGTATGTGGTCAACAAACAAGCTGACTTGACTCATGGTATCAGCACAGACCTGGTGTTTGGAAACAGAACAGTCATTGTTTACCTACCAATTGTTAGGCATATAGGAAAAAAGTATCTCTAGACACAAAATTAAACAGCAAAGTTCAAGCAGAAAAAGCAAAGAGCTTACCACAACCTGTGCAAAAAAAATTTCTTCTTTTTGGGGTCATCAGTCCAATAACTGATAAAAGAGCCCATACCAAACTCCACTAGAGCTGGCTAGGGCACTCCCATACACATTCAATAGGCCCCTGAAACACCTTTTATTTCACACTTTATTAACCTTGATGGAGCACTGGGAATTCATACCAGACACATACAAATACTAGCACAGAGCAATGATTCTCCTCAAACCTAAGAGGCCACATGAGCTGCTGATATGGCTCTACTTGTGTCAAGGAGGAAATTTTATCTTCTCAGTTTACAGACAGGATATACATACTAAAAATTTGGTTCAATTGAGGCAATACACTTCGAGTCACTCAGCCTCTCACAGTTTCAAGGGCTTTATTTTCTTTCCTTAGTGTATATCTTTACAATTACATCTTTTTGAAAGCAGAATGTAACAGGTGAGTCTGCAGAAAAAATAGCATCACACCACCTCATCATTTATCACACTAAAAACCTCTGTTGCCTTTCCAAATGAAATGTGATTACATTCCTGGATTCAAAGCAGGCATTTATAAAGCAAGGTTATGAGCTCATAATTGTGAAGTTTTATTTTCCTACTAACTGCTGCAACCCAATTTAGATTAGTTATCTAACATTTTATTTCCATTCCTTGCCCTGTCCTTTTCTATTTCTAGTTTTTAGATGTTCAGAAAGTTGGTCTGATATGGCATAATTTACCTCAGAACCTACATTTATTACATTCAAAACTTTTAGTTACTTGCTACACCAATCAAACTCAGATAATATGTCATGTTTTAAAGCACCTTTTAGACACTATCCACAATATCAAAGTGAGAAAAGTCTCTCTCTCTTTCCATAGATATATATTTATAACATACACATCTAGCTCACCATGGGTACTGCTTTAAAGTAATAATGGCATAACACTGAAAAAACAAACCCCAAAAATATAATTCTCATTGTTGTGTCCATGTATTGCAGCTTTGCTGAAATGATGAAATCAAGTTTTGGTAGAAGAGATGTACAGATTAGAACTATAGTGATTCAATTTGCAAATACCATATACAAACCTGTCTGCAAAACTGGTTTTCACCTTAGCCCATAATCTTGGGGATAATTTGGTTTGCAGCTAGAAATTATACATCAGTAGATGATATTAAGTAAAAAAAGAGTTATTTTAATAACGGTAATGAAATTAAAATGCAGAGCCACACAATAAAGCAGCACTGTTTCCTATTATCTAGGAAATAGCAGTTACTTTGTAGTCTAGGCAGCAGAGTTTGAAGTTGACAGTTACTATGTATTAGATAATATTTTCAAAATGGAATAGAAACATGAATAGCAGCAAGAAGCTAAGATCAAAGATGCTGCTGTAAAAGTTCCACATTTCTCAACCTAGCAAAAAGTATGAATCCAGAAAAAAAAGTAAGGTTGACTGAAGAGTACAAATCCCATGTTCTAAGTCAGTATTCATAAAAGACCTGCAGAGCTAAGCCCATGGGCTCAGTTAAAAAATAAACCTGTGGCACAGGCTGCAGTGTAGCCAGCACAGCTGACAGGACCCATAGGCCAATGGTGCCAGCAGCCCGTGAGGATTCACTCAAAAAGCACCTGGCTCCAGAAGTGCAGAAACACCAAGTCCGACGTAAACTGGTGCAATGCTGGGCTGCTAAGTGTGCAAACAGATGGCTCTTGTGACTCTCTTACTCACAGCTTTCTCAGGCTGCAAGCAAATGGACATGGACTGGCTTGGTTCAGTTTTCAGTCACTGAGAATCAAACAGATTTGGCCATGCAGCTGCTTAGCAGAGCTACAGTGAGCAACCCAAGTTCTCCAGGAACAGTTTACAGGACCCAAAATGTGTTGAACAGCCAGTACCCTCCCTTTGCCTCCATTTGCTTCTAGAAAGTCAAAGGAGGAATAAAAAAATGGGTTATTTTTCTCCAGTCTTCTCACACACAACATCCCCTTTTTCCTCAACATTCGTCAGCCTTTGCAGCCAAAGAGGAAAACAAAGAATTCTTTTTCCCTTGCTCATCAGTCAGAAGGAATGGGGAAGCAAACATGGTTTCCAGCACATCAGACAGCCAACCAAACTGAGCCATGGCAGTAATGCCCACAAAGACCAGTGCTAGGGTTCCTCTGCCACAGACCTTTCCCTCTTCTAAATGCTGGGGTGATACAAGCAGCACAAGACAGTTCTCTCACATACACTGGTCAGGAACATCATGGCTTGAAGCATCAGCCTATGCTAAGACTGTAGGGCCTGAAGGGATAGGTACAGAGAAGTGAATAAAAATTAGGAGAAAAATACAAGAAAATCTATGATGAACCATAATGCATTAAATAAAGATACGTGAAACTCGGTGGGAAAAAGAAAGTATAAAGCCCAAGAGAAATGCAAGTATGCCTTAGAAATTATACATCTCAAACAGGAATAATATAGCTGTAGGCACTACAGAGTAAGTATTTAATTGTTCTCCTTTAAAACAGCAGGAACGCAGCCCAAGAGGTGCAGTGGCACAGGTATCTAGCTCAGTCTCGGGTAAATTTTTTATGCTCTAGTCACATAGTGAGTCAACACTGGAGCCAGAAACAGAATCCAAAAAGTCATGTACAAAATTTTCCTGGCATTTCCCCTCAGTCATCTCCGTTGTGGGCACAGTACTGGAAGCCAGAGTCAGCAGCAGTTCAGGAATACTGCCATTAGTTCTGCTAAGAGCAGAGCTAAACAAATAATGAGTAGACCAGCGCTGGCAGGGAGAGCCCCATTTACACCAGCACTACCACAGCTCTGTCAGCAGGGACAATCTTCACACACCATCGCTGGTGCAGGACAAAGTCAAGTACCCTAATACCTAGTCAGCCTCCTGCTCTGCACCAGCAGGTCATGCTAATTATATATTAGACACATCACGTGGTGGCTATGTTTACTGCAAGAAACACAGCTGAGTTTCCTCCCTCTCACATCTATGCATGTGCGTGTGCGTGCACATACACAGAGACACTGGAAAACTTTAACCATGAGACTGCTTTAACAGGCTTTCCTTGGGAACAGGAAAAACATTTTCTCTTTCCTTTGCTTGTTGTGATACAGAGAATGGAGGGGAGCTGGTACTCTGTATTTATGAAGACAGTCAGGGTATGCAGCTGGAGGTTGCTTTTCCCCAGGTAACACAGGCACTAAAGGATGGCAGAAGGTCACACAAAGCTGAGAGCACAGAACGTTTAGGGTACAAGGAGTTCACCAAGATTTCCAGGGTGGGACCTGAGGTGCTATAATTAGCCTCCAAAAGCCACTGAGCCCTGTCGGTAACCATCAAGTTGTACTTGACTGAAGTCACAGCAGCACAGACAGCCCTTTGTGTTTGATGGGTTTCATACAAATAACCCCAAGGCAGAGCACAGCACCACTCCTTAGGTCCAACCCAGGTCAGGGCAACTGTGTAACAGTGTCTTTAGGAACAGTCTGTCCCCTCGATGTCACAGGTGACAAGAGCAGCAGCCCGAGTGTAACTCCAGCTCAGGCAGACACACACAGAGGGTGACACACAGTTTACATCTACCAAACTCCCATCACCATTAACTTCACACAGAGCCGCAGCAATGACAGAAAACAGAAATAAGAGAGACCAACACTGACATGTCACACAGCCACTCAGAAAAGTGACATCGACAGTACCTTCTGAGAGTTTTAACAACTACCAATATCTGCTTGAAAACACAGGTCACATCATCTCATTTCAACTGCTCATTTAAATGTCCTGCCTGACACTTTGGCACCAGCCAAATTTGCATCAGCTGGGGAAAGTTC
This sequence comes from Vidua chalybeata, assembly GCF_026979565.1. Lineage (NCBI taxonomy): Eukaryota > Metazoa > Chordata > Aves > Passeriformes > Viduidae > Vidua > Vidua chalybeata. The sequence goes on from NC_071540.1 coordinate 12,848,093, forward strand.
TTTCTCATCACAGTAACTGGAGCAATAACTGGTAGGGAAGGACTACTCAGCACGATGAAAAAATATAAATGATTGGGAGGAAAAAAACACTTGTTATCCAACCCTGAGAAAATATCTCCAAAGTTTACTTTCTCCACTATTTCGCAACCCAACAGCGACACAAAGAAATTGTGAAACTCGACTCATGTTTATGAAGGGTTTGTACAGAAAAGCACAGCAGTTGTAGTAAGTATCAGCGCACAGTTGAAGCTGCCAGTATCACCTGACACATATTCAGGTGACAATCAGCACATTCATGCTTCCTCTTTTCGAAGTTATTTAAAAGAATGACGAGTCTTACACGGCAAGACAAAAGAAAGCAAACGAGCGCATGAAAGCACACAACCAGATAAACAAAGCACAAGTCGGCACGCAAAAGCTAAAGGTGAAACTATGAACTACAAGGAAATCCTTAAAGCTCGTCCTTTAGTATTTTTAGCGACAGCGAAAGGCGAGCTTTGGCTCTCGCTCCCTTTCTCTCTCCAACTCCCCGAGAGCGCTGGGAGAGCCCTTCTGGACGCCGGATGCCGAGGGGACCCGCTCAGCCCAGGGCCGGGGGAAGGAGCGCACTTACCTAAGGTGAACTCCCATTGCTCGTTCCCCAGAGAGCGCTCGGGCACCACCTCCAGATCTAGCATTGGCTCAGGTAGCGCGGAGGCCGCGGGCTGGCACGGCGGTCACCGGGTCGCTGCGCCGGACCCTGCGGAGGGACGCGGGAGGGAAGCGGGAGGGAAGCTCGCGGCCCGAGCCCGGCCCCGCCACCGCCCCCTGAGGGGACTCGCCGCCCCCAGCCCCCGGGGGCAGCGCCGGCTCACCGCGCCGGGCTGCCGCGGGGGGGAAGGCGCGGGCTCCGCCGCTGCGGCCGCCGGCCGCCCCTCCCCGCCCCGCGGCCCCGCCGCCCGCGCCCCCCGCCCCGCCCGGTCGCGGAGCGCGGGCGGCGCGGCCCCGGCGGGGCGGGGGAGCGGCCGCGGCCCCGCCGCTCGTCCCGGCGGCCCGGCCCGGCCTGAGGGGCCGGGGGGGCTCCGACCCCCCCCGCGCCGCGGGGCCGCGACTCACCTCACTTGCGGCTGCTGAAAAACTGCTTTGCAGCTGTCGTCAGGCGCGCCCGCGCGGGGGCGGGGCGAGGGCGGGGCATGGGGGTGCGCCCCGCCCCCCGGCCGTGGGCGAGGGGGGAAGGCGTCGGCTTGGAGAGCGGGAGACCCGGGTTCGAGTCCCGCCCCGGCAGGCGGGGTTCGGACCTGCAGCAGCAGCCCCGGCTACACCGGACACGATAACCTCGCATCCAAAACGGAATAACCAACCCCAACCACTACCCAGGGCCGTCCCGTTTTTCCAGTTGAAAGGCCAGAGTGGAGACAAGAAGAGCTGGGGAGAAATTAGTCAGTGGCACGAGCAAAGTTACTGAAATGAGCCTGAGAGTGACTCACTAAAGAAGAAAGGATTAATGAGGTCATTGGCTTTGCACTGTTGTCTGAGCAAACAAGGGTAGTGCCACCCAAGAGTGCTGACCCCTGGAAAGCCCACATTTCCCTTGGGATGGGGCTCAGCACCTGCTTTGGTTACACCCAAAGACCCCAGGTGCCAGAAACATCCACAGAGCTGAGGAGGAAACTGACCTTTCCCAGTGTGCCGGGATGTGCCACCACCTGGGACAACCCACATCAGACCAGCCCTCGTTTTTATGGTGGAAACTTGATCCAAGATGAAAGGCATCAAGTCAAGCATTGCCCAAATAAGCAGAGAACTAAAAGAGAAAAACCAAGGATATGGACCCGTGCCACACTCACACAAAGTGACAGCTCTTCTGGAGTAGGGCAGCACGAGTGATGGAAATTCAAAAGGGTGCAGAGGGTGTGGAAGCAGCTGTAACTCCTTCTGCTGGCAGGTTGAGGCTCTGGGGGGAGCAGAAAGTGAGGGGAGATGCATTTATTCCATATTTATTTGAGGGTGGTAGAAAAACATCTCCTTAGGTGATACCCATCTTCTGTCCCCTCTCCTCTGCTGCGTCTGCTGCTCAGTCCTATCCTGACCCCCTGCCCCATCCCTGTGCCCACCATGTCCCAGCAAGGTCTGCAGCAGGGCAGCCCCGTCACATGGACTGTCCCACAGCAGGACAGAAAACACCAGTAAAGCACACCCTTCAGGCAGCCCAACAGGAATTTGAGGGCTGCATATTTAAAAAAAAAAAAAAAAAGCCAAATATAATTTCAGCTAGGTTTGCACTGCGGCTCCTTCCCATGGGCAGAGCAAGCCATGGCTGGCAGGGGGGATCAAAGCATTGAAAAGAAACCCCAGCCGTGTTTGGGAGCAGGACCTTGGCCAGGCTCTGCTCTGAACACCACATTTCTCAGCATCTCTCTTCAGGTCACAGAGCTGTCAAAGCAGGTGAGATTTTAATGTATATGGAGTGGAGCAAGCCCCAGGGAAATTAGTTTTCCCTTGAAGTCAGCTGCATGTTGCTCTACTTATTATTCATGCCTTGTTTGCCTTTTTTTTTTTTTTTTTTTCAATTCAGGCATGGTGACATCTTAATGTGCTGAAAAGCACAGAGGTGCTGCCAATGTTTCCCCTTCACTCCAGCCCTCTGACACATCTTTATTGGGTCAAAACCAGAAATTAGCCTTTCCTCTCCTGGGAGCAGGGCTAATCCTTATGAGCCACTTGCTTCTCTCCAGCTCACTGTAGATGTATGAAATATATATATATATATATTTGTATATATACAGTATTTGTGTGTTTTTATATGTAAGTTCATAATGTGACACCCATAAGGAATGTACTTGAGAGAATAAATATGTAGCTGGAAACTTTGATTCTTGTATTCATTTAACAGGATACAAAGCACAGCACCTACTTTAAAGCAGGTCCATGGCAAGTGCAGCCCTCAGGTTGAGGTGCTGGTGGAAAACAGGTGGCTGCAGATCAGCTGGGCTTTGCAGAAACCCTTCTCCACCTCATTCCTGTGTTTGGTGATGCCCTTTGAATGCCCAGTGCTGCAGACTGGGGGATGCAACAGTCTGGGCTTTCATTCAAAAAGATTCAGCATCCTTTGTAGGACAATATCATGAGTACAAGGTGAATTCACCAAGGAGAAGAAAGGCCAAATACAATGGCAGAAAAAAAGAAATTATTTCTGAATGTGCCTCTCCACTGCCACTCGTTTTCACACATCAAGCCAAACCCCAGGATAAGTGGAGAAGGGATGGCCACTGCCAGATCGGGGCTTTGTCCTTCAAAACATTCACCAATGCATTAACAAGGGGCTGCCACCTCCTCCCCGAGCTTCAAACACAGCCCTGACATTACTGGGAGGGCAGAGCCTGGGCAGGAAAGGGCAGTGGCACCCTGCAGGGCTGGGTGTTTTCTGGTGAAGTGCAGTGATCCCCAGGGTGAGGAGGGAGGTCCCAGACAGGAGCTCAGCCCAAGAAAAAATCCCAGCTGGCTGAAAATCCAGGCACGGCTGAGATGGAGCAGCTCCTTGCACCCATGCCCACCATGGAGCCAAAGCCCTCCCCCTTCTCTGGGTGCAGAACTCCCCCATGCACCTAAGGCATCCTCCCTGGGTTCCCAGAGCAGCTGGTTTCCTTTCAGATCACATTCTTCATTCTGTCAGCCAAGACAAGTAAAGAAGAAACCATATCCCGAGTCACAGAAGGCAGAAAACCCAGCCCAGGCTGTTTGCATGGCTGCTGTCTGCTTGTACCAAAGGAGAGCAGTTCCAGGGCTGCTTTTGAGCCCGTGGCTCCAATGGCTTCAATGGTGCTTTGCAGAGGTGATGACCAGCTCCAGAGAGAAGCTGGGAACCCCCAGGGTCAGCCCCATCCCCACTGGGCACTGGCTTGCTCCTGTCTCCTGCAGAACCTCTCCCACCTGCAAATCCAGCTGCAAACTGGGTTAGGTAAGTTGGGGTTTTTTTTTACACAGCTGAGCCAGCAGTTATGAAAAGTCTCATCATGAAAATTCCCAGATCCCCCAACACCTCTTCTCACCCAAGCCCAGCAGGCACCGCGAGCTGCTCATGGGGATGATTTCCCCCTTGGACACAGGGGTCAGGATCAGCCAGTATCCACAGAGGTGTTGGGATGGAGGTTCTTTGTGTGTCTCCACCACAAAACCAGACTGCCAAAGGTCCCAAGTGGGGACCAACATGGGCAGCAGAAATCAAATCCCCCAGAGTGACTGGGGGAGCCACCCAGACTCCCCAGTGACTCCAGGCAGGGTGGCACTTTTGAGGCAGATTGGACAAAGCATCATCATTTTGTCAACTGCTTGTGACAGGCAAAACTTAAATTTTAGAAGGATAAAATTACCCTTCTTACTCTCCAGATTATGGAGCACTTCTTGAAAAATTCAGCCCCAGGGCTCAGGAAGCAATGCACAGCTTTCTGAAAATCATAATCAATTTTTAAAGGCTGGCTCTGTTGTTAATGTTTCTGACTGAATGAATGGCAGTGGGTGCATCCATCGGAGATGCTTCTACCAAAGCCTTGCGATGCCATCACATTTTGGGGTGAGATCAGAGCTATAGGGGATTAATGGATTTTTACTGATTTTTTTCTAAAATTTTTCAGAATTTTTAAATTTTTTTTTTTTTTTTTCTAAATTCTACACGTCTGTGGGGAGATGTTGGCTGAGAAGAGCTGGGATTTTCAACCCAGCCGGTTAGAAGAAAGCAGATAATTGCAGAAGTCACCAGGAGGGACAAAAACTCCCCCAGGCCAGCAGGCGTGGGATGCAGCCGTGCGCAGAGCGGAGGAGAGCTGCCCTCTCCCGATCGGATTCAAGAGCAGCACACATCAGGTCTGTAAGGAAATCTGCCCCGTGGCTGCTCGTAAAAACGGGCTGGAAGCAGATCCCAGCCTTGGCAGCTCTGATTCAGTTGGAGGAAAGATATTTGCTGTAAAGCTCTGAAGTTGCTCTGAGTTTTTGGAGGTGCATCTCCTGCTGCGAGGCTCTGGGTTGGCACTTAGGAATGGATCCAAACAGGGATGTCAGCTCCAAGAGAGAACCTTGCACTCTCCGAAGGGGGGATTATCCCACCTCTTCAGGGGGATTTATCCCACAGCCAAGGGTTTCGGGTTCCAGCGGAGTGCCCCATCAGTGCCAGGCTGGGGTCTCCGGGCGGGCAGGGGCTGCTGGCAGCACCGAGCCCGGACGTTCCCCAGGAGACCCCTGGCTCCGTTCTTCCCTGCCTCAGCGCTTTTCCCCTCCTCGCGTGCGCTGAGCATGCCCTGTCCTGCCCTGCCCTGCCCTGCCCTGCCCTGCCCTGCCCTGCCGGGATGGTTTTCAGTCGCCCTGACACCCTCTGGAGCGGCGGCCAAGGTTAACACGGGCGGGATCAGCGCCCAGCTGATGTGCTGCGGGGAGCTGCCCCGCTGCCGTGCACCCGAGGGCTGCTGGGGGAGAAGTGCCTTTTCCTACCGGGCACACCGAGCCTCCAGCCTGTCCTGAGCCTGGTCCGGAGCCTCCCTGGGCTGCGGTTCACCTGCGCCAGGGCAGCATCCTCCTCCCTGCTGGGTGTGCTGGGCTGGCAGCTGTGCAGCACATCCACAATAAAGATTTTGGAGGTGATTCTGTGTTTGGCCAGGGTTAGGGAGGTGATATGTGCCTGGCATGGGCTGTGAGGGCTACAGTTTGTCCTCAGCCAGGACCACGGTGGTCACCAGCATCACTTCTCACATCCCAGATTTGGGCTTCTGGCAGCTGCAAAAGCTCTCCTGAATTTTTGCACCATGCTTGGTGTCTGGAGATGGGCAGAAACGGGAGGGTCCCAGCGCTCACCCGAGGGTGCTGATGAGATAAGGTACTTGAAACACTGACCAGGCAGAGGCACAGCCGGCACAGCCCCTGCCCCACCACACAGGGCTTTTCACAGGGCTGGGGCGAGGGCCGGAGGATGGGCATGGAGCATTCCCGAGAAAGAAAGGGAGCTGCTGTACAAGCTGGCCACGGAGGGGCTGTTCACCACAAGGCAGCGGCTCCCCTGCATCGCCCCAGGGCAGCGCCTCCCGCCCGGCACACTTTATGCGCATTTCACAGAACTCCAGATATATTTCAAAAGCTCTGATTCGTGCAGGGCTAGATCTAAACTGGCTTCGGCTTCATTAGAAACAGATGCGCTGGTTTCTCTTTCTGCCAGGCGTGGGCAGGGTGCGAAGCCCAGCTCGCCGCGGTGCCGGGCAGGGAGCCGGGGTGCGGCAGGACCGGGGCAGCGGCACAGGGGATGTCACCCGCTCCTTCCCGGGCCGCTCCGCACGGAGCCAGCGGCGTCAGCAGCTGCTGCGAGGGACCATCCGTCCTTCCAGGAGCCACTGGCCACTGCATCCTGCCTTCGGCTGCCGCCCAGCCGGGAACCTGGGCTTTTAATCATGTGTTGAAAACTGGTGGGAAAATTTAGCCTGGGGAAAAGTGATTCTGTTAAAAAAAAAAAAAAAAAAAAAAAGCACAGGTTTTATGGGGAAAAAAAAAAAAAGGTAAAAGATGGATTTGGGGAATTCTACAGAATTCCCAAACCCCTTATTGCAAAGGTTTATGGACCCAGGAGTGCTACACATGTGGCAGGGCTTTTACCTGGGCTCAGTTTTACCTCCAGATATATTTCCAAAAGGGATGTTTGAATGTCACAGCTGCTGATGAGAAAGGGCCATGGGGCATGGTATGAGAAAGAGGGAGGGGGGTCAGCCCCCTACACCAGCCTGCTCCAGCCCTGGTGCTTGGGGTTTCATCATTTAAAAGAAGATGAGTCAGAGCTGCAGGGGCGCTCTCAGAGCCCCTGAAGATCTCTGCCCATTTTGTCACTGAATTCTGGCGAACGAGCAGCGAGGGTGTGACTTGGATCTTACTCATGGGCTGTGGTGGATAGAACCAACAACAGAGATGCTCCCTGAACCTCCTCCCAGTGCAGTGCCCCGTGGTCCCACTGGCACATCCTGCCCCAGAGGCAGAGGTCTGGATGTGGAGAGGGTTTGAAGGAGCTGGTGATGAGGCACCTTGTTGGGGTTGGTGGTTTCAGAAAGTCACGCGGCCAACGGGACCACCAGCACCGGGTCCCGGCAGTCATACACCAGATGTGCTCTGCAGAGCAGAACTGAAAGCAGAACCAAAAAGAGGATCTGTCCTCTCATCTCTGTGGGAGCATCCGCCAAGCGGCTCTGGGCCGGGGCTGTCGCTGCCAAGGAAGTGTTTGGGGGTTCCTCAGCAGCAGTTCTGACCTGAGCACAAGGCAATCACCGGGCAGCTCAGGGACAGTCTGTGCATGCAGCTCTGCCTGTCCCTCCCTTCCCTCCTCACCCTGGCCCCCAGACCTCAAGCACAGCCAGGACACATGACCTGGAACGTTCCCTGTCCATCACAGCGGGGTGGACTAAAAGCTCTCCAAGATTTCTTGCAGCCCTGAGCATTGTACGATTCTGTGACCTGGAGCTGGACCACAGCTGGCTCTCATGCAGGTCTGAGCATCCCCATCCTCCCTATCCTCATCCTCCTGGGCCACAGCAGCTGTGGGCACAGGCTCCTGGCTCCGTGGACAGGCTGCCCAGGTGTCTGCAGGCTGGTGGCAACCCTCTGGTTGGCTGGGGCAACTGGGGAAGGCCAGTGAGGGGCTGGATGGTGCTGGAAGGGGGTTGCAGTATCTCACCTCTAGAGCAGGTGTCTCATTGCAGTGCTGCCCCATGCAGGGGCCACAGGGGAGCAGGGGCTGGAGTGAAGAACAGGCTGTTCTTGGTGGGGTAGGAGGGAACCTGTTGCTTCCTCTGGGTAGGTGACACATAATTCTGGGAAGTGAGATACTCAGCAGCCTTCCTGGCCCTGAGGTGATGGCAAATCTGGTGTTTCTGGGTAGAGCTGCCCCTTTATTAAGAATTGTCTTCTGGTCAGAGTTGTCCCCCCTACAGCTTTGTTTGCAATCCAGCAGCAAAACCACATTCCCTCCACCAACCTCTCTGCTCTCCTCCAAGCTTAGAGCTCCTGGGGTTTCATCAGGATGTCAACTCCCCCTGTGCACCACTGCTGTGAGGGGCCGAAGCCCTGAAATTCTTCCAAAATCTGCTGCAACAGCAGCAGAACCACCCCCATCATCTGCTGCAGTAACAGTGACATGGGAAGTGATCAGGGACAAGTGCATCCCACAGACAAAAAACTTTGGTTCCCTTGCACAGCTTGTTTCTCTATGCCTAGGCATTGTTGGGTTTTTGTAAGGTATGAGTAACAAAAGCTGAAAGGGTTGGACAAGCAGGTGGGGGAAAGGCTCAGAGGGACAGACTCTCCCAGCAAGCCTGGATAGCAGCTGGAAAAGCCAGGAGTTTTCAGGTGTAAATTTTGCTCCATCTCTGAAAGGTCTTTCTGTTTTCAAGTTAAACACATGACCTGCTCCAGGGAAGAAAGAAGACTGAAAAGGGAGAAAGGGGCAAAGCCACCAGTTCCCATGAAAAGCAGAGAATCACAGCCTGTAGAACAAGAGAAAGTGGAGCCCCAGGAAAACCCATGTCCTCCAAGACCCCATCATCAAGTCAACAGGGTAGGAAACAGAAGGGTTGTGGGAAGGAACAAAGACTTGGCAGAAGTCTCACCAGCTGTGATAAACTGTGGAGCAGGCTCAGTAAGAGGCACAAAACTGAGCAAGAAGTGTTCTGGTTCCCCACTCCTTCTCCCAGCCATCCTTTGTGCCAGGTGACAGCACCAGAGAGGCAGCACTCTGCTCTTCTGTGCTACTTTTCCACCCCTCTCACTCCTGAGCTTTAAGAAATGAGCCCAAGGCAATTCTGAAAATTCACTTATCTCAACCTGTAATTGAGAAACCTATTTAATAGTTACTTAAACCCTGAGTAGCTCTGAGCTGCAGCAGTTGATGAATATGCATGGCCTGGGATTTACATTTGGTGGCAGTGTGAAGACAGGATGTCAGGCAAATGAGCTATGAGAAATGTTGCCCATGCAAATGTTCACTCTGCTCTAACTTCTCACTGCAATTCCCATCCTTGAAGCCATTTCTGTCATTCTCTTATTTGCATTGGAAATGTAGTAACAAAATAATGCAACTTCACAGAAATTGGTCCTAGTTCTGTGCAGACAGGATGGATTCTTTAATACATCTATGATAGAGCAGAGTCTTGAACTAACAGCAAACAAAAAAATATGTAGAAGTCCTGCCAAGATTATCCCAGGCCGTGCAGTTCTGGAGTTCTCTGAAACCACATCTTCATCTAACTTCCCAGCCCTTACCTGAACGAGGCTTGTTATTAGACAAACCATCACAGATCTGCAGGAACAGAAAAGCTGCTGTTTTCACTCACAGTTCATTTTCTCAGTTTTCTGCTTTCAGAAAGGGGAGCACGAGCCCAGGACAGCTGCTGTTTCCCTCAAGAGAAACTAGGAAACCTGCTTCTCCACGTTTTGAGGACTTCAGTAAAGGGACTAACATTGAGAAACCGACCTGCAATGCTGCCTCCAGCCCTGGGGTCCTTGACACAAGGATATGGACCTGCTGGAGCAAGCGCAGAGGAGACTACAAAGAAGCTCTGAGGGCTGGAGCACCTCTCCTGTGTAGACAGGAGCTCAGCCTGGAGACAGCTCCAGGGAAACCTTAGAGCCCTCCCAGTAAGCAAAGAGGCTGCAGAGAGACTTTTGACAAGGGCATGGACTGACAAGACAAGGGGAAACACCTTTAAACTAACAGATGAGACATTTAAATTAGGTATCAGGAGGAAATTCTTCCCTGTGAGGGTGGTGACGCGCTGGCACAGGTTGCCCAGAGCAGCTGTGGATGCCCCATCCCTGGAAGTGTTCAAGGCCAAATTGGATGGGGCTCTGAGCAAGGTGGTGTAGTGGGAGGTTGGTCCTTTCAACCCTCCAGAGCAGGAGGTTAAAAAGCCCAGCTGGAAGTGACCATACCTCACCTGATGTCTTTGGGCTCCAGATGCTGACATCCTTCTCAATTCCAGTAAGTTCCAGCATTTCCAGTGGTCTTTCACTCCAACATCAAGGACAGCCATCTCTAAACCATGCTAGTTAAGGCACTGGATTGTAATGCTTTTAAAATTATCTTCTGCTCTGTGTGCCTCATGCAGGGAGATTTTCAGATTCCCTTTGCTAGTCACACACTTGAGAGGTAAATTCTATCTAGGAAGAGCCAGAGGACAAAGTACCTCTGTCCTTTACCTTCAGCCAAGAAAAGGTTGTACAAGTACTAGACTCATCCACTTGTGATGTACCTTGGGCAGAAAAGTGAGCTCCTCCATGAGCTTGCAGGTAAATGGACAAATTACCCAATGGCCTTGTGAACAGCTGTTTCCAGATGCCTTTAAAACCCCCTGGACAGCAGAGCTGGCAGACACCAGTGCCCTCAGCAAGAGAAGCAGAGCATCATGGCTTGTCCTTTGTCTCTTTCAAAAGCTACCTCCCTTTCACACTGAAGAACATCTCCTGGAAAGCCACAGGTCACAGCACTGCTGTTTTTCTTTGGTGCTCTCTGGTCTGCTCACAGCCAGGTGCTAAAAGTCTAAAATAAGGTCACTTGTTATCCTTTTGCATGTAAACATTCCTAAAGCATTGTTAGGAAACAAGCAATCCTCTACCTGATTTCAGGACTTAAGCACTGTCAGTCAGTCAGTGTTAGCTATTTGAAGTTATATCACCTAAAATTTTAGCAGGTTCACAAGGTTTTCAGGTGTAGCATACAACATTCATATTTTCCCCACAGAACTTTACCACATTTCCTGAACTTACACATGTAACTCCCCTGGTTCCCCCCTCACCCAAAGCAGCACAATTACCAAGGTCTGGTGGCTGCTCTCACAATGTGCTCACAAACAGCACTCTGTAAGCACACACAGCCCCTTGCTTGGGGCCCCTGGAGCAGATCCATGCTTTCAGAGTAAGCAGGGCGTATCAGTTTTAAGAAACAAGAGTTTTAGAGCAGCAAAATCCACATTTTCCCCAGTGCAGACCCTTCTATTAAAGGCTGCTCCCAGGCAGCAGCTGAACACGGAGGAGAGAGGTCAGTTAGATAATGACCACTGGATGTCACCACTGCTTTAGCCACGGACATCAAGGCAGCCTTGCACCTAAACAAAATATGTCAGCAGGGACTACCAGGGAGTCAAATAAACTTACAGCACACCTTGTTTTCACTACACAGAAGTTTATTATGAAAGTTAAACATACAACACAAAAAGTAGCAAAAGCAATCCTGTAGCTTAAGGCAACTCTTACAGGAGATGAATTCAAGAAAGATGATGCAACTTCAGTTTAAATAGAAATTATGAAAAATATCAAATTGCATCAATAACTTAAAATGCACTTTAAAAAGTCTGCACTAACCAGCAGAGGGTAAGGGCTGTGATCTTAATGCCAGCATTAAGATATGGAAAGCAGCAGAATGCTAAATGATGATAGGGAAAGTTCAGTATTTACATAGAGATAGCAACGTTAATATCTGATAGCGTCATTTCCTGTGTACTTATGGTTTAAAACCACTGTCTGAAACGTTAGGAAAACCTTTTAAAATAAATCTTCAGACTATTCCATCAAAAATACACAGATGGCAGAGAAGATCCAAGGCTAGGGATGCGTGCGGATGCATGCGTGTGTCCCTTAAATAACTCTTTGCAGAAACACTTTAGAAAAATTATTTCTTTGGGGGAAGAAGAGCAAGAAGAATATGTGGCCACAGAGTGAAAAAGATTATCTTTCAGGTGAATCACATTTAAATTGAAGTATCAAAATATTTCTATTTGATGACATTCTCACAGTTTACAGTTAATGACATTTTTAAGTGAATGTTAAATATTCATATTATTAACATACAAAGATTCTCCTTCACATTGACATCTGCTTACATTTTTGCAAGACCTCTTTTGCATCAATTGTTTTGCCATTAATGAGGAATGTACAGTTGTTTTAATTATAGAATTTAAATAAGATTTAACCATACTGTTTTAACCATATAGAGTTTCTACCTTTAAAATAATTCTTAAAATACCGGATTCAGATCCCTTATTTTAAAAAGGTATTTAAGTGACATTTTAATCAATCGGGCTGTACAAGAAGCACCACATTTTAACAAAGCCAAATGACATCACATTTCTACTCCATTTTCTTCAAATATTGGATGCAATGAAATCTTTGGAGCAAGTCCATTCACCATCACCCCAAATCAAACAAGATTAATTCATACATTAATTCATCCCAAATCTTACCCTGTTAGAAAATGCAATATATACTGCAACAGTCTTAATTTGCATAAGATTTAATAGAAGGGGCCTATGTGCAGTATGAGGCTCCTGCACACAAGCTCATCTCAGCTTTTCACCATTCAGCACAACTTTACAAAAAGCCTAAGATATAAAATATACTTAAAGCAGTTATCTTAAACATGATTTAATATATATCACCTTGGCAGCTGATCACTTTTGTTCCCAGTTTAAATGCTGTTGAATCTGATTGTGGAGTTGCAGTATCCCTTTGAAGAACTAGTTAAAAAAATCCCTGAATAAAACAGAAGCCAGCCTGCGACTTCCTCTGAGTTTCAGTAAAGCACTATATACAGGGTATAACAGCCACCCAAACTCATTTGGAACAGAATAAAATCTAAGACAGATAATGGGGCAGAATGCATTAATGCATGAGAATATACACTTTAAGATTTTTATCATTTTAAAAGTCGAACCAATGAATTGTTAGCAGTTAAACAAATACTGCAACTGTAACTGTGGGTTTACAACTGATTCCAACAGCTCTGATTCACTGGGTTTAGCTTGGAAATAATGCAAAATAATGTCAGCAGTTTTAATAAGGTCTTGCAAATTTAGAAAAAAGAAAACTGAAAGAAAGATAAGAATGCATTATCTAAAACAAAGCAGGAACATAAGAAGGACAATCAGAATTCCAAAAGCCCATATTAAAAAATTAAGCTTGGAATGCATTGGCTTCCAGCAGTTTACAAAAAAAAAAAAAAAAACCAAAAAAAGTCAAAAACAAAACCAAAAGTTGTTCTAAATCTGTAATATCTTGACCTATTTTTAAGTGACAATTTTTATTACAGTTGAGAAAAATGGTTTTATAGCTGCATAAGTTTCCATTTCACTAAAATAGTGCCAACAAAAATAAGTTTGCATAGAAAAACAAAATTTCGAATTGCCACTGGCTACATGCTTAAAATGGGAAATGCAGGTATTGTAACATAAACATAGTGCAAACCATGGCAGTTCGTGGTGACTTCGACTGCCGCAGGTCAGGAAACAGACCATAATATACCCAGTTATCACAGTTTCTGGTCTTTTATTCAATCCTTTGCCAAGTAGAAGCAATGCATGTGTGCAGACCCGTGGGACGCCTGCTGCCGCTGATTAACGTAGTTTGAGATCATCACCACTGCCCAGGTTAGAGCCAGGACTAGGGTCTTGCTGTCTTCTTGCCTGCATGGACAAACACACGCTGAGGATCAGCGGCCAGGAAATGATCAGTTCTCTTATTCAGCACATTAACACAGCTAAGACCACAACCAATATAAGGCAGAAACTTTACAATTCAAGCAGTGAGCAAAGCAGCACCTTTTAACATCAAAATCATTCTTCCCTCCCGAGTTCAGTTTGCCCCCTGAGCAGCCTCAGAGGAGGGCTGTGGGTCTGGCAGCCAGCACTGCCCTGTCCCCGGGGGGCTCAGAGCCTGCTGTGCCTCCCCACCCAGCCCGGAGCTCCCAGCAGGGACTGTGTGCTCGTGCTCACACACTCGCACTGCCAGGCTCCAAACATTGCTTTAGCAATCAGCAAGAGACTCCCACAATAGTTAGGTAACAATTTTGTGTCTCTTCTTCCAAAAATAATTTTCTTTGCTGTGAAATTCCCTTCTCTCAGTTTTAGGGAGAAAGACTACAATATGAGATAGAACACATCACATCATTTCCAGATAATTTTATGAGGGAAACATTTACTTTAGCTTCTTTAGAATCAAGAGATTCTACTATGTTATAGTAACACATGAGTACAATTTATTCTATAGATGGACACACATTTTAACACCTCATAAAAGCTGGGGTTTTACTGCTTTCTTCTTCGGTGCACCTGCAAAGTTAACAAACCGAGAAAACTCTGTGACATTAGAGTACACCCCTGTATTAAAACAAAAGTAATGTAAGTTCTCATTTAAATAAATTATTCTGTTAAACAGTTTGAGTTAATGACATTGTAAAGAGGTAATTAAGCATGGTCAGTAACAGTAAAAGACATGGCTATCTACTTTCTCTACCTGTACACAGGTACAGCACATGCAAATGCTGTATGTAAATACTTTAAAACATTGATTTTCTTAAAATTGTAAAGCCATACTTTGACTCTGAGAACATCTAACACACGCTAGCTGGATTTTAAGACATTTTAGTACCATTTAAGGCTTACAGAGTGAATAGCTGGCACCATGGCCTGTAACTGCCACGTGACTCAAACAGTCTCAGGCCACATTCTCAGCTGGTGGAAGGTGTCACTACACAGGCTTTATTCTGAGTGCCTCCATCAGCTGCAATAACCTGCCATATTCAGGGCTTTAAACAAGTGCAAACCAGTGGCAATTTCCCTGTTCTGAAAGACTTTTCCTATGTTCCTGAAAGACTGGAGAACAGCCTTAACCACAGGCATTGTGCCACTGAAATACCCTTCAAGCAATTACCGTGTTGGTACCATCACACTCAACAACACGAGCACTTGAACAGAGCTGTGACCAACAGGGGCAAAGTGCTGCTCTTGGGTGTTCCCTGGGCTCTTCTGAGCCCCATTTACTGACAGAGAGGAAGCCTCCCCACAGCACAGCAGCTGCCCCAGCTCACGGTGTGCTGCTGCTGCAATCCCATTACAAAGGGTGAGCGAGCACAGCCTGCTCACTCCAGACCCTCTGGCATGCACTGCTGACACCACTTTCTCCAACTTAGACTCTTCTTTCTTTGTTCACTTCTTCCTCCCTTATCTACCATTCTTCTTGTCTGCCCAATTGTATGCTCCCAGTGCACTAGGTTAGCTGCACCCAAACAGAGAACTACTGCCTCCTTCTCCTATTTAAAAGCCAGTTTAAAGTTACATTTTCCTTTCACGTGCAATGGTCCCTTTCTGATGCACATGGAGTTCATTCAATAAATCCCTCTAGTAAACAGCATGTTTCCAGAGCAGACAATCCCCTCCTGCACTCTCCTTAGTGGTCATGCTGCCACTATTCCTTTGGAAACAGCTCCATTAACTTAAATGTCACAATTGCTACCTACTACATTTATGTATTCAGTGTTGGTTGCACTTTAGATAATTAGGAGTGAGCCAATCTTTTTGCTCTGTTCTATCTGAACTAGTTGTACTCTGAAGGAACAATCTGCTTCTCCTGCTTGCAGAAGAAATCTGAAGGTGACAACCAACACCACTTCTGGTGTACAAACCCACAGATTTCTCAGTAATCTTTCTGAGGAATCACATTAAAGCAAACTGCTCTAATCACCACACAGCACTGATCATTTTGAGAGTTTAAGGGCGTATTCCTTCAGGCCCTGAAACAACTTCTGCACACTGTCCTCTTTGTAGAGATACAAAGTATTACAAGATGGCATTTAATTATGCTTTTTACATTACTTCCAAAAGCCAAATCATTCAGCTTTGACTATCAAAATCACTGAAGGAAACCCCACACTTCCTTTTTCCTTCAACAGAAAAGTAAGCTGTGCTGTAAATATTTTCTTAATATGAAATGGTTGTTCATGAAGTCTGAATAGATACTCCCAGGCTAATTTAAGAGTTGTACCAAGATTAACAAAACAGCAACAGTTCTACTTTGCATACTCTTCTATTGAACAGACTGTAACAAGATTTCTTCTGGTTTTACTGCTGCCTCTTTCTTCTAAAAGGAAACAAAGACATGCACTGTCTTTTAAGAATTATCAAAATCTTACTTCTACCAGTTTTGCACTCGATAAACATTTTTACACTTAACTAGAAAAGACCGGCAAGTTAATTGTTGCTATACTACTGCTCTAAAAACAACAGTGTTTCTTCTTCAGAAAACAAATCATATGCACAGCAATTTTATTGTCAAATTTCAGTGAAGGCTCCAAGATGGGAGCATATGGTTGCATTTATGCTTTGCTTAAAGTGGCCTTTTCTTTCAAAGCATATGAAAGAATTTGCATGATTCATGACCTCACTGCTACTTGTAGAGTGTGCAGAAGCCACTAGCGAACAACTACCAGATTTGCCCTTTCAAGTGATATGCAAAAGGCATGACAGATGACCCTCAAATATACCAAAAACACTCATTACAATATCTTACAACAGTGTATGTGGATAAAGGTGTAATTTTGCAATTCAGTAAGTGGGGATTTACACAAGCAACTGCAACACGTTGGAATGACAGCTCTGACTCAGGCACCCTCCTCTCCTTGTGCTACTACTGTGCAAAAAGACAAACATGTGAAGCAGGCTTGTTCTATCAGTCACAGCCATTCTGCCAGGGCACAACATGCTCAGTATACAGCAACTACAACTATGCTTCAGAAAGAAGCACAGAATGAAGAAAGAAGAATACAAAAATTAAAAGATGCTTGGTAAAGACAAGAAAAATCACTTTGTATGAAGACAGGAAGCACACTATGGAGCAAGAAGCACTGGGTGCTATTTTTGTCCTCTGACAATTGGCAAAATACAACTTCCATAAGAAATGCCACGAGATCCTTAACACTGCCTTGTAGGAGGAGTGTGACTATCACACGAGTACCCTACACAAGCAGGGTAGTATCTGCTAGTTCTCCTCAGTCTATTCCAGGAAGCTAAAATGTCCCTTTTATAGATGTAAACCAGCAATTTCCAGACTTCTCACCACTGGGGGTCCTATACTCCCCAGCATAGCTAATCAATCCTCTAAACTGCAATTTTTGCTGTATTTTTTGAAATGCATACCTTTTTCTGCCACACAAAAGCACCACTATTACTCTCAGTGAATAATGGGCTCAGCTTCTCAAGGATTAAGGAGACTTGCTTCAATTAAGAAAGATGCATCTATCTTTGCCATTGGGAAATGGAATACACTGCTATGAGTCATGCTTAATGAGCCATGAGAAAACAGCAGTTATTCATCTTTTCTCTGTGTATTTCATTTTTTCAGTCAAACGCTGATTTTAAGTTTGAAGGAGCACTACTTCACATGTTCTTCATCTGTTATTTAGTGAAAGGATAACAAATATTTGCTTGTGAGAAACTTGTAATTCATACACAGATCCCACCAGAGTTGCAATTACCCTAAAAATGAATGTATTTTAACCAAAATTGCCAGTTTTCTTCCAAATATCCAGGAACAGAAGAGTTAACCTGATGGACACATCAGGAGTTTCAGCACTGAAAAATGCTTTGCACTCAGCTTTCAGAACATGAAGCCATGCAAATCTTCTGCTGCGCAGAAGGAATTGTAACTGGCCACAAGCCATTGAAAACCTCTAACCCTGGAGAGGGTGTGATGAACAACTGAAAGAATTGCAGTATTTGGCAAAAGACCATTTCAAAGCCTCCTATCAAATGCTACTCTAGACTTATTATGCTGAACTCATAATGCTGGTACCATGGGGGTAATGACTGACAAAAAAGAGAAGAGTTACTAACAAAAGCATTTTGACTTGAGAGTAAACAGACATAAAAAGCGTGCCCTACAGTACTTCTTACACCTATGCTCTCTTTAACCTCTGATGTCTGAGCTTTTCCCAAGCCTAAATATAGGCTAAGGGGAATGGACTGAAAGTCCTATCAAGAGTAAGATGCAGTAATATCTGTATATTATTTTTCTTCTCAATAAACTAGATAGCTTGGAATCATTAAATCAGTGAGTTTTATAATTTACTTTTCTGAACAAGAACCACATTGGAGGCTTTACATCTGTTACTGGAGCACAAAGGAAAAACAAATGGGCAATAAGGAAGGTGGCACATCAGCAGCTCCTCCAGCAACCAAGACAGTCAAAACACATCCACCTCCTCCAGCCACTCAATCCTGCCTCATGCTGCAGCCTATTGTGCTTCCAGCTGTGCCCACAAAACTCCTTAAACTGACTTTAAGAAAGCATCTCTAACAAGCCCCTTCCTGTGCATGTTCTGAGGCCTCAAACATACCTAAGGAAACCAACTCCTCTTACCACATGAGCTCATCGGGAGAAGATAATGCAGTCCCACTGTGTGGGTTACATGATAGCTCTGGGAAAGCAGAACTGAGAAAGCGGGAAGCAAATTTAGTAAGGATGGACAGGGCTGCCATGAAGATGGCCCTCCCTTTCTATGAATCACTTACAAAAAGCAGTAGGGAAAATTGGGACCTCTGAATACCACACAGTGAAATGATAAATACAACCATACCCACTCATATACAACTTGAGACATTGGTGAAGAGGAGGGAAGGAAGAGGGAGCTAATTTGACAAAGGACTGTCACAAAAAGAATAGCCAAAATAAAGTCTCTCCATGGACAACTCCGCTGCAATTCTTTAATTAGATTCTGGCAGCTCTGTCCTGTTGAAACAGACAGAGCAAATGCATTATGTGCCTTGGCATCTGCCATCTATAATTTACTAAATAAGTGAAAAATCAGGCTATGCTATGAAAAACTAAACAGTGAACATTTGGATTCTCTTAGGACTGCCAACCTCCTGAAAAGGGATAAAAAAACCCCAACCAACCAAACCTGAGAATACTTTGCAGATACTTTTCTAAAAAGTATACAACCACAGGATAAAAACCACCCAAATGAAAAAAAAAATAAACAAAAACAAACAAACAAAAAAAAAACCAAACAAAAAAAAAACAACAAAACAAAAAACAACCTGAAATAATTCAGAAAAATGACCAGTAACAATCAAGCACACAGATACCATTAGTCCTGGTACGTGAGGCAGACCCACATCAAGAAAAGCAATGAACTGAAAACTCTTTGAGATGTTGGTTAATAACAGCCTCTCCCACGGAGATTTGAGATCATGGTTCAAAATGCTGGCCCTGCCTCCAGTAACCTTTACTCGACAGAAGGGCAGGAGAAACTCAGCCTTCAGAGCTGCGGTCAGCAAAGCTGGGGCCTACAGCATAGTGAGAATGTCAACTTATATAATAGAACTTCTCTGGTCACAGCTTGATGAAGCAGTCCATGTGCTTCCTAGTCTCCAGGGGCCTTGCACAGAGAGTCTCAATCTTCACTTCTCAAAACTTTAGCCACAGCAGCACCACTGCACACTGCATCCATGAGCCACTGGCAGACAGAGGGGATATGATCTTTACCACATTCCTAGCAGGCATAGCTATCAGCATTAGACTTCATGGCCTGGATCCAGTCTCTGCAGTTGCTTTGTTGGCTGCCCATAACATTTATTTTGCTATCAGCTCTCCTTTTCACTGAACCTGGGAAGAAGTAGTCTTGATCTTTCTTAATTATAATGCCAAGCACCACTTAAATTATGCAAATAATGGAAAACAGGCTCTAAAACTTGGCAAGAGATCTGGATGTTAGACTGAAGTAACTGTAGAACTATTAATGTCATGAATTCTATACCCAATGCTCTTTTTTTATTCCTGCTTCCATTCCGATTGTCTTTCAAGCTCACTGAAAGTCAAAATAAAATACTTTCCTGACAAAGGCCATTGATAAGAGTTACTTAGCACTTACCTCCATCAAGACTTCATTTCAAACTACTATCTACTTCCTAGAAACAGACTGAAAACACACATGAACTGTGTTGCCTGCAGAGCCTGCTCTCCCACAGGCTATGAGAGAGCTCCAGAGCATGACCAGGCCAAGAAGCACATCTGTTTTCTGACCCCCATGCACCCCCCTCACCTGAAATCTTTGCAATGGTTGCATCTTTGTTTAAAAGCTATTATGGAGGTAACAATTCTGCTGCCCCAAACTGGAACAAGGTCACTGCAAGCCAAGGAAGGAAAAAGCACAGCAGGAATGGGTAGCTCTGAAGAGCTTCCAGTAGAGACTGAAATTTTTACTTACATATTAAAACTTATTTTCCAAGGGAAAAAAGCTTGAAGTGCTCCCTTTTAGAAAGTACTGTTTGAAAGCCGGTCTAAAGGTTATAAATTTATAATTAATATTGATTGCCTCCAGACAGTATTCCTCTGTTGCTCAGCCCCTTTCTAACCTTCATTGACTGAAAGAAGACGCTTATATTACAGTATTCCCTGATTTGCAAGATTGATCTCCTCCGTCCTACAGTCAGCATTGATTCTGTACAGCACAAATTGTTTTTCTGATCTATGCATTCTGTAGCACTTTGGCACAAGCATCAGCTATTTAAGTTCTTGTGAAGTAAACCAGTCATCACTTAACTGGCCTACTTGTACTGGACTGGCACTGCAGAACCTTTTGAGGCAACACATTCCCACTCAAACAACTCTTTCCAAGTTATGTTGTATCCATCCTGCATCTAAACAAATTATTTCTGATTGTATACAAGCATATAAAAAGTCTACACTACCCACTGCATATGAAAAAATCAATGGGCTTCTTTCCTAGCCAAAAACCTGTGTTAATGGTTATACTATTTTTCTATCATCATCAGTTTGGAGAGTACATAAAATAAACACTAATTAAATTAATTACAAATTAATAAGAAAGAAAACCTTTAAAATCTGAGAATCTGATGAGAAAATTTCTTTTAAAAAACCCCAAGCCAAAATTAAAAACAAAAAGTCCCCACATACTTATTGTAATACTATACTTTCTTTTGAAGCCAGTTGCATTTGAGAAAAATATAATTAGTTAGAGCATTTATTTACACTGGGAGTTTCATCTTAGAAAAAATTAAGAAAAGGAGAATAATTTCACTGTCTAGAACCTTGGGAAGAACATGAAAGTCAGTCCTACTACTTTATTTTCTTTCAACTGTAAACTGTTTACATTTCTGTAACAAAATCCTTTTTTTTTTGAGAGTTCCCAACTTCAGCAAAATTAAATTAAATCTATCGTGCCCATTTCAACTGGTAATTCCCAACAAACAACAAGAATATGTAAAATCCTAGGGCAGGACACAGTATTTAAAATTTAGTTAAATTTTTACTCCAGCACTTTTTAAAGGGTGGGGTTGGTGGGGGGTTTTTGGTGCTTTGTATTGAGAGAGATTGCTTCTGGAAGAAACAAAAGTTCCAAAACAGGTTGCTTTTTTTTCAGCAAAATGAAGGTTTTTAAAATGGGAATTTCATGTAGTTTCCCAAAATGGCTCTGCTTAGCCATTAATGTAATTTATATTTAGCACAAGACCACAAACAGACAGATTGCTAGACTAGACTGTTTTAGGGAGAACAAACCACTCCGTCTCTTTACTCACAGTGTTGCTAAAATAAAGAGCATGGCAGCAACATAGGAAAGGAACACAAAGTAGAAAAATATGATATTTCAAAAATACTGGTTGAAGAAATGGCATTGGAAAACTAAACAGA
Source organism: Vidua chalybeata (assembly GCF_026979565.1). Taxonomy (NCBI): domain Eukaryota; kingdom Metazoa; phylum Chordata; class Aves; order Passeriformes; family Viduidae; genus Vidua; species Vidua chalybeata. The sequence goes on from NC_071540.1 coordinate 12,869,567, forward strand.
TCCAACCCATCCCCAAGGAAAGCCATGGGGACATCCTCAGCCAGGCTCTGAAGGAACACAGCTGGACAAACTGTGTACTCACACAGATCACTGCAAGTCTCAAATTACAGTTTGTCTGTACAAAACAAACCTTCACAAAATGCCCCCACCTGCACACAGCAACACACCAGAGGGTCTCTTCTCTTTACCCACCCCTTGAAAAGCCATCGTTTTGTGCCATCTGCTCCAGCAAAGAGCTGTCAGGAGGCACCTGCTCATGGCTTTTCTGCACTGAACTCGAGCCATTACCTCCAACAAATTCTAATTTCACCAACTAGGGGCAGTTTAAATCTTTCCAAGCCATTCTGGACAATGTAACACATTTTTGCATCATGCCACTATGCTAGAAGACTGAAAAACAAGCAAAAGTTCTTCCTGGAAATTCACATCTAGACAGCAACTTCACAGTAATTTCTGCAGAACGCTTCTTATCCTGACACTAACTCTGGTCGTTCATACTGAAACCACAGCAGAGACACTCAGACTGACTCTCCCAACCACGACACAAGGAGATAAAGACAGTGAAAATTAAACATCTGCATCACCAACATCCCTTTAGTCTCCTCGCTCTTCTAGTTTGGCAAAGAGGAACATTCAAATACTTCAAGTTCATACACCTCATTTTTTTAAACAATCTTTAAATGGGGATGAAGTCTTTCTTAATGTGTATTATTAAACATTCTCTGTCTCAGCATTCCAACATTTTTGTAGAAGTAAAAGCCACTGGGATATCTTATTAATTTTGAAGGTACTAAGAACACTCACTGACTTCAAAAGCATCTTTGAAACAAAAGAATCCTGGACAGCAGGGCTGGATTTGCAGTATCTGATGTAACTGAGAAATACAAGTTTTTATATAAACTCAAAAGCATCTTGTATTCAAAACAAACTATGCTAAAAATGTAACAGAATGCCATTCAACTCAGAGGTGCTTAAAAACTTCAATGAAAATTCCTAAATCCACTCCCACCCGATTTACATCAGAGTGCTGTAATTGCACAAAAACATGATCACCTTTGAAAATTCAAGCCCAACACACCTCAGATGCCCCTCAGATGCAAAGAATATGCTCATTTAAATAAAGATCTGGTGTGCTAAACTAGAATGGAAGGGATTTTATAGATGAAAAGATAGCAAACAAACCTCACAACACCCTGAAGGGGTTTTTTGCCACTTTTTTTTTTTTTTTTTTATGGGAAAATTTTTTTAATTGGTTGGGAGTTTTTTAGGATACTTAAAAATGAAAATTGGCAAAGTGATAATTTCTAAATTGCTATGGCTCTTGCAATTTTTTTCCCCTTGCAAAGCGTCACCATTCTAAAATCCAACTGCCACACAAAAAATGCTTTAACATTGTTTTCAATGAGTTATCACTGACCACTCCTATGTGGGGAGTTTGAAGTCTACAGACTTTATGTTAAGTCTACAGAAAGACTTAGAATACGGAATCTTTTTTACTCAGAAAGCTGTATAAATAAAGAATTGAATCTGATCATTTTCATATGCTGCCAGGCTTTGGATGGATAAATATTTCCAAAGAGCTGGCGCCTCTGTTTTGGGTAGGAGTGGGTGGAGTATTGCAGGATTCCCCTTCTCTCCCCCACTGAAGCAGAATCTGGTCTCTATTAAAGGCATTTTTACTGTAATTCTACTGTCAGAAATATCCTGATTTTCTACAGTGTTGCAATTCTTAAAACCATCATTAACACTGATGAGATCCTGTTCCACATCTGCCAATTCTGAGTTTTACTGTCCATGCCAAGCATGGCAGAAAAGAAAAATCTAAAACTTTCATAAGGATGAAAGCTGTATAGAAATAATATTAAAACAATCACGAGGAAAGTATCTTCATTTGTGTGTAGCATAACATACATAAAAATTCACTCAGCATACTTAGAACTGGCCTTTCCCATATAAAAACCTTCAAGTTCCATCTCTGTAGTGAAACCAAAGATACCGTTGGCCCCATTGAAATTACAGAAGCAGAACATAAGGCAGTCTGGATTAAGGTTTCTGCAGCTGTCAGCAATGCAATCATCAGAAGGGTGCCACTGACAAACTGTATTTCCAAGCTGACTGAGCATGTCAGCAATGGAAAATTCAATACAGGCTACAAATACAACAAACACAGGAATGCACTTTCATGCATCACTTTCTGTTGAGAATTCTGTACAAGGATCATGAACAGCAAGTGCTTACTGATTAAAGTTCATTTGATTCTGCCCAAAGGCTGCATTAGATTGAAAAGAAGGGTAACAAGGAATGATTTGGAAACATGATTCCTCTTTAGGAATGCATTGTACGTCTATTTCTGCTCACTCCCATCTCATCCCAAAGATCCTGATTTTTATGCAGTCAAGAGTAAAAAAGCTTGTCTGTAAACATTCCAGATATACGTTCAGGACATCTTACCCCAAACACAGGAATGAAAACTGAAAGGTAAAAATCAGTTATAGACCTACGAGTACTGGAGGAAAAAAATCTGTTGGTTAGACATATCAAAGAGGCACAGTAAAATAAATAGGAAAGTATGCAAAATAATGTATTACAATTCTTAAAGATTTGTATTTGACACCAATTTAAAACAACCTTTGACAATACTTTTCATTCTACTTAAACGTATTTCAAATCAGTAATTTTTTCTTTTCTTCCTTTCTGTAGGTGACCTACACCAGTGCTTTGGAGCTGGGACAACAACTATTGTTTCAAGAGAAAATGGGTACTAACAGTTAATAAGGAGATCACTTAATAGCAACTGCCTTCTGCCTTATTAAAAGCAAGAGTGTTTTCAGAAGTTATTGAATCAAGCTCCTAAAAACAGCCAAGAATGTTGCTTTTTGTGTCTCAGAATCATGAGTTTTGATGTCTGTCACGAAGCCCCAGATGCTCAATATTACCTCAATCTCACTGTTAGTTGAAATAGTGTTTTTGCACAGCCTATATGCAAGTAAGTGTTTTCTACACTTGGAGGAAAATTAACTGTCTCAGAACTACAGAAGTTATTTCAGGAAGCCTCATTCTTTTTTAACCTTCAGCATGCACATGGCTTCTCTGTGATAAGAGGAGCGGGGATGAAGGGCACAGTGCAAGGAGAATATATAAAGAGAAGTTTTAAGTACACTGAGGTTAAAGACATAAGATTGGACCTGAAGTTCCTACTGTGTTGTTAACAGTAAAGCAGGCTGGCACAGGTCTTCATGAACAGCTTAAAGCTAATTCTACCTTCCTTCTGAAGTGAACTTACAATTAGGTTGTAACTATGCTGTGACAGAATTATTCAGGCAATCCAGCTGCTGCTCCAAGAATCCAGTGGCAGCAGGGCCTCCAAGGCAAAGATTTTACCTTTGTTACAGCCAACATATGACCTGGCTGCAGCAGTGTTTGCAAAGAGACACACTCCAGCCACTTCAAAGAGAGATATTATCCTCTGTGCCTATCTGTTCCCTCTCATTCTCAGCTCAGTGCCTTCCAGCTGTAGTTGGAAGGGAAGAAAGTCTGATCATCCCAATTATCCGAAAGAATGCCAAAAGAAAAGTAGCTTAGCAATAACAATAATCAAATTTTCTAAAAACCATAGAACCAGCAGATTGATCATATTTGATTACAGTTAAGTCAGGCTGTACTGATGAAGCAGGAAGAAAGAAACAGCATTAGTAAGGGAAAGAAATTCAAAGCCTTTCTGTGTTCTCCTTATTCTCTCCTGACCTGCAGCCTGCCTTAACTTGCCAACTCCCCTTATGTATTATTACTTGTCCTCTTACAGCTCTTGCCTTTCTGACATCTCAGAGCAGCTGGTTTCCATTCCCTTTCCTGGCTCTTCTTTTCTCAATCCCAGTAATTTCTGCTTTCATCAAGAAAGAACAAGATTCAAGACTGTGGGGCCCTGAAGAAGCAAAGAACAAAACAGGGAAACTAAGCCAGTGAAAAAAAAAAAAAAAAAAGAGACTTCCCACCAGTAAGAAAAAGGTGAGAAGACAATAAAACTAGCCTGTACAAGAAAGCAGACTGTGGCATCTGATTAAATTGTCTGGTAATTTTTCCCGAAACATGGGATAACAAGCTCCAAAATTTTGCCCCTGAAGCTCCCAAAGCCTTTTCTGTGCTCATGAGAAATGCACAAGGCAAAAGATCCCTCTCTCAGCTATTAAAGTATCATTTCAGAGAGAAATGGCAACTCTCTGAATAAATGTCTTTACAGCTTAAGTACCCACAGAAAAGACCATCTACAGAAAGGAAAAAAGTAAATAATCAGAGAATTCTTATCAAAACTTTAAAAAACTTGAAATCTATTTTACAAGAGTAAAAAACAATGCATTTTGCAATTTTTATATAACATCACTGAACAAACACAATACACGACAATGTACAAAACAGACAAATAAATGGAAACAATCTAAAGTTTTGGGAAAGTACTAACCAGTTACTGACAGCAGCTGTGAAACCCTCACCTCCATTTCCTCCCGATGAGACCTGTCTCTATCCTCGAATTCACGAGTTCTTCGTCGAGCCTCTTCAAAGGCTTGTTGTGCCAATGCATCCTCCTGCTACCAAAGCAGATGACACACAGTGACACAAAAGGTGACCCTCATTTCCACCACATCACATTTCTTTTGAATATTAACTACCCCTTGGCAGCAAAGTCAAGTATGTCCTGCAGAACCTGCTAGAACTCAGGCGAGCTCCAGCAAATGTCAATACAGGTTAATGAAATATTACTCACCTTCACTACAGCAGTAGAGATAACCAAAGCTGGAATGCAGCTACAACTAAAATACATTTTCAAAGGAGAACTGCTGTTCCAAAGTATTTTAAATGCTGCTGGGGTTTTTTTAAGGCTAGGAATTATCAGACGTTCTATGTAAAAGGCAATACATTTTATTCTCCTTATAAAAGCCATTTTGAAGACAGTATTCACAGGTATAGCTAGATGGAGTCCACTACACAAACAGTTGTAATTTAATTATCTTGCATTTAAAAGTAAGTATTACCAAAGTTACAAACCAAATAAATCCTTCATTTTATCAAAAGCTGCTGCAGGTGCATCAGTATGAACATTCTTACAACTTGTGTATCATTTATATTATTTAAATGTAGAGGCATAGGAAAGTGCAAAGCAGAAATTATTCCTCCACCAATTTGCACACATTCCTATATAATGGAGGAGAAACCTGCAGGTCTTCAACAGCCCTTTTGCTAATTTTCAAAAATGGCTTACACACAGGAACAGATTTAATAAACTAACACTCAAAAATCCTTCAAACTGTATTTTCTATTAGGAAATGTTTTAAATAAAGTGTTAGTAATATGTGGAGCCATTATTAACTGGGTTGGAAGTTATTTTTCTTAAAGAGACCTTTTAACACATTTACTGTTCCCCATCAGAATGGAAGAGTCCCATCTGAAGAGGCCCCACAAACCAGGAAGGGATAAACTGTATTGGTTCTCCTTTCTTCTAGCTCTTCAACCATAATTACTACTAACTCTGCTTACAATTCCCACATACATGCAAATGTTATTTTAAAGTTGATAATTTTAAAAGCTGAGGACTGTTAGAGGACATAAACATGTAGGGAGCACAAGTAAGTTTTAATATACCTGGGGACTAAGTGCATAAATTTTTCAATTTAAGATAAAGCATTCCCAGCCTGAGAAAATGTTAAATTGCCTTTTTTGCCGCGGGCACAGTCGTGGGCCCTGGAGCTGCTCTGTGAAATGCTGTGAAGGGGCTCCCTCGTGGCCCAAGGCAGGGAAACACAAACAGCTGCCAGTCCCAGGCTCTGCCTTCAGCCGCCGCTTTCTGGGGATGCGTGTGCAACGTTTAAAGCTGCCAACAAGATAATGCTTGAACACCATATATCTTTTTAAGATTAGAATTTTGCCCTTTACAACCATTTAATGTTCATAAAAGGCACAGAAACCAGGGTCAGAGAGCAGAAAGTAAGTTTGTTCTTAATAATGCAGAAGGTTAGAGAGAGAACAGATAAGCTTGTCTCCCAGATGACTCCAGAAAAGCTGCCTTAGCTTTGGTTTAGAAAAGAGATGTATGTCTTTATTACCTTCTATTTTAAATCACACTTAAATAGAAGAAGATTTTTTTTTAATTGAAGGTTTTTGCATTTTACCATCATTTAGAGTGGTCATGAAAAAAAAAGCTGACATACAGCCATGGATGGAATATTTTAAAGAAATGGTCATAACCAAAAGAAACAAAATTAGAAATTCATGGGGAAAAAAATCAGTATGTTGACATCCAGAATGAAGACGTGTTGACAGCTGAAACACTGTTTTGCTCGTGTCTGAGAAAGGGGATAAAAGCATCAGAACATTTTTAGTAAAACAAAATTCTGCTCTACTCTTGGTGATACATTATAACAAATCAACCAGCAATTCAACTTTATACAACAGGAATTTAACAAAGATTTTTTTAAAATGTCACCAGGGAAATTTCAGCCCCAAAGAGGGAAGACACTCAAGCATGCATGTATGGCTTTGTGTGCGTTGCTCCATCAAAGTCTGAGCAAGCAGTAGAACCAGAGCCTTCAATAGCAAAAAGTAAGACCACTTAGTAGCAAGACATGGATAGGCTGTGGATTAAGTGGGAAAAAAGCTTAACACGTACAATTAAAATATTTCAATGTTAACACGTGAATTCTCTTCCTAAAGTATTTGTTGACCTGGTGAAGGGGTAGTATGTTTTCCAAAGTATGACAGCAAAGAAAAATTTTATCTGATCCCAGCATTAGTATGAAGTGTTAAGGGACAGGAAAATGCAAGAGCACTACATTTGCTTAAGACAAGCTTCCAGAAAATGAGGGGGGTGTGAAGAGCAGCTGGACCTCTTACAAAGGACAGTAGGTACACAGGCAATACCACATGAGGCACGTAAGCCCCCTCTGACATCAGTGTTATTTTGGGATCAAAGTCAGCAGTTCAGTCAACTGCCACTAGCAATATTACAACAGTTTTAAACAAGGAAGCAGTGACAGATACAGGAAAAAGGAAACTGAAGAATGTACAAGATTGCCCAAATGTTTACAATACTAACACATATAAGGGTGCAGCTACTCCTGTGTCTGTATAGTTCTTTATGACAGTGGGCACCCTTAGGTACTACTGCTGTAACAAACTGACAGCCTCATAGTCGTCAAGAATCACAAACTAAAAACAAGTTGCACATCTGTAACTGAGTGCAAACATCTCTGTAGATCCACACAGTGCAACATCTCTATCTCAGCACCCTGTACTCACAACTCAGGAAAGCACTGACACCTGAGAGCATGCACACATCCCCTCACACACACAAAGAGTAAATCACAACCTCAGTGAACAAACACTTTCTGAAGACAACAAAAGGGAATTGTTAAGATAGTATACACACATTGGGAAACTAAAGTAATCCAAGAACTTGCAAAAACATTTATTGGGAAATTAGGAGGAGAAAAATTAAACCCACAGGTCACCGGACCCCTCTCCTTTTTGGAAGGGTGCTCACTTTCTTCAGGTACTCTCCAGTTTTGGAAAGGGTGACACTGTTGTCTCCTGAGTGCACATTCCCATCAGCCTGCTCTCAGTTCAGAAGTCTGACTTACAATTATGTACCAAACTTAGTAACTACAGATCAAGAACCTTGGGATTTATGTTACATTCCTCAGGGCTATACACTTGTCCTGGCTGTGTAAGGCATTACAGCCTGAAGGTCTCCTAATCCATGGAGTCCACAGCAGTGACTCTGCTGCAGCTGGAACTGAGCTTGCCCAAGTCACTGACACAGCCTTGAAAGAGGTGAATGCACAGCAAAGAGCAGATTTTGAGTAAAAGCTTTGGTCTGTGGCTTTTCTCATGGATTCACAAAGGGTGGCAGGACTATTCTCTCTTTCTAGGCATCATGGAAGAAGTGTTCAGGGCTGTGACTTTGACACAAAATGTTTCTACTTAATCCCAAATGTAGTCACATTAATATCACCTCATTAATGTGCAAATTAGTCTCTTAAGTTAGGGAAAGGCAAGGCACAATAGAGGAGTGTTCTTGGTATTTTGGAGGAATCAAAGTTTTAAAATACTGTATTACACTGTAGCATAGTAACAGTGCAAAACCACTCAAAGTTGTAAATTACAAATGATTCCTGCCCCTAACATTTTGACCTAATGTAGCTAAAGTAGTATTTTGCTACAAGCATATGTTTCTGAACTTCCCATACTGCAAGTTTCCTTTGGAGTTTGTACTCAGAGTGAAGGCAAAAACTGTTTCCCTCTAGAAGAACAAACAAATATGTAAGTAGCCAAGAGCAGACTGTCTTACCTGTGCCCTCTCTTCATCAAATTCCAGGCAGCCCATACCATCCAGTCTCTGGAGATCTATCCAGCCTTTCCAAATTACACAGACACCATTGAGAATCATAGGTGCCTTCAAGTACACCTGGAATAAAAGCAAAACACATGCTATGAATTTGCAAGCTCTTACACATGTGCCTGCACAATGAAAATATGGATCCAGGAAGCTTCTATATGTATTCTTAGAAGAACATCCAAACCAGCTGGTAACATGAGACTCCATTTAACAGCTTCTACTGCTTCCTTTCCAAGAACTCATTTTAATCAAGTGAGTGCTTTAACTTTTGCCTACCACACTGGATGGAATAAATTTAAGCTGTGTTCTCATTTTATAAACTGGCATGCACCAGGATTTAGTTAGAATTCTTATGCTTGCAGTTAAACTAGGAGTTTTTCTTGTCAGCTTACCTTTGTGTCACAAAGAAGTGGCAAGCTGCCAGTCAGGGAAGATCCTACAGTACATCTAAATAGTTAAACGAGCACTCTCCTTCCTACTCTCAAGAAACACTGTATTTTATCCCAAAAAATGAGTGATTTCAACAAAGACCAAGCACTGGTTTCAGTCCTTCTCAAGTTTGCAAACTACTCAAAAGTTCAGTAAAATACACAACACACACATCGTGCTAAAAATAAGGAAGTCTTCCTGTGTCAATTCTAGCATGTGTGAAAGGCTTTTCAAAAGAAGCAACACCAGCTGATGAAAATCCAAGTACAGCACCAACGTGCACTGTGCCTTGTGCTGCAGCACGGAATAATGTGTGCTCTTAAGGTCCTACATCTAGATAACAGTACACAATAAAGTGAGTCACGAGGGAACTTAAAAAGAAGCAAATACAACACTAAATGAGTTTGACATGTTATACTTAGTAATATCCCTCTTAAACAAAACAGTCACAGTAAAATTACCTGAATTGTACAGAAAAGAAAAAAAAATTAGAAAATCAACCTTCAGTAGTTATTTCAGCTTACTTGGCAAGTCAAAACCTCTCATGGAACAGGAGTTTGTCTATGTTGAATCACCAGCGAGGCAAACCTGCACACATGCCTGCACCCACCTCAGACTTTGTCCACTGAATATGAATTTGGTAATTGACAAGACTGCTTTAGACATTCCAGTTCCATTTGAGGTTTTTCAGCCTTCAGGAGCAGCTGGGGGTCAGCTAGGTAGGGGAACTTTCAGACAGTGCCTCCTCTAACGGGTCTAAATTAATCCTCTGGCAAATCCTCATCAAAGCGTAATTGATGTTTAGCACTATAACGCATTTCAAAGTGCCCCCACTCTGCCTACTTGCTCAGTTCCACACTTACCAGCTAAGGTCACTCAAGCAAAAAAAGAAAGGGCTCAGAAGCAGGAAGCACAGAGGAAGGGAAGCCACCCCCATGCAAAGGCTGTGCTGGCAGAATTAAGCACGGAACAACATGAAAGGCAACCCATGAGTGGAAAACAGGGAGCAAATAACATGAATCAAACTGACAAACAATGTTATTTGCCAAAGAAAACAAACACTTGATCTCCAAACCTGATTTTTATAACTTATCACACTTTGGTATGAAATGACACAGCTTTAGACCTTTTAATTAGTACAACATGCAGCAGCTCAATAATGAAGCAATAAATGTTATTTGTTCGAGCATATCTTCTTCCCACCAGCACTTCTACTGCAGGGTCTCTGCTAAAAGCACAGCCTGGTTTTCTGTGCCTGCACTCACAGCCCATCTGAGAGAGTCATCACAGGCCAGCCTTGCGTGGGGACAGCACACCGTGGGGACAGCACACCAGGCACATCCACCAGCCAACAGCCTCTGCAAGCAGAGGTGTCAGAACCACCGTGAGTAAGATGTGGACTACCAGGAAACCACCTCCCATAGCCCTCATTTCAAGATTAAACATTTCAAACATACAAAGTACACTGGAGCCCTTCAGCACAGTCTTCACCCATTCATCTCACAAGAAACGAAGGATGCAGCATCCATTTAATAGATGCATTTAATTAGTTGAGAAGTGAAAGACAGTTAAAAGAGGCTATTAGGACTGCCATCCTCTCCTAAGGCACATCAAGAATAATTCAAAAGGGGAAATAAAAAGGCAGTATAAGCTAACCATGGGTCTGTAAAGACAAAAAAGCCTGTACTCTAATGCTGGTTATGTTTTACAGGAGCAAACAAGCACTTTGCTGACTTTCACTTAGGGTTTACCTCTCACTCAACCTCCCCTATCCTTCTGGCCCACAACAGCAGCCTGGGACATCAAAAGTTACACAAGCCTTCCCACAGATGTCAAAACCCAGCTTTCCAAATTGTCCAGGAATACTTTGTTTGTTTCTTTGATAAGGAATATTATGGTGCCACTAACCCTTTTCAGTGGCCGTTCAACTGCCTTGGTCCCTGCAGCTGCCAGTGCCTTACACACAAACTTCCTCCTCAGTGCAAACAGCAGGTAGCTCAGACACAGCTGCTGAGGGCTCAATGCTTCAAATGCCTCATGCATCACCTGGAACCCAAGCAGTGCTGCAAATTCCATGAAAGCCTTCAGAAGTCAAAGGGGAAACAAGTTGACAGAGCTGATGTGATTCCTGATTCCAACAATCTGCCCTGAGCGTGCCAGCCAACAGCTGAGCTGCTGACACAGCAGCTTGGGAACCTCTGGCATGCAGCCTGACCTTTCCAGATGAAGCAGTCTGCCTTTGCTCCTGAATCACACCCTGGAAGCCTTACACCACCGGATTCAGGAGGTCTTCAAAACTCTGATAAACATTTTTCACTACTGGAAGCATGAATTCTTTCTCAAGATACCCTGAGTTTTGAAATTACCACACAATCATTCAAACGTAGTAATCATTCATCTTGAAACCCCACGAGCTTATGCAGGAACTTTTCTCTCATTAAAACACAATAATGCATACTGGTGCTTTTTAATTTATTTTAGAGAAAGGAATTTAAACTCCTTTTCCCCCCTCTCCTCTTTCAGGAAAATGGAAACCACCTAAGATTATAGCCAAAAACGTTTAACCGCATATTTCCTTCTTTTCAGATAAAGCTATGTTGGTTCCCTTTCAACTTCTGAACCTAACAGAATTATTAATAAATTACTGCTCTGTCTGTGAACACATTATCTATTATGGCATCCCAAAATCCAGTAAAGTGGTCTTCTAAAAAAAATTCTGAATTGTCTGCTCTGAAAATTGCCTCAAGACAGTCATGGTAGAAGACCAAGGGAAAAAGCTGCATTATTTCTAAAAAGACCCAAAATTCCCTCCCCCTTCCTAATATTATAGAAGTAGATAAAAACATGCCTTTGTTGGAACAACTCTTCCAAAGTTTTATTGCTAACCCCAGATTACCTGCATTTAAATAATTTTATAAATCCTCCACATACCTATGGGTACTTTTTGTAATAATGCCTGGCAGTCAGTGCTGTAAAATTCAAGAGACAGGTGAAAAGCACTACAGAACAGAATGAAGGAGAATCTGGAAGTCAGGCAGTTACCAAATTCATATTCAGTGTACAAAATTAATGCTACATAAAAAAACACCATTATAGGGACATATCAGAGAAAAAGCTAAATTATGCAGCAGCCTCTCTTCAGAATACTGTCCATCCTACAAACCAAAGGAAGTATGGTTTTTCTGCCACTGACAGTGGACAGATGTATAACTAAGTTAAGAATCTTTGTACACATGCTGAAGAATGAGAGTAAGTTCTCTCTCATTTTGCATCCTCATTTTCCAAACACCAGCACAGCCAAAGCTTTGTTGGACCAGGAGACCTAGATAAACTGTCACATACTGAAATATGCCATTTTCACTAGTTTATAGCAGCTGAATTTTTGTTTGGGTGGCTATTACAGAGCTAATTTCATCTCAAATGACATCTTCCATTTCAAACTCCCACTACAGATCAAAGTAGCATTAGAATTTTTAAATGAGAAACATAGACATGTTACTTTTACATTGGAAACAGGCTTTTAGTATTAGAACAAATATTCTGCTTGCTGATTGAACAAGCAGCAAGAGCAAACACTCTTATCTCCTGGCAGATTATGTGGACAAACAGCCCCATAAACACACACAAACTTGAGAAGGTGCTGCATGAATAGGCTTAGCTGGGCTCTAAGTTGTCGAGCTGTGTTTGTGCTTCCTCGGCCTCCCTGCTGGCTGGTTCTCAAAGACCTCCGTGCCACACCTTCAACATTTAGTGTTTCTCACCTTCCCTTTTGTATTCTTTTAACTAGTCAGTTCTTTCTTTTCATCTGCATTTAAATGAACAACCCTCTCCCTCAACTCCAATTAACTGGGAATTATTTCTGTTAAGAACCGGCAGGAACATGGGTCCTGTAACACCATTCATTCATATTTTAAAATCCAAACTAATTACTTTTTTAAAAGCTACTGTGTTTTAGCACAAGACAAAAAACCTCGGTTTCACATCCTATTTTAGTCATCTAGTAAACCTTTATCTCACAATAGCAGGGTATTTAACTGATCTGCTGGAGGAATGCTATCTGTGTGCTCCATCCACACATCCTGCAGTTACAGAAAATGCTCCTTCTCCCTACAGCAACCAAGCCATTTCCTCCCCCAGCGATTGCACAGTTCTCACCACCCACCAACTAATGAATCAGCAGGCTCACAACAGCCAGCGCCACCGAGGAGATCGACTTCACCCCCCAGGAAACACCAGTCCCCAGTGAAGTGGTGCAGTCCCCTCCCTTCTGTTTTCATTTTCCCAGCACACTGGAGCAAAAGGCATTCTTTCAGAAGAGGCTCAGTTCTGACTCACCCTGTGCCTCATCACGCACACATCTGCCCATTCATAACGGGCTGCCCCTCTCGCTGAGCCACGTCCATCCATCAATCCCACTCCTGATCCCACCTTCCCCTGAATCATACTCCACTTTTAAATACTTAAACAGCATTTCATATTTGAAACACTGACCACTAAGAAAGAAACAGCTTTGAACACTCACACCAAGAAAGAAAAGTGTTAAATGGGGTACGGCCAACCTCATCATTTCAGCTTAACATTATTTGTATACACTAGCAAGTAAAAGGAAACAACCTGAACAAAATGTTCATATGAGAAATTATGTATTCAACTGTTTCCTTTAACAGCAACAGTATATGGTTATATATACAATTTCATAAATAAAATGCTGTAATCTTGGCATAGAGATGTGGCACGACTGCTCTGAAATGTAAAGTTGCATCAGTCCCATCCCTGTGTTCCCCCCAAAATACAAAGACTTACTTTCACATTACAGAGAAGGGTATCTAGCCTGGGTTTCAAAGAGGGGGCAAAACATGAGAGAGGAAGCAATCTATGACATAGAAAAAAAAAAAAAAAAGTAAAAAAGCTTTTCTAAAACTTTGCAACAGAACTTACACACTAAAATCCTCAACTATTTGGAGAACAAAACAGAACAGTAACTTCACTAGTATAACACCAACTGAAGTTACAGCAAAGGCTGATAACTTCATGCAAGACTTCACACTACTCTTTCAGATATCGATATCATTAGTTTAAAAGAAACTAATGACAAGCAACCAAGTCATGAACAGAGGTTACAGCATTTATCTGACTTCCTAAATTTGACTCCCATACCCTAACAATGCAACATAATTTAAACTGGAATGAAATATAAATAGAAACAGCTGAAAATAATCCCATTTAGAAAGTGACTATGAGTAAAATAAGACTTTTTAGTGCTTTTAATTTGTATCAATCTTTCCCGTCTCATCCCTTAAAACATATTGTTCTTTCTTCAAACACACAAAGAAAACATCTATTTTAAAAGCTACATCTTGGAATTTCTTCCATTATATGAGAATGAGGTTTTGTTAAAATTCAAACCTTACACTCTTCTGCAAAAACGTATGGGAATGAATACTTTCTGACCAAACAAAAGCCTTTCCTAAACACTTGTGCATAAATGACCCCATTGTGGCTTTCAAGATGAATACAGCTTCAAGTTCCTCAAGAGTGGCACCCATGGCACAGCTGTACCACACCACCACCAACAGGCCCTTGCTGTTTCCTGAGCAGCTGCCAAGGTGGCACTCCTGGAACAGCGCTGGCCAGGGCAGGAGCACTGCCCAGAGACACCTCCTTGGGCCCAGCACCACCCTTTCTCTGCCTGGGACCTGTTCCTCCAGCTCTGCTTCCTGGTCTTCACACACAGACATTTCACTTGCAGCTGAGGAAAGAATGCAAGTTTTTCTAGTTGTGAATCCAATTCACAACTAGAAAAACATCTCAGAACATACTACAATTTTCATCTTCATAGCAAAACCTGATGGTCAGATATTACTTTGTTCAATTTTCAAATATGCTTATGTAAGTTGCCAGGTTTTATTACAAATATCAGTAAACACTGAGATGCAACATAGTCCATTTTTACAATTCTATGTAGCAGAAATACCCATGTACATACTCATTTCAAAAATATCTTTGTAAGTAATATCAGAGCTGTGACAAAACCTCTCTCAACATGCTTTGCGTACTACTGAAATACTACAGTGATGAGGGCTGGTTTCAAAAACGTCAAAAAAAGGAATAGCTGAAGACTTTTCCTAACCTTATTGGACAGTCAGAATTCAAAAGGCCCTTGCATAAAACCTGGTATTTTTATGGTTTTTTGGTTGGTTGCATTTGTTAGGTTTTTCTCTGCATAGTTAGCTCAACTATGTAATCATGACTCCTTTTTGAAAGCAGATCAATGTTTCATTAAATTATGCAGGTTGCTATTTCACTTAACTAAGAACAGATATGAAGCAGTAAGGATGTCAGAACAAATGTGATTAAAATCTGTGGAGCATTTTATTCCTGGATTAAGATCACTGGTCAGTACTTATGCTTAGAAGCTCGCATAGAATAATACTAAAATGCTACTGCACAGAAATTATACTCATCATCTAATAACCAAGTCTCCAGATACACTTCATCATTCCAAAATACTGCAATTTCTCGACTAAGCAGAAAACATGAACCAGACTTGACCAAAACCACCAAAAAAGCCCCAGTACAAAGCAAAAAGTAGACAGCTTCAAGTTTTCACATTGCCACTACAGAAGGGACTCCCAAAGAGAAATGCACGTCATGCTCAAGCTCAATCCATTTGCCTTCAGAACACAAAACCAACCACAGAGCTGGAACTGAAAATCAACAACAATGCAAGGAGCATAACAAGAAAAATCCGAAAGGCAAATATATGTTGAGGTTTTCCCCTGTGAAACTTCACAGGGTCTTTTATCAGCCTATCTTTACACTAGATTCTGCATGAGAAAGATGGCTGGATTTTAAACCTATACTCCCTTTTAATGGAGAGGGCATGCATTTAAAAAAGACCCATTTTTTTCTTGCAGCAATTAAAAAGAATAATGCTTTTGCAGCAAAATATTGCCAAGAAATTGCTGCTGGTTTTGCTGCTCCAAGTACACATGCATGCTTCTGCTCACAAACCCAGTAACTAACAGACACACAGTTTTCTGCCACGTTGACAGAATATTTTCCAGACAAATTTCAAAATTGGTTGTGAAATTTGTTCTTTTCAAGCTTTCAGAAAATCACATAGCAAAAATCAGTTACAACTAGCAACTGCAACAGAGGATTAGAAAGAGAGGTTTATCTAAAACACTTCACCTGCACACCATGCTACCTGGGTGCAAATAGACAGCCTGCTAATCCTCTACTTTTGGACTGAAAATTCAAAACATAAAATGCAAATATACTCAACTATACAAGAAAGAAATTACCTGATTTTGACAATATGGGCAAGCAGGTAATAAAAGCAGCCAGGAACTGACCCAAGTAAGAGAGGGGCAAGAAAAGCTGCTGCTTCTTCTACCCTTTAGCTTTCATTGCCTTCTTGAGCACTCCAACAGCCTCACCTTCCCCTTAAGCAGGATTCAAGTCTGGAAAAAACTGTTCAAACATTTGCTCAACAAGTAGTGCTGCATCAAGGCTTAAAATAATGTTAGTAGTTTTTTGTCTTTTGTACACTATAACAACTATTCAGCTTTCATCATTCAATAAAATTTCATAGTGTCATAATTATTCTGTAGAAAACTATCAGCTTCTGCAGAGAACATCCTTAGCAATGACTGGAAATTGTCTTTAACAGAGTAACATCAAACTTGCAATTATGCAAGCTAATGAGCTCATTTCATTACTTGTGCTTTGGACAATAAAGCTTGAAGAACCATTTCAGTAACTTTCAGAAAATGACACTTTCTTGAAGCAAATGTTTCATAATCTTATTGAATTTTTCTTATTTTTAATACAAATTAAGTGATTTTCAGAAAGAAGCAGACATTCTCAACAATGACTCTCTTACTTTTCTCATTCATTTATAAGAGGAAAGAAGCATAATATTAGCAACTTTCCTTAGTAAGTGGAGACTGATATGCAAACAAGAGAATTCAACAATCCAAATGTCTGGATTTCTTCCAGCATCTATGCTGCAGAGATCTCAAGTACTGCTTTCATCCACACAACACTCATCTGTCCTTATATATAGCTGCTTCCCAAATGCAAAATTTAGCTCACTAACTCCAGTTTTGTTCCTCTTCTGGGAAACTTTAGGATGATGACATGGGTATATTTGAAATCTTGTCTATACAACTCTAACGAGTGCATTTAAGCCGCTGGAAAGAGTTCAAGGTAGTTTGACTGAATAACTGCTTTTAGAATACATAATAAAGGCTAAGCAGAAGCAGGTTTACTGACAGTAGCCCTTAAGTACTTCCACAGCTGTGCTGCAAGTACTGCTCCCAAGCATTGTTCCAAAATGGCATCGTCACTGCTGGCACCGTAACGCAGGGACGAGGCTGTGGGCAGTCCCAGAAGGATTTGGAGGACTGGGGGGTGAAAGGATTCCAGGGGAAAGGCTGTGGGTCCTTGTCACACGAGAGGTGCCTGGGGTGACTCATGCTCCAGTGGCAGAGGGCACCCGATGATAAATCACTCTGCAGGAACAACTGTCCAATCCCAGCCAGTGGCTGCCTGCCAGGACAACGTGTCCAGTCTACATCCTCTAAAGATTCCTCCCCCCAAAATCCGAGCTCTAACTGTTCATAGCATATAAACTGTATGCACACAGAGGCATCTCCTAAGTGTGAAGTAAAGTGAAGAAGCACGGGTACACTATGACTGCGGCTTCAAATGGAGTTTGGATTAAACAGCTCTCCTCTATGCAACAGCAGTCATAAT
Organism: Vidua chalybeata; assembly: GCF_026979565.1. Taxonomy (NCBI): domain Eukaryota; kingdom Metazoa; phylum Chordata; class Aves; order Passeriformes; family Viduidae; genus Vidua; species Vidua chalybeata. Next base: position 12,887,145 of record NC_071540.1, read on the forward strand.
GAAGAATGCTTTCAAGTATCTAGACAAAAAAAAAGAGAAAAAGTTTCACTCTCTAAAGCAAAAATGGTTTTAGGAGCATAAACAAAGGATGTTGCTGGGAAAAAGAAAAGACTGGAATGAAAAAGAAACTGAAGTCTCTGCCAGCTAAAGGACTCTTAGGCACAAAGACAATTATAAATTCTAGAATCACAATCTATAGAAAACCAGTATTTTACTCAAACCATATAGATGATCCTGGATGAAAACTGATCAAGGGGATCATCAAGAAAAGTGGATTCTTCTCATCCACCAAGCCTTTACAGGACTCCCACCAAGCAACACAACGGGGGGAAAAAAAAAAAAAAAAAAATCAAGCTGTTTAGCCAGGCTGGGTACAAACTGGATACACCACCAAACCCATTTGTCTGCTATGAGAATAACCACACACTGACCTCCTTGTTTAAAGCTCACAGAAAAGTCTGAGGAAGATCTAAAGCAAGAACAGCGATGTGGGTTTCATCAGGACAACACCACTTCCCTTGGCTGGAGCAGGCAAAAGTACCTTGAAGGCTCTGAGCACACAGACAGCCCAGCAGCTGATGTCCCTTCTCTGACCACCTGCTGCTCCTCACAAAAGAATCTTTCCAGCTACCACAAGGTTTTGGGGTCATCACACCCCCAGAAGATATGAGTAGGATGGTAACAATTGTTTAAGGCTGCTCAGGAAAAGTGGAAAGCTGGTTCTATTGTCTGCCTTTTGAATAAGTGCTGTATTTTAATAAAAGCTATTTTTCATTACACTTCTGTTTCTGTTTTTTAAATATTTATCCAAGCAGTTAACACCAACTTAGCACAAAATAAAATCTAGTTATGACAAAAGACTGTGCAAGTAGAAACTCAGCATCTTTAGGAAGAAAATTGAAAATCTTTAGTTATGGCTAGAACAAAGTTAATGGTTAATGAGTAGAAATCCTAACTACATCACATGTGGCACAGCAGGCACTCTGAATCAATTTAAATCATGTCTGATGTGCTTTCCTCCAAAGCTGCAGAGTTGATGGCATATTAGAGCAAAATAAACCCGTGTGGAAGACTCTGGTTTACAAGCAGCTGCCACCAAAGCACAGACAGGAAGTAAAGCTGCACTAGAATGAGATGGAGAATTTATTGTAAAGGGGAGGGGAAGTAAAACAACTTCACAGACTTCATCAGTGACTGGTATTTAAACAGTAAAAAAGAATATCTGAAAACTAATGTTCTCTCAAGTAAGAAAGAGTGGAGCTATAGAAACATCTTGAATGAGAAATGAAAATTGGGGACATTATCTTACACTAAGAAGTATACAAAATGAATTGTGCAAATAAAGTTGACCAGACAGTTCTTAACAGAACAAAGGGACTTTGAAAAAGATTAGATTTTAAGAAGCACTGAAGTTTATACACAACTCAGCCTTAAGTTTGTATGCCATCAGTACAAAACTGAAATAAAAATTACAGAACTTCATTAACCACAGTAAAACTAGCCAAAGTCATCAACGATACCAGAAAACCAAGGTGAAAATAAAGCTCTCCATTTAATTGCAAGGTTTAATTAGCCAATATTTCTGGCAATACATTAGACTACTACACGACCTATCTTTCAATTTCTTAACATCTATTCATTTATTCTTTATCAAAACACAAATTAAAAAAACTCTGGACATTAGCTGACAACACAGAATGAGAAAGCCTTGGTATGGTTCAACTCCCCAGAAACAGGACACACACTGCATCTGACGCACCCCACACACACCCACAGTCACAATGAAATACAATGTTCTATCATTTTTATGATCTAGGGACCTATTTTTAGTGCTGCTTTTTCTTCTGCTGTGACAAACCTGAAAAATGGCTCAAATACACAATTAAATTTGCTGCAGGTCAAAGGCAGCACAGAATGTTAAAGCTACCTAAAAAAAAAAGTTAAACTTGAGTTTAAAATGAGCAGAAACATTAAGTATACACTGAGCCATCCAATTCTTGGATTAATGAAGACAGGGTAATCCACCAGAGGCCTACCCACCCATTGTGAACATCAGATGCATCAAATTAAAAGGCAAATTAAGCATATAAAAAAATCCCCTCACTTAAATACCAGATTGAAAAACCTCAAGCCTATGAAGTATGTATTTGCAGGATCTCAACTTCCACAAGAGTGTTGCTCTTTCTAAAATTCAATCATTTAAGCAGCAATTCCAGCAGATACTGCACTGGTAGCTTTGTCAATCTGTGTACAAAACTGCTTTAGTACAATAGTGACATTCTTCAAATCTGGATAAACTATTTTGGGCCATCATTGTTTAGCCAAACACCGAAGCAGAATTCCAGAATAAAAATATTCTAATGTTGGTAAGTTTATCTACATTCTAGATCTCAAACTAATGCCTAAGATAATTATTAACTGACAGCTTCCCCCATAGCCTTTTTTTATTCATATAATTAAAAACATGCCTTACTGGCATAAATCCAGTGATGAACAAACACACATTATGCACTGCCTCAAGAATCAAAGCTCATAAAACAATGTTGCACAGAGCTACAAAAATCACATGGTTTTAAGAGACTGCTGAAGCCTGTGAAAGAAATTCTTAATTAAACCAAATGACAAAAATCTAGAGAGAACAATCTCAGACAATTCACACGAAACACTTTAACTGTTTCCGTTGATAACATAAAACACTCTCCCACTCTGCTCATTCCTCTGCTCCAATCATGGGAGTGGCTGACTTTCAGAGAAGTTTAATTCTGTGCAGAGCACAGTGATTTACACAAGTAAGGGCTGATTACAACAGTGAATTTGTGATTTGTTCATACCAGAGCATAACACTCCTATTTATCTGTTTGCCCACCTCTAGCCTCATTCAGAGGAATTCTTCTCAACATTTCAGTGAAGCAGTCTAGAATTTACTGTAAACACACATAAAAGGAGTGGCATTCATTAATGAGGTTCATGTTCTATTTTAATATACAGCATACCTACCATGCTCTCACATGATTAAGACAACACAAGAAAATGGATGAAGTAGTTTAGTACTTTAAGAATTCATTCAGAGAAAACAAAGTTAAAAAAAATCATAGGAGTAAATAAAATTAGTTTTGAACTGGCAAGAAGAGAGACTTCAGTCTTCTTACACATTACAAGAAAAATTCCTCATTCAATTGTGAGCCAGAATCAATATTTTTCAGTAAGAGCCAGATTCAATTCAGTTTCCTTAGCAAAGCAGTCAGTACCCAGACAGCCAACTTCACTTCTCCCCCAATTTGTCAAACTTCTGCAAGCCTCACAGGACTAAATGGAAAACAATTTTTTCCAAAAAAACTCATTAACTTGAATTCCACATACCATAACTGCCCTCAGGAATTTTTTTTTCTTCCAATCAAGTTTTCCCACTATAGGAAATATTTATCTTCCACCTAGTAGCATTTAAAAGAACCCAATATGCCATTAAACCTGAATATGCTTCAAGTATTTCCTCCAGCCTGGTAGGTTTGGTAGCATTAGCTGTTTCTTTTTACAAGGGTAGGTAAAAAAATTTAGGCAAAAGGAAGGATTTTGTAGTCCATTAAAAGTTTTTAAAAGTAAAAAAAAAATAAAGTAAAAAAAAAAAAAAAAAAAAAAAAAACAACAACACAAAAATTAGCCTGAAACAGAGAAACTATGAGGGCTTAAGTGCTGGTCTAAACCCACTGAAGAAAGTTCTGAAGAAAGTCTTCTACTGAATTCAGTGATCCTTGGATCAGTCCCAAAGCACCCACAGGAGCACAGATAAGAGACAGCATCTATATTTTAAAGGTATGTTTTTCCTACAAAACAAAACCAGCTGTAGGTGATTTCAGTAACTTTAGTCTGATGAGACTAAGCAAGGTTTCTGACTTTAAATCTAATACAGCTTCACAGTAGCCATCACTGTCACTAGGGAATTTGAGCATTCAATATCAGCCTATGGGACAATCACCTCAGAAAAAAAAGAGATTCAGAAATCAATTCTGAAAGCAATGCTGCTTCTATATTGTAGCTGATGGTGAAACTGAGAAAAAGATTCATTCCACACTGATTGCTTGCTGTACCAACTGGCAGCCAAAGACACAATGAAATAACCTGCAAATTTTTATTAATCTACCAGAATTCATTGCCCAAAGTCTAATTTCTTTAGAAGCACCTATACAACACCAAATTTAGACTGTTCCCCAAAATTTTTTCATAGCATGACAGTAGAAATATTTATCTTTTTCAAAATAATGCAAAGCCACCAGTACTGCCCAGTTTCCCAGTTCTTCCATTTGCCTAAACATCAGCATGCTTTAAAACAAAGAAATATTTTATCTTACCAGCTTTCACTTGTACTCACATCACTTACCTACCTGCATGGAGGTGTGAAATATTAGAAATCTCACATCATACGTATAGTCCATGCCAGTAAGACCATAAGTACAACAAAAAAAATTCTTTCAGTTTCAACAATTTCCTCCTTACCTTGCCTCCTTCTCTTTCAAAGTCAACATATTCCCGGGTCGGTGTCTGTCGCTGCTCCCCCTGCCAGCTGGCCGGAAAAAACTGGAGAGACAGATTGGTTCCTGTGGCCACAAAAGCCTTTTAGAAAAATCAATACAAACAGGATCAGGGAGCAAGACATTACATAAATTATGCAGGCAGTCATTTATTTTTACATCAGTTTATGTCTTAAGCCAGGCAGCATAGAGAATACTTAAAGTCAAAAACATGCACTCATCATTTTTCTTAAGTATTAAGTTACAAACATCTGATTCCATTTTGACAACATTTGCCATTGGCTGCTTCAGATATAAAATACAACATGGAATCAATACTTCTTTCAAATCAGTTTTGCTGACATTAGAATCTGTCCTTTCAGTTCTGTCTGGATACCCTGCACCAACTTAGTACCTGCAACATTAAAAACTGCCCATGCTTTTCAAAGAGGCTGCCTATCTCTAAAAGAAGTACTGCTGAAGGAAAATTAACTCCTTAGACCCATTACTAAAGACAACTTTTTTCTAAAGAAAAGGATTTGTTTCCTTTCACAATCTACTTATACCTAGATAGACACTTAACTGAAGGATAAATATTCCTACTTTATCATCTACTGGCATGCAGCATCAATACACAGTTCAATCAAGCTGCACAGGACAAAGTCCTCATGCCACATTAAGACACCAGTGATACCCAGATCAGCAGATGCTGTGTCAGTGAGAAAAAGGCAACTGTAGGAATTCCTCTCTCTACAGCCCTTTGTAAAATCATTAAAGGGACTGGTTTAAACCCATAAGAAAAGGCACACATTGCTTTCAAGCAAACAATTCTCTACGATTTCAAATGAAAATGGGATTCAGTTTTCCTTACAAACTCTCTGTATTTGTTAGTATATCTTAACTCCAAGCAATTCCTAGACATTAAATAAATTATTTTTGCAAGCAGAAGTCAGATTCACAGTATTTATACTCTTTTCTGGTACAGGTGAGCATATTGTCCTGTAAGCATGTGAATACTCACACAGGCTCACAGCATATCACTCCTATCAAAATCCCAGGGTTAAACATAATTTGTTGCAATCAAATGACAGTATTTATTACCATGATCACTTCGATTTAAATGGTCATTAATCTAGAATACAGTTTTTCTTAAAAGCTATACAACTACTACTTTAACAGTTGGAATTTTCTGACAAGCAGATTTCTTTCAAGCAACCCAGAATTCAGCGACTTCATGGCATAACTGTACTGCTACCTGTGACACTATAGTTACACGTTATTTAAGATCATTCCAGTCATGGACTGCAACACTGCCACAGGATTAATATCTCCCATTTTGAAAGTAGAAGTGCTTTGTCTTGGCTCTTCCCCCTCCACCAAGAGAGACTAATGCTCTGCAATCAGTTTTGGTTCCACGCTATCCTTAAAAACAGATTTTTAAATCGTTGTTGTTTTTATTTGCTTGTTTTCTCTCCTGTAAGCACATTCTCAATGTCATTAAAATTAACAAATCAGTCCTAGTAATGCCACAAGAATGCTGTATTGGTGCATTAATACTTGTTTGCAAAGACAAACATTTCAATCGATGTAACAGAAGTTTCACCAAGGATACACTTGCACAAATAGGAGGCATCAAATCTGTCAGAGCTGCAGACCATCAGTATCAGGCTCACTACCTTCTATAATTCCTTTGCTTTTGCAAGGGATGATGCTATTTACATATCAACAAAAAAACTATACCTAGCTCCAAATATTTGTGACTCTGAGTCTTCACCACTTAGTCTGCTCAAGAACTGTATTCCTACCCTCCAGCATCTTTAGTAAATATGTGTTTTATACTCCTTAATTTATACATTTAAAATATCAGCGAGTGAGATCTTTGAGAGTAAACCAGCTGACCACTGAAGCCTTATAGACCAGTCCAGTTCTGGGTACCGGGTCAAAAGAACTGTACTTGCTTTCTGGGAAAGCCAGCAAGACAGTGAAGTGCCCATGCCTTCCTGCTTCCACCCCCAGTGTGTGCTAGAAGGCCATGAAAACAGGGGAAAAATATCAGAGAAAAGAAGATAAAAGTACACAAATTTCACATCCCCATACAGTCAGGCAGGCACCATTTAAACCATAAAAAGCTCTGTAGATATTTGTTCTCTGGATTTTTTAAGCCTGTTCCCTCCTTTAGAAGGGACAAAACCATCCAGTATCCATATGCTTCTCAAATCAAATCACAAGTCAATACTGAAAAACTTGAGAACAGTCCTGTTAATAACCACACAAGACTACATGGAAGCCATTAATTTCCATCAAATAACAAACTAAATTAAAAAAAAAAATCACACCACTAGTTTGGTTTTAAACTTGAAAGTAAGAAAACTCTAGTTTTGTCTGCAGAGCCTTTTAAAGCCCAGTCTGAAAAGCTATCAGACATTTATGTCACAAATTTTGTGAAAAGCTTATCAGGTAGTACAAGGGCAACCTGACCCACACATGGACAACGTAAATACAAGCACCTTCCAAAGCAAACCAAACACGTGAGGTTATTTAAGTTATCAAAGCATTACTAGTAAATGTGAATTCTTATTTAATACACTTCACACTTACTTCTCAGTAATACTGCTAATTATTTCCTTTATTCAATCAAGAGCTATTTGACACACATAACCAACAACTTACTGCTGGTTCTAGATTAAATGCCTGAGCTGTTCTCTGTTTTTTTTTTTCTGCTTCAAAATATGTAAGGTCATTTGCAAAAGCTCCCTTTGGAGATAAAAGAATAAATCCTTGATGTCTGGAAAAACATTCAAGACTAAAAAGAAAGAAGTAAAATTACTAGCTCTTTTTAACATCAGTCATTACATACACTACATTTCTAAATAAACCTGACTACTCATGCCCTGTTCACAAAACAAAACCAGATGTTTCAGATGAAGAAATATAGAGCCTGTTTTATAATTAAGTAGAGTGAAAATATGTAGAACATGCATCACTGCTTGCTTCCAAGGGATGAAGTTCTGGCAAAAAAAAAAAGGCAGCAGCAGGCACAGAAGTACAAAGGTGAAACTACAGCAATTTCCCACTTATATAAATAACTGCATAGGCTGCATTAGAAAGCTAGTTATAAACTACATGGCCCTTTTTTTCTTTAGGCAGGGATTTGGGTATATAATGCACTTTCACCTGTACAGGAACTTCCAATGCTAGCAAACTACATTTTCCTTACCTACCCATTGTTTCCCTGGTATTTTCTTAAAGGAAGCAAGCATGCACAAAGAAAAATGAACGTAAAAAAATAGTAAAATTAAGAACCCGTCTACAGGAGGCCTCTTGCAAAATAATATTACAGGTTCTAAAACAAGAGATAACAAGCAGGGATAAGATTCAGCTAAAATAAAGTTATTCAGTAAAAGGTAACTGTGTTCTTGAGTGTATATCCTTTTACTGGCAAAAGCAAAAGAACAAGATCAGTAATAGTAACTGGCATTCAAGTATTTTTGGATGTGCATAAGTAATTGCATTGTGCATAAGAATAATTTCATTGTGAACTGACTATCAGTATGTATACCACGTGAAATTAAAGAATGTTCATAAACCAAATTTGGTGGAAGTGGGGTTTATTTTCTATTTTACCTCGTCTTTCACTGTATACTGTAAATGAAAAAGAGATTACTTCTGCATTTTAACAGTAGAGTTACAAACTTAACAATGCTACAAAATACTAATCCTATAGAAGCAACCTGGAGCAGAAATCAAACCAGGAAATAGTCAGTTCTTGACTACTCTGAGCCATACTTCACCTCACTTCTTATTTCAGAGGCATACAGTAGTCTGTAACTAACCTTAATGAATGAGAAAAACGGAGCTGAAGTTGCAAGTTTCAAAGCCTAATTTTAAAAGCGTTTGATTTAGTTCGCAAATACATCAAACAGCTCATTCAGGGCTTTAAGCTAGCGCCTTCTGAACAATGTCACTCATTTCTCAAAACTACTGTTTCCGGAAAGAAAAAAATAAGAAAGAAAAGAAAAAAAAGCTGAATATTTAAATAAGCAGCTCGTAGCTGTAGCACGTGCCCAGGGAAGGAGCGCAGCCCGTTCCCACTGCCGGGGGTTTTCCTCCCTTCCCTGTCACTCCGGCGCTCCAGACAACCGCTCGGCAGCCAGCCGACACCTTCGACTGAAAAAGCGCTATTCCTAAGGCGGACAGAAACGCTGCCCGTTCACCAGAACCTGCTTTCCCTCTGCGTTCGAAAGGCTGCCGATGTCATTCCCCTCCTCATGGAAAACTCTCCTTCACGGCGCGGCCCCGACCGGCCCCAGGCACCGTCCCGGCACGGCCGGCCCCGAGCCTTTGGGCTTGGGCTCCGCGCAGCGCTCGCTGCCCGACGGCTTCCCCCAAACTTTTATTTGACGAGCCAAGCGCGGCCCGGCCCGGTGCCGGCGGGCACCGAGGGGAGCGCGGCGCCACTTACGATCTCGGAGCGGCCGTCGCGGCAGGCGTTCTGGAAGCGGGCCTGCCTCTCCTCGTGCGGCCGGTCCCTGAAGCCGGTGTATTTAATCTGCGGGGAACAGGGCGCGCAATCAGGAGGGGCCAATCCCAGCGATAAGGGGACAGCGGAGTGCACTGACTGCGCCTCTCCGCGCCGCCGGCTCGGCTCCCGCCGCAGCTGAGGGGAGGTGCGGGGCTGCCCCGGCCCCTCCGCGGCCCGCGGAAACTTTCCCCTACGGCGGGCGGGCGGCGGGAGGGACAAGGGGGAGCCCCGCCGCCACCGCCGCCTTACCTCGCACTCGCGGCTCAGCTTCCTGAAGAACTCCTCGTTCTCGAACTTGCTCCGCTGGTCGGGGACAACCCGCGGCATGGTGGTGGGGCCGCCGCCGCCGGCTGCCCTCCTTCCTTCCTTCCCTCCCTCCCTCCCGCCCGCCCCGCGCTGTCCCAGCCCCAGCGCTCGCCTCGCCCTTTGTTAGCCCCCGCCGGCGGCGCCCCCCCTTCCCTCCTCCCGTCCCTCCTCCTCCCGCGGCGCACGCAGAGCAGCCGCAGCCGCCGCCGGAGCTCGATGCTGCCGCCGCCGCCGCCGCCGCCGCCGCCCGCTCCCGCCCCCAGCCCGCTCCCTCCCCTCCGACTTCCTCCCGGCTCGTAAACTCGGCCGAACAGCCGCGCCATTCACAACTCCGCCGCCGCCGCCGCGCATGCGCCGCCCGAGGCGGGAAGCGGGCGAGGGGTGACTCAGAGCCCCCTCCGCGTCCCTTGGCCGGGCGCTGTCTCGCCCGCGGCGGGGCCGCTCCGCTCGCTCCCCCCGTCACCGCTCCCCCCGTCACCGCGGCTCGGCGCTTTCCGCCTCTCCGCTGCGAGGAGGAGCAGCCCCAGCACTGCGGCGGGCGGGGAGCCGCCGCCCCCCGCGCCCCGGTGGCGATGGGGAGCGCTCCCCTCACAGCAGGGGCCCCGCACCTGCTGCGCCGGCCCGCTCGGGTGGGGAGCAGGCGGTGGCCGCGCCGCGTCCCCCCGCATCGAGGGTGGCGGTGAGGATGGGGCAGGTGGGAAGGGACAGCGCTGGCCTCGCATCCCCTCGCCTGGCTCCCTCCCCCAGGCCAGGGTGACGCCTGGAGGAGCCCGAGGGTGGTCCCAGAGCCCCGCCGCTGTCCGGCTGCCGCCCCAAACGCGGTGCATCCATCGGTCAGTGCCTCCGCCTGCCCGAGGCGGGGGCCTGTTCCCGAGGGGAGCAGGGGCACCCATCACCTCCTCAGGATGTGGCTCGGTGTCTTTGAAGTCGTGGTGTCAGTCTAGAACAAAACCAAAACCCAGCACTTCGCTGCAGCAGTGCTTGAAAAGTTCACTTTCAGGCTAGAAACACAGCAGCCTGAACTCTTGATTCTTCATGAGCATGCTTTTTTACAGGAGCTAATTCAATCAAAGAGCACTGCAGTACATACATCACCTACCCCTAAATCTGTTTTTTCATACATGCCTACTTTATACCTCAATTCTTCATTGCAGTCTACAACTTTCTCATGAGGGGAAGTGGAGGGGCAGGCACCCATCTGTTGTCTCTGGCAATTAATGACAGGACCCAAGGAAATGGCCTGAAGTTGTGTCAGGGGAGGTTTAGGTTGGATGTCAGAAAAAGATTCTTCACCCAGAGGCTGATTGGGCACTGGAACAGGCTGCCCGACAAAGTGGTCACATCACCAACAGTGACAGAGTTCAAGAAGCATTTGGACAATGTTCTCAGGCACATAAAGTGTCTCTTGGGGATGTCCTGTGCAGTTGTAAGAGTTGGATTCTATGATCCTTGTGGGTCCCTTCCAACTCAATATTCTGGGATTTTTTTTTTCCTACAACTACTCCCCCAGGTTTTTTTGCAGCTCTGGAGCATCATAAGGATGGCAGCATGAGCCAAAAAAACAAATTATGATACCTATTGCCAACATTAAAATATTAGAGCATATTAGATCTTTTGATAAAGAAATGAGGTTTTCTAACCTCTCAGTATTACAATCTTAACTTTACACATAGTCATGCAAATCGAAGCCAGCAATGCTAAGGTGAGCCAAAAGACATAATTTGAATCAAGTATGAGCAAAATAATAAAAAAATGAGTGAAGTAACTGTAACCCTTAACTTATTGTATACAGACTTCACAAAAAAAAACAACTTTGGCCTTTTCTTCTAAATGTAGAAAATATGCTATGAGAAACTTAATACATTTCTGATCAATAGGAAAACTGCAGACAACTGTTTAAACTGTTTCTTCTGATTTTTGGTATGTTACTGTATTGCAGATGTATAGGTAAATTCAGAAGTTAAAAGCATTAAAAGAACTGTTTTAAACGTGTTTTTTCAACCTGAAAAGAAAATACACTGAGCTTGAAAACATAAAATATTGTGTATTGTCTTGATTCATTTAGATTAATATCAACCCTTAAGTGAAATTTTCGTGAATGTCAGCCACATTTAAAAGGTCCCAAAATAAGACATTTTAAAAAAAATCCATATAACTATTCATCTTACAACAAGATCAATACCAGGAGCATAGGCCTGCAGGAGAGCTGCCAAGTTCATAAGGTAGAAATCTGCTCTCTTGACCTCCAATAATCTTTCACTACTTGCTACTACCTCACCCAGTTCTACCTCCTCAGCCCCGAAACTGACTTTGCCCTTTTCCAAACAACAGTTTGCAAAAAAAAACAAGGTCAAAAGTGAGATGAGTGGTTGTAAAGCCCTAAAATAAGAAACAGGAGATGTAATAACCTAGCAAGTTTTGTGTTTTGACCTTGGCATATATTTTTCAAGACTTTGGAAACAATACCAAATTTGACTACTTTCCCCCATGCAGCTCTTTGTTTAACATTTGTCATCCTGGAGTTTTCATCTTTCCAAAGTTTTTATTTTAAATAAAGTGAGTCAATATTATCAGAAAGTCTGTAAGAGATCGGACACTGCCCATGCTTGTTGCCTCAGTTAGTTGATGCAGAAACAGGACAGCAGGAAGGGGTGAGATAGAGCACAGTGGCACAGGATCATATTATTCTTCTGAATTTATCCAGTTTCTCTACACTAAGCTATCTAAGAGCTTTTGCTCTGAATAATGAATACCTTCTTAGCAAAGGGAACCAATTATTTCATATTCATATAAAGAAAACAATTATTTTAGACATGTTTTGTCATCAAGAAAAGCTACAAAATTGCAGCAGTTCTTCCTTTCTCTACCTCTCTCAGACCCTAACATTTAACAAGACAATTAGGGTCTTAAAGACAGCGAAGTTCTTATTTTTTTGTTCCTAACTAGATGGAGGAGAGGCACACAAACTAATAATGTCTTTGCTGCAAGAAAGGCTAGAGCATAATTTGCAGTTATTTACCCTGTTTGGCCGGAGTCACTGGCCACCAGCCAGACAGTCAACACAGATCAGAGGCAGCTTCGCAGGTGGTAGCTGGGGGACATGAGAGGCAAAGCTGAGGTTAACGTGTGAGAGATGGGATACAATCTCATGGGAATTCTGCAGCTCACCAAATTTTTTTTTTTTTTGCTTTTAGCACAACACACTGAAACAAGCTAGAACCTTTTTCCTTGTGCATAACCAAATGCAACTGCTTCCCAAAGGCATCTTGGTGTTATCTCCACAAAGCATTTCATCGTGGTTCAGGCTGCTCAGATTTTAGTAGGCTTAGCTCAGTCTGCAAATCCCTGGTTTGTTAATTCACAAGAACTTAGGTTGTTCATCAGTCCTCTGGGTGAGTCACCTTCAGAAAACAGAAATGGTCAAGCTTGTAGGCATGCTGCTTTCTGAGTGAATTCTCAGAACAGATCCCTTTCCAAAATAAGATCTAACATGTTTACAGTGCATTGATAATTGAGACAGAACACCACTGAAGGATTTACAGATGGAATGTTTTTGAGAAAGGGAGCTTTCTTCAAGTTCCAAGTCCTGTTATGTACTGTTCTTTCTATAACCCTTCTTTACCACATCTTTAGAACCTCTGGTTTCCCCTAGGTAGCAGCATTTGATGAACAACTGCATGGCACTGGTATTATATTGTTCTCTAGACTTCACACGTGTGAGACACTAATAAGCCAGACTCCTGTGTATCCATTGATCTATGGCAGCTGCAGTATAATCAAACACCAGCATTATGTATGTACAAGCTACTCTGTGATTATAGATCCATTAATAAACTGTTTGCAAGATATAATTATGCACATTAGGTGTGAAATGCAATCCACTTATGCAAGGTCTGTGCTTATGGGTACTACAAAACTGGGGGGCGGGGGGGGGGAAGGGGGAGGAATTGAGCAAATTAATTGCTCTTTTGCTCAGACTAATTTTCATTTCCCTGCTACTATAACTGATGCTTCCAGCCAGAATATCTTCATGGGAGTCACCCCACCAGTAGGGGGGTATTGCTGATCAGTTCATGGACCCACATGCAGAAATCTTCCTGAAATACTGTAGCTCACCCCCAGAGCAGCCTTTCATGTTTAGCCTGCATACATCAGCATAAAGATCTATCTTATCTGAGGACTCCCAAAACAATCCAAGTGAAAGATATGGGCAATGAAATGGACCATGAGCCATCAGAATCAGTTCATGTCTGTGGAAGCACTTTATGCAGAGATGGATGTAGGAACTCCAGAGGCAACAATGTGCAGCTTTCAGGACTTGGCCAAGTCCAAAGTTGAGAGCTAAATATCTTACCTAGCACACAGAGATAAGAGCCATACCACAACAGTTAAACAAAACAATCCAATTTTGCATTATGAGTGGGAAGTTGCCTACCACTTAAAAAACACCAAGCATGGCAGGTATGAGAGAGGAAACATCATCTCATGTCTCTTCTCTCTAAACCAGGCTACAAGACAGATGCATCTCTTCATTCCAGATTCCAAAGCTGGAGCCTTTTTCCTAAGAGAAGATGCCTACAGGTGCTACTCGAAATAACTTGAAGCATTTGGAGTACTCTGCCAGGAGACAGGACCCTTCCCTCACTGAGGCTGTCGAAGCCCAAGTTCCCAGCCTCCACTGTGAGCATCCCAGTCACAACTATTCTCACACTGGAGAAGCTCTATCAACACCTCTGCTTCAGCCTGGGTAACTACTACAGTGCAACAAAATACCTAAGTCTTCATGGGCAGGCCTACATGAAAAGCCAGGAGATACAGCCATCCTTTCCCAGCTGTGTGATTGGGACACCCTGGGCTGCCTCTGCTTGTAAGCACTGGCAGTTCAACAGTGTGCTTCACATATGAACAGCCTTTGTTTCAATAACATCCATGTGCTGCTTCTCCCCAAAAGCATGGCCTGTACAGCCTGGGACATCCACCTGAATACATCCTTCTGACACTTGATAGCCACTTTTTAATCATAAAAAAGGTGACAAATGTGTAAATATGAAAGTGCAGTGTGAAATCAGGTTCAGGAGTCTGGTGTAGCAAGGCTTGCCTCTGATCAATGACCTTGGTACACAACATCCTAATAAATTGAAAATCTGTTTAAATTCTTTCCATTAACCAGGGGAATACAGTTGGTTGGTTTTTTTTGGTTTTTTTTTTTCTCCTAGTAAAAACAATATGAAATGAAACTTGAGAACATCAGAGCAAATTATTCCTCCAAATGATGCAATGGAGCCTGAGTTACACAATTGTTAGAGAATTAAAACAGACTATCCCAAAAGGCTACTTGATTTTCATACTGGTTATTTGAGACAGTGATGATGATTGCAGTAGGTACATATTTCTATGATTCTGTGCTATCCATACATGTTTTGGCAATGGAAGTATGCAGTTTTTATTTTAAACCCCCTCTTTTTCTCATTTTGCCAATCACAGCACAAACTGTTAAATATTATCTGAAATCAGAGTCTCCCTTGTCTGGCAAGCAGAAGCCAGGACTGGGTGCCTCTTCCAGCTTTGCCTTTGGCCTTCTAAGTGATGATTTTGGGCATATGGCTTCCCCTCTAATGCCTTAATTCGCCCACCTAGCAAGTGACTGAGATCTCCAGATGAAGATACTGAGATATCTATGTAAAGAGCCAGGCACTGTCATTATCCCAGATGTTGAGCAATGAGGAGAAAGTTTAACTGAGCACAAAATGTGACTCACACAAGCCTAAATACATAAAAGGAAGTGTTTAAGAACTGCCTTTGTGAAAATAGCCCTGAAGATGCTCTTATCAGTACACAGACAGTGCTAATGGCACTGAACCGTATGTTGTTCAGACATAGTCTTTTCTGTGTCATCTACTGTACTGCTATCAGCCACACTGTCTCCTTACATTGCATTTGATAATCCATTAAAAACTTAAAATCATGGAATAGATTGGGGTGGAAGGGACCTTTAAAGGCTGTATAATTTAACCCCCCTGTAACAAGCAGGGACATCTTCAACTAGACCACGTTGCTCACAGTCCTAGCAAGCCTGACTTAGAATGTTTCTGGGAATTAGGGATCCACCACCTCTCTGGGCAACTAGTGTCAGTGCCTCACCACCCTCACTGTAAAAAATTTCTTCCTTATATCTAATCTAAATCAACCTTCTCTTTGTTTAAAACCATTACTTCTTGTTCTATTTCAACAGGCCCTGCTAAAACATTTGTCCCCACCTTTCTTATGAGCTCCCTTCAAGTACTGAAAAACTGCAATAAGGTTTCCCTGGAGCCTTTTGTTCTTCAGGCTGAATACTCCTAGCTCTCAGCCTTTCTTCATAGGGGAGGTGCTGCAGCCTCTGATCATCTTCACAGTCTTCTCTGAGCCAGCCCCAACAGGTTGATGTCCTTCCTGTTCTGGGATCCCCTGAGCTGAATGTAGTCCTCCAGATGGGGTCTCAGCAAAGCAGACTAAAGGCTCCCTTTACCTTCTTCAAAACCACATGCATGATTCTGGGGGGTGGCACGCGATGGTAGAGAGCCTTTTATAAATTTTAAAAGCATTAAGCATAATCACACATAAAAGGGCCAGACAAGATGTATAATCCCGGAGCTGTTCTGAGAGTGCCTGTGGATTTTCATATCTCAAGGGCTTCCAGACATGAGAATGGACAATGCAGACAGTTTCAGTTCCTCAGGCCTAGCACAAGCCAGCTGTAGTATTCAGGCAGCTCAGAGTGCATGTGAGCCTGCCCATCCAGGATATCTGAAGTTTCCTTCCAAATGAAAGGATCAGGATGACTGGTCACAAGCAGAGACCCTGTATAAAAGGCAGTCAAAATATGCACATGCTCTAGCAGCCTCCGCCACTTGAATCAATCTGATAAGCTAAATGCAACATCATCATTCTGGATTAATTATATTTTTTTCAGTCTTCAGGGGGTCTTGGGCTTTGGTTTTGTTTTGGGTTTTTCCCCTTCCTGTTAGACATTGGTTGACACAAACTAATTTGGTGGCTGATGTGAGAGAGGGGCTTGTATCCTGCATCAGTGTCTGTTCCTGCATGACCAGCACAGGGGATGTTAGGTTTCAAAGCATGGAAGCAAGGCCCTTGTAGGGACAGCTGTTCATGGGTTTAATTTGAGATCATGGGGAAGAAAGCTAAACAGTGACTCAAAGCTCTGTTCTTCTTTCACATGTGAATGTTTATTACTGAGCAAGCTGTCTTACAGTCTGTTATACTTTTGGTTATACTTAATAAAACAGTTAGAGGTGATTCAGTCTTGGTACAGATAATGTCCAAGTGACTTTTCAGATTCTAAAGAGATTATTCTTGTAAGCTTTGAGATATAATTATTTCCCCTCAGAGATCCAGTGGTGGAAAGAAATTGCATTTGTGAATGTGAATTTTTTTTTAACCTTCTCTTTCTATGAAGTTTTTCTGAAGATACTGTAACTCACTTGCTATTAGTCCTTACTAGTCCCTACTCAGTCCTGCTATTCAGTCATCTTGGTCACTTATATTTATCCACATGCCCAACTTTAAATTTGCCTCATAAAAGGCAACAAAATGTTGACTTTTAAACCATCAGATAATTCTAAAAATATTGTTCTTACTTAAAGAATTAATTTCACTCTCAAGGTGAGCACTTCAGAACTGAGCTGAGTTCTGCTGGTTTGTTACACAGTAACCACATCAGAACCTGCCCTTACATTTTCATACACCTAACACACTAGGCTGCCATGTCTCATTGTAACAAATTGATTGTTGCCTGTTTTATTGTGCTTTCAGAGGAAACACTGGTCCACTTAGGAGAACCGAGAGACTGGGATACAAAGTCATGAAACATGTTGTCTAATTAAACACTCAAGACTAGAAAGAGCTGCCACCATTTACAGATGGATTACCAAGGGTTGAATCTCTTGCTGAGGCTGATACTGGAAATTAGCAATATTTAAATTTATGTCTCAAACAAAGTCCACAAGGAAATATTCCTCTTTATCAGCACATTCCATCGCAGGCAGGTTTGGAGTGCTCTGGCACAAGGGGTGGCGACCGCTGCTTTCATTACAGAGCCCATAAAGTTTTAAAAAAATACTTGGCTGATGCTCTGGGGTGCTACCGAATTGTGCCAGGCTCATGTCAGCTCCAAGAAAGCAAAGCAAAGCCCATTTCTTGGGTGTGTGCTGCTGAGGGAGCTGCCTTTTCACCTTCTTTCCACACAGAGCTGTTATTGTTTTTGTTCGCATTGATCTTATCCTTGGAGAATTTGGAAGGGATTTCAAAAAGGCAGAGTGTTGACAGTAACTTTGTTTTCATGCTTCTCCTCTGTTGCTAGAGCTATTTGTTTTTACTGACTAGGAATTGAGATGGCCCCAGTCCTCCACCTTGATCCAAACGGGCGCGCCTCGGGTCAGAACGAAGCCTCATAGACTTTGCCTTGACTTCGTAAGGGCACAAGAATTTCCCCATGCACATTTGGTTGCATGTTCCAAGTTGAAGGGTTTATTTACAGCAGCTCCTCTGCCTTCTTTACATCCCAAGACAGATTTCTCAGCACATTCTACCACAGGATTTTCCTATTAGATGTGGATTTTCCCTCTTTTCAAGTGCTTAGCATTGTAATTTTTTGCAGTTTTGTTCCTTTCCCGCTCTGTCCAGACCTATGCTTACCAAGAGGAAGGAGATCAGCAAGACATCCACGGCCAACACTACAGCAGCAGCAAAAGAAGCAAGGCATGAGAGTGGCAGACGTTGCTCTTCACCCCTCAGTCACCTTTGTGGTCTCTGTTGGCAGCTGCAGCCTTTGTAGATGTCCAGTTGAGCTTGAGACTGACCCAGAGAACAAGAAGAAACAAAGGTCACTTCCAGTTTCACCAGAAAGAAATTCCAGTGGCTACTCCAACCCCATAATCCAGCCATGATTAATGTGTATCGAAGGCAGATCTGGTTTCATCAGAGATCCTGGATTTTAAACAGTCTTAACTGTTTGGGTAAAGGAAAAAAAAAAACACAAAACAAAACCACCCTGGAAAGCTGAAGGAGGAAAAATACATCTTAAATACAAAGTTGGATCTTGTCAAAGGGACATTAGCAAATGACAGTGTTCTCCACAAACACGGTCTGCTCTGCAGAGCAATAAAGCAAAGGTACTCTGGCTTCCTCAGGATTTGCACCTCCATTCTCCCTTTTCACTCATACCATGTAATCGAAAGGCTTTTGAAGGAATTTCTGAAGTCTGCTTTCCCTCCCACACTCAAATTTGCTTGAGTTTTACCTGCAGACTGAACAATTTGTGGTGTAAGAGAACAGAAAAGAGGGAAAAAATGCACACAGGTGTAGTGAGCTCCCACAACTTGCTTTACTACAAGTTCTGTGTCCAAATGAGTTTGTGCTGTGGAAGAAAAGTCCTTTCAGGACAAGAAGAGTAACTCCTGAACCTCTCACAAGGAACATCTCAGTATGAACTAGGCCAACCAACCTATGTCCACCATGGGGACCTGTCATTTTGGGGGGGTTAGCACCTGACTGGTTGATCTTCAAGTCACAGACCCTCTGTGAGATTTCAGATCAGAGCACTAAAGGTTTCCAAAAATAGTCCCCACTCTAGTTCTCCTGTTCAGCCATAATGCAGCAGTATCATTCCTTAACCTTGTTCTCAGAAACAGCTGAGATTTTTGGCTGCATTTTAAAACAAAAAGACAGAGATGAAGAAAAAAAGCAGGGGGTGGAAAAGAGCTTGAGGGAAATGCCTGGCATGGAAAGGCTTTAGCCTAAATAGCTGAGCTTTGGCAAAGCTGTAAGTAGTCAGACTGCTTCTTAGAGTGAAAACCACACGATGCACTTGATGGGTACAAACCCACTCACAAAAACCCAGACACCTCTCATATCTACAAAAACCTGTGCTCCACAGCAGATAGGGTGAGCAGTAATGAATGGGTTCAAGTCGCAGCAGCAAGATCAAGATTAGGTAACAGGAGAAGGTTTAACTGTGAAGATAACTTGAGTCCTGAAATAAGTTTCCCAGGAGAACTGAACTTCCATCACAGGAGGTTGTCAGAAGCAGATGGAGTGCAATCATCCCTGATACAGCACAGAACAGCTAAAAAGTGAACTGGGTGACACTTCAAGACTCCATTTGCTCTATACACAATCATCCACACATGCTAATAATGAGCAACAATTCTCTTCCCTTAGTGAAAGGATTTTATACATGTTGAAGTGATCTATCTTTTACATCCATATTTTAACAGAGACAATATCTCTATCCCAATCTGAAAGGAGCGGTGAAGCAGAGGCCCGTGGAGCTGTGTGACTTCTCTATGCTTATAGTAAAGTAGTTTGGGTAGGGCCAGCGACCAGTATTTAGAGTTCTGCATTCATCACTTCTCAACCCAAATTGTTCTTCTCCCTGGGAATTTCTTCGAAGTTCACATGCACATTTTTATGGCCACTGATTGATGGAGTTCCTTTTTTGACTGCTTCTTCTTCTGCTCTAGGGTTTATTTGAGCGCATTACCCTAGGATCTCCTTAGAGCTCATCCTCTCTTCTTTTCTCCAGCCAGGGGATTTCCACTCTGCTGTCAGATCCAAGGTTGCTTATGTCCCTTTTATCTAGCAGTCTCCTGTGTTTCATCTTTCTGAGGAAAGATCCTGAATGGGAGCTTTTCCTCCCCATTTTCATCATATACTCTTCAGTTCCAACCTGGCTGGTCTTCACTGTATATCTAACTATTCATAAAGTGGGGAATCCTCTTTATTTGATGTTTCTGTTCTTTCTTGTTCAAGGCTTTGTTTTAATTGTAGGAAGTCAAAGAGGCATCCTTTGGGAATCAAAGGAAGCCTCTTGAGCATATCAGAAGATTCCACAGATGTCAGAACATCCCACCACTGCCTAGCTGAGGATGTCTGGCGGGCAGCTCGTGATCTTGGCTTGTTTCACCACAACTTCTCTTTTGCTCTTAGCAGCAGCTTCCTTTATGTTATTGTGTAATAACAAATTTATGAGTATCGATTTTGAGTGTCACAGATCTGGGATCCAGAGGATCCAGAGGTTTTTGTTTTGCACTCTGCAGACTGATTTCACAGGGTGTTGGATCCTGACCCCCATCACATCTGCTCTCATGCAGTTTGGCAACAAACTCATCTTCCACCATGCCATCTTAATGGTTCTTTTCTGCTCTTATAAGGAGTCTGCCTTACTGCCATTGCAGAGCTTTGCCCTTTAGTATTTTTTATCTGGCAGGAACCTGAAGCATGCATTTCCAAAGATGAAAACCTGGTGTGCTCTTCATGCTACTGTTTTAGGGTCAAGACGGGGTATGTTTGGCCACCCACCTTAGGCTTCTGTCTCTGGGAAATGCCAAGTACATATTCAAGGGATTCACACCTTAGGCTTCAGCAGTAACAATCTGGATGAAAGTGTGCCAGAGACAACCTGCAATGGCACTCAGGGATTACCTTCCTGAGAGCTCTGCCTGCAGGCAGTATAGTCCTTCATCACCTCCAAGGCAAAGCTTGCAGGTTGTTATGAAGGAGAAACCAAGCCTAAGTAACTGTTACTTTGCAGCTTCATCAGTTAGTAAGTTGTCAGAGCAGGCCTGTTCTTCCTGGGCACCACTCATCTGAGAGGGGATTAAACAGTGACCAAGAAAATTGTTCTTAGCAGAATATATAGATTCTAACACTTAAACTTTCATGTAAGAGCACCAATAAAGCATTTCAGAACAGACCCCTAAGGTCCAGCTTTCCCTGTTTCAAGGTCTGTCACCCACCACATTGTGCATTTTGGTTGCTAAAGGCTGAATTTCAGTGGGTTTTCCCCCCTGGCTGGAATTCCATCTCCCACAGGAGAAGCCATAGACACCTGAAAGTGTCCCCAGGAAGCAAACTCCCCTTGACAATCACAAAGCTGGGAAAAGCCTCCACTTTCTGCTCACTAAAAATACACTCTAGTAATTTTGAATTCAAGTTGTTGCAGTCCCTGAATTCCTTTGGCACATACTGAAATTGAAGCTGGTTGAGTCATTCTGGTCTTTAGGTAACTAGAGCTTAACGTCAAAGCCACACACCACTGCCGTCCCCACCCAGGCACAGGAGTACAGAGAGTCCTAGCTGTGCTCTCAGTGGGTCTGTTTCCCAGCATTTATCACTAACACTGCATTTAGGAAGAGTGTGATTGTCTGCAAACATCTAACAAAAGCCCAGGAGCACCATGAAGTGATTGAACTCACTGCCTGGGAGCTTCTTGCTCCCACGGCTCCTGTCTGCGCATCAGCTTTCCCTCTGCTTTATGTGAAGGGCGTGCAAAGTGCTTTGAAAGTCAGGTCTGCACGTTTTCCTCTGGAGCTGCCTGTAATCCACCTTTTTTTTTTATGTTTACGTAGGCAAAAGGGAGTACCTCGGGTAACTAGCTGCAGTCCCAAGCATGGAGGCAGGCTGTTAAAAACATGCTGATGTCCTTGGTTTGGAAGTACCATCCTCCTCCGCTTTGTTGCTCAAACACCGGTATTTAATGACAAACAAGAACTTTTCTCCAAGGAGAGCAACATTGCCACAACACAGAAGTGAGAAAACAGGATCATGAGTTGCTAAGTGCAAAGTGCTACATTTGAAATAGAGTCAAAGCAGAGGTGGGCATGAATATGGACATGAAGATGGGTCTCTCCATCTCAATTCCTCTGCACTGCCTTTGAACTGAAGAGGAAGTGCTCATGGCAATGCAGGATGTAAAGCTGATTATGATTTGCTCTGTAAGAAAACACATGTATCCAGGGAGCACATGACTGCTGAAAGATTAAAAGGAGCCTAAAATTCAGCACTTTGTCTTTATCAGCAGTTGCACTAAGTACTTGCTTTTTTCATCCAGCTTTCTCTTCAAAGACTTCAGAAAATACTTTATAGACAGTTAAATGAACACCCCAGATCCTGAGAGCAAAGGTAGAGAAAGTGAGTAGTTTTATTTTCCAGCTCAGCTGCATAAAATGAGCTAAGCAAAGCAGCAACTGCAATTTCAAGTCACAGCCCCCATCTGCAGTAGCAGCTAGTTATATTCTCATCAACTATTCACTTACTGGTCTGTGAAAGCTGCCCAGCATTGAACTCTCCCTTGCTTTATTCTCCCCCTAGCTCCCCAAGTGTTTCAGAAAGTCTTGGACCCTTGCAGAGGCAATGTTCACACTTTTACTTTCCCGCATTTCCCATTAATCTGCTCAGAAACTATTTGAATAGTTTCTTTGTCTTTTTGATTTCCTAATTTCTATTTTGAGCACGTGAAGCCTTTGCTATGACAAGCGCTCCCCAGCAAAGCTCCTGTTTCTCTGCTGATGAATCTGTAACTTAAATATAGTGCCAAGCACCTGTGAGATGCACGTGTTCAAAGAGACAATTACAGCTCCTGGGGTACTAAGCCAGCAGCAGCTATTAAAAGTCATCTGGGCCAGAGACGGTGCTCCAGCTGCTGATGGCTTGTGAGGCAAGGAAGGGACCACTTGTCCATTTCTGGCACTCCTGGTGCAGGCAAGGCACACACACCTGGCACAGAGCTCAGAGGTGCTTCTATTGCAGTGGAACATAAGCCTCGGCCTAATCTTTCTTCCAAAGCTTCATTACTCTTGTGAGGGATTTTCCTGCAAGATGTATTGTCCTAACCCCAAGGGGTTGGCTTGTCAGGCACAGCTTTATCCTGACTTGTAAAGGCAGAAATACGAGATCAAGAGCAGCTGCTTTCTTTACATTGCCAATATGTTTCCAATGACTTGTGCTCTCGCTGTGCTCGTGGGTATGGCCCCAGCTCAGGAAGACATTTATTCAGCACATGCCTAAAAGCCATTGACCTGAATGAGCCTCAGGCTTGTGCCTCAGATTTGTTCTGAATCAAGGCCTGATAGACGGGATATTTTTTTCTGCTCATTTAAACATTGAAACCCAAGACTGTAACACAGTATATTGAAATGTCCCTCTGCTGCTGTTCCATCAGCTCATGAATCTTGTGGAAAGGCCATCAGTTACAGGTTGCTGCAACTGTGGTAAAAACTGAACATTACATTTATCTTTTCATAGTGTGCATTAATGATTAAGATGTATGATGTTTTCTTGCTATCAGATTTAGAAAATTTGGAAGCTTGTGGCATATGATGGACTCCTTGAAATGTTTTCCTTGGATTGAATATCAGGTTGCATTTTGATTAGGAGAAAAATATAGCAGGGGAAGGCAGGCAGTGATGAATTAACAATTTCCTATTGCTTTCTCAGACTTACTATTCATTTTAGGTGGAACAAATTTGTGTCAATAGAAAATTCCATAGAGGCATTGATTTATTTGGAATTTAAAGATACAGTAAAGAAAACATTCAAAGAGTCTTAATCATGAAGAATATGGTTTTGATTAACTCTAGGATTTTTTAAAAAAGAACTAATTATTTTCCAAGCTGTGACAATTTCCAGCTTTCTCTTTATACCAACACTTTAGGTAGAGGCATATTGTTTCTAAAAGAAAAAAAGCAGCGCTGTTTAGGTTTCTGCCATACAGCACCAACACTAAACTAGCCTCATCTGTCATATCCAGCTGCCATTTGCCTTTGGGTTTTTCTAATTAAAATAATATCAGAGGAACCAA
Source organism: Vidua chalybeata (assembly GCF_026979565.1). Classification (NCBI taxonomy): domain Eukaryota; kingdom Metazoa; phylum Chordata; class Aves; order Passeriformes; family Viduidae; genus Vidua; species Vidua chalybeata. The sequence continues at coordinate 12,911,116 of NC_071540.1, forward strand.
CAATGGACCCCTACCCACACCAAAGAGGGGAAGCTTAAGACAACTCCAAAATTACCCACTGGAGCCAATACTTGCTTCCCTGATAGCCCTTTCACTTTTGAAAAGGTTTTGGAAAATGCAGCTCACAATAAAATTCTCCATCACTCTAAGGGAAAAACAATTGGTCAAAAAATTAAACAGTAATAAACCCAGTGAATTCTAAGCAAGGCTGACAGTTGTGCTCAGAGCAACACGATCACAGAGGAAGGGTCATGCCAGTGACCTGCCTGTGCAGCTGCTGTCATGAAGGTGTCCCTGAGCAGGCTGGTGCCCCCAGCTGCATTTCCAACACCAGAAAGGCACAAGTTACAGCCCTAGTGCTGCTGGCAGCGTCTTGCTCGACAAAGACACTGATCCAGCTGCAGCCGTGCATTCAGGGGCATGGATGGGATGATTTACAGCCTGAGCTGGTTTGGGGCTGGCTGCTGGAGACCATCTCCTGCAGAGCAGGGAGCAGAGAGGAGGGAGGTGCAACCCTTCAAAGGGCAGATAAATGCTCCCCCTGATGATGCTCCAGTCTGGACTTCATGTCTTAGAAGTCTTTCCCAACCTAAATGATTCTCTGTATCTGTGTTCCCAAGCCCATACAATGAGACACCTAAACACCACCCACCACACCTGTACAGCAACTTCCACACATGCCAGAAAGATCTGGAAACTTGGAGCAACTATCCCACATGGTCTAAAACCTACTGGTGCCTCCCAGGCATCCTGAAGTAATTCAAAGTTGGGACTAATGCTGTTTCAAAGGGCTCCCCATATCAGAAAACAGATAATGCAAGAACACATACATTTAAATGAGGAAAGGGGCTGTGGATCTTTTAGATTTAAATGAAGAATTGTATCATGTGTGATAATTACAGCCTTTGCAGGCAGCAAATGCTTCAGTCAAGTTCACGCTCCTTTAATTAAAAGAGCTGCATCTCCTTCCACGTTACATATCCTCATCTAAATAATGAACTTTCAAAGCACATGACCCGATGAATACTGCCTCCAGATTGCACATTCAGTATCTTCAACAAATAAGGCTATACTTTCAACTACTGACTAGTTATGAATAGCAGTTTAAAATAACAAAGCAGCCATTCAAATGCAAAGCTAAGATGGCATTTCAAGTGGTAAAATTGTTTGGAATTGTCACTAATGGGAGCCATTCTGCTCCAGTCAGCAGCCTGTTGTCACAGAGCTGGACACCCCAGAGACTCCTACCTCTCCATCACATTGAGCTCAACTTGGCCCTTGAGTTCAAGCTAATTGGAGCAGGCGATGGACAGCCAGAGCACGACCTCCTTGGCTTTGTTTACAGAGGAAGCTCTTCTCATTAGATAGCTGGATGAGTCTGCACATTGCTGGGAGACAAATATACGGACTTTCACTTGTAGGTCAGCAGTTCAGATCTGATGGGGATGAGTAATGACAAGCTAATTGATCTCAGATGGCCGCTTGGTGGTCTCTGCAAAATGAATTTGGTGATCTGGGTTCAGGTCTCAGGGGATGAGCATCCACGTCGTAGAAAATCGGCACTGCAGAACCCCTCTGGAAGGAGATATGGAAAACACCCCTTTTCTCATTCGTAGAGGAGTCCCTTGGCGGCAGGGCTGCAGCACTCTGACAGCCGGAGTCGAGGAGGTGGTGGCTCTTTCTGAGAAACTCCACAGCAGCTCTGAAGAGCTGGGCTGTTTCCTCAGCCGGCTCCTCTGCTCCCAGAGGTTTGCTAACAGCCCCTCTGCGTGCCGGGGAACTTGATGCCCACGCCTAATTGGAGAAATGCTGACGATGTTCTCTTCTAATCAGAAACTACCGTTTGCATTCTGGCTCTCTAATAATTAAAACATGACCCTATGCAATTCATCTTCCGGCTAAAATTAGTGATTTTTAGCGGCAATGTATTTCTTAAATTGCGTCCAGTGGGGCAGAAAGAGCCTGGAAAACTCCTGTCCTCAGGAGGGTCATTTATTCTGACAGCAATGCTAAAGCATATATCTTTCTGTCACGGTTCTGGCCCTCAGAAGAATTTCTAGATACAGTATTGCTTTTTTAATTTCTTTTGTTTAAACATTATTAATTGCCTCCTCAGCCCTCTTCACTGAAAACAATTGTCTGGGGTCAGACTTGAGGGCTGTTGTTTCCATTCCTGCTATGCACAAAGGACTGCTCCATTTCAGAGCCTTGCTGGAGGAGCTGCAAACGGACTGATCCTGCTCTGCCACTGCTTCATCCTGGACTCGCTTTTTTAATACCAAAGTTGCTCAGCAGGTTTACTCCCTATTTGCAGGGGTAGGCAAACCTCAGTCTCTCCAACAGCATCGACCTAAGGCCAGAGGTACCAAAGCTGAGGGGTGCTCGAAAGGGCTCCAGTGTCGGCACATCCCCGTTTCGTAGCTGACCCTTGGAGGCAGCAGCTCCGGCAGGCACGTGGGGAGGATGTGCCTGAGCCAGCGGGCATGGCCAGCCTCACACAGCCTCAAACAGCAGTTTCTGTTTGGCTTGTCCCCATGGGAAGCTGCCGTGGAAAACTGGTAAATACTCCAAGGAGGAAGTCTGCGCGGGTCGGTGGGGAGGTGAAGCACCGGCTTTGTTCTCCGTCCCAGACACAGCGCGGGGCCTCGGGCGAGCCCCGGGGCTCCCGCCCGGCCGTGCAGGCAGGTGTGGGCAGCGGCTCTGCCCGAGCACAGCCCCGGGGGCCAGGCAGGTCCGGCGGGCACACACAGGGATGGAGACTAGCAGCGCTGCTGCACCCGCAGCAGGACGAGACGGCACCGGCTGCCCTTCTCCCCCCGAAGTCCTTTTGCACCCCGAAACGTGAAGGACAGCACCAGTTTGTTAGTGATGGGAAAATACACGGGGGTGCTGAGAGGGAGAGCACTGAAGGAGCGCAAAGCGCTGTATTTGCATGTATAATAGCCATGTTTGTTGCTCCCTCCTCTACTCCCCCTCATTTTCCCCTCCCTGCTTCTCCTGACATAAATTAGGGAGCAGGCAGGAGCTGCGCCGGGGCTCATCTGCTGGTAATTTGGTTGGGGCAGGGTGTAGCCGCGGCATGCAAATCCGCTTTTGCTTCCTCTTCTGCCTCGAATGGGCGCCTTGGCACGCAGCGCTGCTGGCGAGGCCGGCGGTCGGGAGCTGCGTGCCCAGAGCCCAGGCCACCACAATTCCTCGTGGCTGACCCCAGGCGTGGCAAAGCTGGCCAAGGATGATCCTCCCGTGGCACGGAGCCAATGTACCACGTCCTGCATTGCTTCCTCCCCACGGCGAGAGCAGTGGGGCTTCCCAACCACTCCTGCCCCTCTCGGAGGGCACTGGCCAGATCCCACCATTCACAGAATGTTTTAAATTTGGAGGAGAGCCTGACTGGGGCACAGCATGGAGCACTGAGGCCATTCCTCCTGGCCCTTCCCAAGCTTCCCCACCTGCATGGATGATGGTGGGGATTAACGGGAGGACAGCCTCACACTCAAGTCACTTTCCCCAGGCAATCAGGGCTGCCATGGTCCCTCTGTGTATGCTTAATCCTGTGCCAGCTCTGGGCAGGATTTACACCAGTAACAGTTTACTCCAATTTAGAAAACCCCATGCTTTCTAGGCGGGTGCTGGCACAGCTGTCAGCAGGGTAAGGACTGGGCAGCAAATCTGGGCATCAGCATCAGCCCTGCAGATCTCATTGTGGTGGCCACAAGTGGATGGGGCCACGACCCTTTTGGGCAATGCAGTGGACTGCAAGGCCTGGGCAGAAGACACCCAAGCTTCTGGTGGGCAGCAGGCACGAGAAGTGATGCCCATAATTGCTCTCTAGATCTACTACATCTTTACCCTCCTGCTGCTGTGGTGGATGTTGTATTCAAATCCAAGTCTGATGTCAAAAATAGCCATGGCTAATGCCTCTTGGTTCTCCTCCATCCTTTCAGCAGATCTGTTTCATCCAGCAGTGGCCACATCCCTCCCTATGCCCTATGGGCCGGGGTCTACATGAAAACCCTGCCCTGCACTGCTGCATCCTCCTCCAGGGTCATGTCAGCCATATGTAGTTGGTGCCTTTCCCCTTCCAGCATGCAAAGAGCAAGTTGTATTAACTCTCAAGCAGCCTGGCAAGGAAATATTCCATTTGTTTGCCCCCAGCCATCCCAAACAAGCCCTCCTGTAGCAGTGGCTGCTCACTACCCCCATCCCAAAGCATCAACTGCAGCGAGCAGCAGCACACCCCTCTGCAGGGTGTAGGATGTCTGGCAGGAGAGAGCACAAAGGTGTGTGCTCTTTATCCTCCTGCCTCACAGTGAAACACCCAGCCTTCCAGCACAGCCACACTCTCTCATCTCAGTGCCTGTGCTGAGCTCGAGGCGCGGTGGCAACACATGACTTGCCACATGAAGAGGATGCAGCACGCCTGGTCCTCCTCCACAGCAGGAGGGGACTGTGAGGAGGTGTTTGATAACCCATGGGGTTTTGTGACTCTCAAAGCCCCCACAAATCTCAGCTGAGAATCTGCCAGTGCATTTACTTTGGTGTTGGGTTCAGGACCTAAAGATTTGATACCATCCCTCTCATGCAGCTTCTTGTATCCCTTCACCAAAGCTGCTCCCTCAAAGCTCATGGTTCAGCACTGGGTGACACCAGTCTGGGAAGAGCTGCCCTCTGGATTAAAAACCTTCCTACACACATGAGCACATGTGCTTGCATTTGTGCTTTCAGGCCCTGCTCACCCCTGCAATCAAACAGCACATTTCTAAAACTCCACAGGGTAAAGGTGCATTTGATTCCTAATGAAGTCTCCACACACAGACCCCAGAGACTCCTTAGACTGCTCTGTGTTTATTTCCAGGCTTCTGGAATAGAAAGACAATCCCTGCTCCAAGATTTATAAGTGAGTCCTGCAGCTGATGAGACCCCAGCTCCCCCTGCCCACAGGGACCCTGGGCTGGGTGGAAGGGAGGGGGGACATCCCTGGGGCTGCACATCCCTCAGGAATGAATTCTAGAGTTCATTTTCCCTTTGAGTAAGGGAAGTTCTGGGTTTGGTACAAGGGAAGTAGGTGCCCATGTGAGCAGTGTTAGCCTCGTGTTGGAAGGAAAGCCATTTTCTGGAAAACACCTACCATACAAGAAGCAGGTTTAGTATTTTCTATGCTGTACATTTTTCTTCATAGTAAGGCCAGGGATACATTTTTCATGCATTGTAGAGAGGCAGATTTTGAGATCTGATGTTTGGAGACATTGAAAAGTTAATGATTTTCTGGTGAAGGCAGGAATTTCTGTGCAATAAGAGCTTGAACCCGTTGGAGGGAGAGGGAGCAAGGCTGTTCTCACACTTCCCAGGAGGTTCAGAACTGGTGCCCACTGGAGCTAACTGGGCAGCTCACACTCATTTTAGACAATCAGTAGCAGCTCTCTGATGGCTCGTGGGCTGGATCTGGGCTGTCAAATGTTACAGAGGACCCTATGTTAGTCTGCTGCCCTGTTTCACTCCGGAGATACAGGGTACAGAGGAAAAGGCTGTGTGGGTTTGTGATGTTTTCCAACCACTTTTCCTGCCTGGCCAAATGAGAAGAGCTCGTTTCTAAATGATAACACGTGGCAAATACTCCTGACTACAGATGGGAAGAGCCCAGCACGACATTCCGCAGGATGTAAGCCTTCTCCGGGTGTTTCCCTGCACTGGAAATATCACCTTCAGATCAAAAAAGGAACCTCGCAGCCGAACACAACTCAACAGCTGATTTATGTCGTGGAAAAGCCAGAGCTGCTCATCAAAAACAAACTTAAAAATAACATTGTGGTTGATGTTCTCACAGTTCATAAATATTCCCACTCACTCCACAGTTTGGGGGGGGATTTTTTCTTGGAGGGAAGGGGGGAAGTGGTGCAAGCCAGGATTGTGAGCTTTTTATTTGTGTTAAATGCAAAGAAGAAAACCCACCTAGCAGCTCTGCATCTGAAGCTGCCTGGGCTTCATTGCTGGAGGAGGAACCAGCTCTGCCCTTTGCTCCAGCATCCTCTTGCCAGGCTTCCAGTGCTGGCTCTCAGCCAGCCCTGCAGCCTCTCACTGGTGCATTATTCACCCAAGCTCTCCCAGAGCAGGCAAACCCTGCTGGCTGTGCCTGTACACCACAGCGTGCCCTGGTTTCTGGCGGGGTTTTACACCCAGATAAAAATCGATTGCTGTTTTATATCAGAAATCCCCATGGCTGCAGCTCTCCACCTTCCCACAGGCAAAATAAATCACTCTTTCACCCTCCCCACACACACACAGATGCTTCACACAACAGGGACTAAGCCAGGGAGGAGACAAGCTGCATTTGACCACCAGCATGTGCAGCCACAGGGCCCTGGCTCCTAAATCCCTTGGCACTTTGGCTGCCAATGCATGGCAACCTTGGTGGGCAGTTGTCTGCAGTGGCTTCTACTTCAAATTAGAACAGCAACTGCCCTGACCTGGAGAGGAACAAATTAAGGTAAGAAATCCTACTTTTCGTGTTGGGACATTACAAGCTCACAAATGTACACAACAGAGGTCCCTGGGGGAATCTGAGGGTGCATGTACCAGCTTTGCCAGCCTGGTAGAGGATCTCAGAGGAAACTTAAAAATCCATGCATGTGACTTGGAAGAAGAGACTCAGTTGCATCACAGCCCAGACCAGCTATGTCTTGTGAAACCAAACCGTGATTAAAACAACAGACATGTTTTGGTTGGCTTTTTTTTTTTTTTTTTTAACCTGCTTTAGATCTCTCATTGAGGAAAGCTCGAACATGACTCACCCATGGCTTCCAGACCAAGGAAAAAAAAAATTAAAAAAAGAGAAAACAACCCCCCAAAAAAAATCCCCAAACCATTTTCTAACCAAATGTTTGAATGCATTTGTTTTTGGCGTGCCCATGGGCAGGCTGCGAGACCAGCCCTGCCAAGCCTACTCGCCGCCTCACGCAGCTCAACTCGAATTTTGAGTAATCCCCACAAGCTGTTTGATGTGGTTGATCCTGGCAAGAACTGGGGTCGATACAGGTGAATGGCTGCACTTTCACTTTCTTCACCATCTATACAAACTTGCCACCATCTCATGAGTGGGACCTGGCCATCCTGCTGCCACACGCTGCAGTAACATGGCCCTCCCCACCACAAGCCTCGGGGAAGTCAGGATCTGCCCTGGGAAGTCTCTGTAGAGGAGAAGTAGCTCTTGATTCTGTTTACTGGGAGCTCAGGGAGGCACCTTTGGCAAATGCATGAGTAAACATGTCTAATTGTTGGTTGCAAAGTCCCCCGAGCATCATTTAGACTTAGCCCATATGGACCCAGGCTCCACCTCTGCACGGGCATGCTGGGCATGTCCCTGCCTGCTCCTGTCTTCCCTGAGCATGGGGGGACACCCAGGGCGCTGCCGGGACAGAGCGGCCATAGATGGGCTGCATGAGAATTAACATGGAAAGAGAGAGGAGAAAAAACTTGGGTATTTCAAAAGCCTCTGGAAGGCTTCTGAACTTCTCATACCAGCAATTGAACAGAACATTGTAGGAATTACCTCCAGTAATAGGTTGGTCTTGGCTTTGACATTGCTTTTAGCCCCAAGCTCCGTATTAAGCAGGCCAAAGCCGACAGAAGCTCTCTTAATGCATTATTTCTTAATAAAGCAACCCAATATCTTTTCTCTATAGATTTTGGCATTCTCAGCATTAGCCAACGTTCCTGGAGAGTGCTGGGGCGTGTGGGGTGAGCCCTTCTGTGGGCAGCTGAGGAGCCCAGTCCTGAGCTCACACACCCACTTCCCTGCAATGGAAGTTGGGTTTTTTGGTGTCTAAGTGGGTTGTATGAGAAAAGGAGGGTGGAAAGGAGAGGAAATCCAAGCTCTGATGGATGGAAGTGGACTGTCAATCTCACACCAAGAACAGTGTTTGATCCATCACCAGAAAGCAACTTTGGAGGAGGAAGGCAAAGGCAATGCTCAAAGCCTGGGGGCAAAAGTTAACTGATAAACCCTCCAAACTACCTGGAGGGTTTTGCAGAGGGGGTCAGTGCTGTGCAGGGCCAGGAATCAGGGAAGAGCAGAAACCCCAGCAAGCCAGCACACAGGGGGAGCAACTGGCAATCAAGCAGGATGCTTCACCAGCTGAATGCTTCTTGAACCATGATCATGCTTCTTTTCCAGACAAGAAAAAATACCTCAGAAGCTCTTCCCCGCCTCCAGCCCAGTGCCTTTGCTTGCTGGATCTATATCAGAAGACTGTAGTACTCACCCAGGGGTTTTTATTTAGCGTCCCTGCCTTTGTGCCAGCAGACCTTGCATGGCAGGTTCAGTCACTTTCCATGGGGCCTTAAGAATTCAATTTTGCTTTTAAATTTGCTGCCTCTAGGCAAGATGTAGCAAGTTTTTATGTGCATGGTGCCTCTTTGTCTGCATAGTGGTCTCATTCCTAACGAGGAGAAGGAAAACAAAAATTCTATCTCTCTAAAGGATGCTATTGTGTGAAATTATTAAGTAAACAGGGGAGCTGGGGCGGGATTTGCCCAGACTCACGTGCTGTGAGTGGCAGGGCTGGCTGGAGTGGAGCCTGGGTTTAAGTCTCCCCCTTCTCCAGCAACACTGCTTGCCAGGCCCAGCTTTCATAAGAGTTTCTTTTCAGAGTTGCTCTCTCAGAGCAGAGGAGAGCAGGAATGCTCCAGCCCTGCATCCCACTCCCAGCACCATCCACCTTCCCTGCGGGGAGGTTTTGGCATGAGCTCCCCCATTCGTTTTTCTCTTTACTGCTGCCAGAGACCCAGCCAGTGATAAACAGCAGCGGGTGCCTTTTAATTAACATCCTCATTTCAAGGCAACATATTATTTTCATTAAAATCCATAAATAGTCTCTGCTTGGACCTTTTCTTATGCCTTATATTGAAAGCAAATCAAACCCTACCCCTGGCATCTGGATCCCATACTTCCTCCACAGGATGCTTTGCTGCAGAGGCTGCACCTGAGTGGGCTCAACTCACAGGACAGGGATTTCCCAGTAGGAAAGACAGCAGCAGATGAGATGTTTTGGGGGATGCTTCTCTCTGCGTGAGGAAGTTACTGTTTCAGATACAACAGAGGACAGAGCTCAGGGAGCACTGGAGCACAGCATCCCTGGCAGTGTCCCATCCTGGACCAAATCCCTTCTTGTCTCACGTGGACCCTTCTGCCCTGGGGCAGCTCTGGACTCACCTACATGACAGCATGTGACACTTTGTGGTAAGCACATTTCTCTCTCTCTCTCAGGATTTTTTATAGAGGTGCACAGAGAGAAAAGAAGAGAAAACAATTTCTATTTCTGCTCCTTGTTTTTCCTATGCGGAATGTTTGAAGAATTGTTTACCTGGGGTGATTGCTTGATTGGATTCTGGTGAGGATTGTTTGAGCCTGATAGCCAATCAAATCCACCTGTGTCTAGACTCTCGCGAGAAAGTCACAAATTGTTAGTTAGATATAGTAGTTAAAACAAGTAAGTTTGTAGTTTTAGTATCTTCCTTCATATAGTATATTAATATATTATAACATAGTTATAATAAAAAAACATCATTCAGCCTTCTGAACTAGAGTTAGACATCATAATTTCTTCCCACTGAGTTCGCCTACATTTTACAATAACCCTTTTCTTCCTAAACTGAGTGCTTTTAAATTAGACAGGCTGACCTGAGTTAGCCAGGCCTAAATCTGCAGTACTTTGGGATCTGGGCTGAAGAAGTGGTATAAGTGAAAAATCACCCCACAAAAAGCAGGTGTGAGGGCACTGTGTTGGTAAGAGGTGGGTCTGGCATGCCAGGCTGGTCAAGGGGGGCTGCACGTGGTGCAGAGGTGCATGTGAGCATGGCAGAGGGGCACAGGGGTGTGCATGCATGGATAACAGTTCTCCCTTGCAAAGCAGGAAAAAGGCTGAGCAGGGTCTGTCCCAGAGCAGCCAGCACAGCTCATCTCTCCAATGTGCTCCCAATATGTTCCCAGCACCGTGTCCCCGGTGCGATCTGGGCAGGCCTGCCAGGGCACAAAGAGGCCTCAGTCCGCTCCCTGCTTTCACTGGCCATTCTTCAATCTCTTTTTCCCCACACTAAAGTCTACTTCCACACACAAAGCCTCAGTTTGTCCCTGAAACTCCCTGCAGAAGCGCTGCTGTCCTTTCCTACAGGCAAGGGGCCAAAGCATCATGCAGAGAGATTTCCCCCATTGAGATGAGCACCACACTGGGAGGTTTCCCACAGCCACACAGCAAGCAGACCACCCCACTGAGCCCTATCCTTCCCATCTCTTCCTGGGTCACCCTCACCCCCAGGCTCATCCTTGCCTGCTCCTGTGTGCTGAAGAGAAATGCCTTTGCTGCAGTGGCTTTGGCAACGACTGTTACCCCGATGACTTTTCCAGGAGAGCTGGTGAATGAGATGTTTGTCTCTTGGTTCTTCACAGTTTATCCAGCCAGGTTTATTCTCAGGGAGTGGCTGGGGTTTGTGCTGCCCCAGCCCGGGAGCTAGCCTGAAGGGATCCAGTTCCCAGGGACAAAATAAATCTATTAGTTGAACATGATCCCTGTGCAATGCAGCACCCTTGGACTCCACCCAGCATAGAATTTTCCTCCAGTTTGGGGCCTTATTGCAAATCTGTGACAAAGCCTAGATTTATCAGATTATTAATTTTGACCCCACTATCAAACATAACCCAAACACAGAACTCACCCCAGAGTGATCTACCAGGCGATCTCCAAGCCCTGCCATGCTAGGCACAAGTTGATTTAATGAGGGGGCCACAGTGGTTTGGCATGAGCTGCTCAGGCATTTTGTGGAGGGGGATAAATAAATGCAGGGCACCCACTGACTGTCAGCAGGTGACTGCTGTAGGACCTCACGGTCAAGGCATCCTTCCAGACCTCCTGAAAGCCTCATGAATCTGCTCTTTAAGCACTGGTAAATAGCAAAGCTACTGTCCCTTGTTCCTTGCTGCTGGTAGGGACACATCCTGCTGTCCCTTTTGGCAGGCATGTCTGGGAGTGCTGATGGCCTTGGTTTGCCCTCAGTGGGTCTCATAGCTTTGAGAAGGTCTCCCGGAACTTGCCTTGCGTTACAGACCAAACTTGAGCATGTGAGAGCTTATTCTGCCTTTGGTTTCATATTTTGATCAAAGCAAATATTCAGAGGCCTCCAGACCCTGGAGCTGGGGATGGAAACTTGCCACAATGCTCAGAAGCTCAACCGGCCATCAAGTCCAGGGAGTTCCTATAGAGCTGTGTCCACCCACAGCCAGGACATCCCTGCATCCAGCACCGTGCTGCCAGCACCAGCTGCAAGGAGGGAAGTTTGGTTGCTTGTCACTGAGGAGCTCAAAACAAATGGATTTGTATAAAATGCACTCACTCCATTCCTGGCCTCAGCAGCAGCCGGCTGCCTGCCCAGGAGGGAATATGTTGTAATGAGCTCATTTTCTAGCTTGGATTTAAACCAAATGGTCACCTGCACATAGAAACAATGATCATAGGACAATCTGGTGCCCCTTAAAAACCCCCAGCTCAAATCCAAGCCTGGGAGAGCCCGGCATGCAGACGTGACCCAAGGGGCAGCCAGGCGTGCTGACTGCAGCCGTGCCGGAGGCTGACGGCTGAGCCCTGCAGCGATAAAACCCGACTTGCTGGCGGTTTTTTGGCTGGGCCTCTCTTGAGCAAGGAGTGTCTGAAGTGGGGTTTCTCACTGTGCTATTGTCCTTTGGAAGCCACCATCCAGCTTTAGCCCACAGACACTGCCTCGCTGAAGCGGGCAGCCCTGGCATCCAGCCCGCAGGGATCTCGGAGCCCTGCCATCCCAGCCCTGCCTGCTTCCTGCTCCTGCACAGGGATGAGGAGAGGAACATCTTCTGCAGCAGCAACTGAAATCTATCTGACATTCAAAACAACGTCTGGAGTTCATTAGAGCAGCAATCCGCAGATTGGGCATCAGGCACTTCTGAGGGATCACACAAAGGCGCTTCACGGGGGTGTGAGCTCGCGTCGGCGCGTTTTCTTCACGGCCCAAATTATTACAGGATCCAGATGTGCTCAAAGGCACATCTGCAGTGTGTGTAAGCCCGTAGGCTCCCCAGCCCTTTCCTAAGCCTGCTGAGGCCATTCCTGCCTGCTGTGCTGCCCAGCACACGAACCTTACCCTGCCTGAGGGCCGCAGAAAAGCAACAGGACCTGAGGACACGTCACCTCAGGAATGAACACTTTTATAAGCAGAGATAATCTTCAAACCAGGCTTAAAGTTAAACCTGTGCTTGAATGTCTTGTGGCTACATAGCAGCCCTGGGCTCACGGGCAGATGGGCTGGTTTCCTGCCTGGCTGCACCCACTGCAGGGCTTAATTAAATTACAGCAATTAAGGGACATCAGTGTTGCTGCTTTCCATAGTTCCAAGCTCAGTCCTTCAGCTGGGCAGTGGCAACACCAGTTCCTCCCCAGCAAAACCCCATAGTCTGGTTTGCAGAAGCACTAATCAATGCAAAATGCCTGCAAGCTGCTGAGCAGCCCTGAGGTTGCCTTCAATAGAAAGGGGAGACAGGTTCCCCTCCATGCAGAGATCCCCTTCTCCTGCCATCCTCAGCAAAGTTCCCTGACCACTCCATCTGCTCACAGCTCGAGTCCTTGCGCACCTAATGATGCTTGTGTAACACAGGCCGAACACATCCCGTCCTTGTCAACAGGTTAAGCCTTGAGAAATTTAGTGATGTTGGAAAAGAGCTGCTTGTGAATGGAGCCCCGTTGGATTAGTCCAAACAAAACACATGTGATGGATTAAAAATAAAAATGCTATTAAATTCTTTCAGGATGTGAAATTTAACAAAAGGCCTGTTGTGCACAGGATGGAGGGGAAACGCCAGAGTCGGGACCGGGAGCTCACTTAGCCAGGCAGTTTTGGAAGGACCACCTTGGATTTATTTTGCCCCACTATAACTGGATTTTGCATGTAGGTTTTGTTCATGGAGTGATCTATTAATGCCTCTGTCTTGTCTCCCTGGGTTCCCCTTGCCCCAGACTTCCACAGAGGGCACTCCAGGGCAGGCTGGGTGCAAAGGGCTGTGCCAGAAAGCAGAGCTCTCCCTCCCTGCCTGGGAAGCCATGACCTTTCCCAGCAAGCAGAAACAAAACCCGACAAATTCCAGAAAGTTTCAAAATCACAGCGGCAAAACCCCAGAGCATCGCCTGGGAGCGGAAAAGCCCTTTTCAGATCGACACTGGAAGCTTTTCGGCTCCGATTCCCAAATGCTTCAGTCCAAAAATCACTATATTTTTCCTTTTTTTTTCCCCCAAGGGGAAATCTGTGACTCCACCAAAGCCACATGTGGCACAAGGGTATTGTCAGCCATCACGGCTCAGAAAGCAGGACAGAGATGACCCAACGCTGCCCTGGCAGCACTTCTTGCTCCTCCAGGCTGCTTTCTGCCCCTCTCGCTCTGTGCCCAGTTCACATAATCCCTGCTTCTTCTGCTGGCCGGCTGAGAGGAGCCTGCCAAGCTGGAAGAGGGCCCGGAGCCCTGGCCCACCGCAGCTAATGCAATATTTACTGCTGCGGAGCAGTGCTGGAGGCTGCCGAGAATGGGCTGCTTTGTGCGGGGCAGCTGCGGGAGGGTGGGGGTTCCCGGGGGTCCCCCCACCGCCCTCCTGCTCAGGGCATCTGGGGTGAAACCAAAGCTTCCCAGGGCACAGTGGAGCTCAGACATGAGCTGGACATGGGCTGTGGGACGTGCACATGAGAGTGTCAGTGTGTCCAAAGGCCTTTCCACGGGGCTCCAGGGCCATCTGGGGACATGGGGACAGTCTCGTGGTGTGGGGCAGTCGGGTGACTCTCCTGCCACGATGGCTGCTCAGATCATTTCTTCGTGGGAAGATGGTAATAACAAGTGGAAAAGTGGCCAGAGTCTGCAGGATCTTGATTTACAGGAGTGAGGAGCCATGGCATGTGCCCTGCTGCTGGGGGGGGCTGGTAGGGAGATGCCCCCACTGCATGCCAAGAGCCCCGTACGGGGACTCTTTTAGTTAATAAAGTGCAGCTTTTGTGCAACCTCCTGCTTTTTCAGCAGAAAGCAAAAAAGCATTTTCCAACAGCAGCAGGCAGAGACCTGCAAACTGCACTCTTCTTCTCAGGTAGCTGTATTTTATTGACCAGTTTTACTGAGAAATTGCCCACAGGACTGAATTGGAGCTGCTCCAGTGACCTTTGTGGGTCACTACCAAGGATGCCTTTGGCCCCAAGAGCAAAAGCATTGCTGTCTCATCAAGGATTCAACTGCCATGGCTTTCAACTGGGGAAGGTGCTGGGCTGAGCTTCTGGGAAAACCCAGGCTGGGGAAACTACAGTGCCTTGGGAAAACCTGGCTGGGACATGTGCTATCTTTCCAAACCTGGCATAGTGCCCCTCTGAAAATCTTGCTCTGGGATGTATCTGAGGTCAGCCAGGGAGGCAACTGTGACACAGGAAAGGCCATTCCCCCATAGTGTCTCTGGGGTGGGGTATGTGCATGATACGGGCACTGGACCCCTGAAGTGAGCTGCTCATGTGAGAGCTTTGAAAGTGATGGGATCATCTGCATCCTCACTGTGGAATGGCTGCACCAGCCAGACAGCCTGGACTCACCACATCACCGGCTGGTTAGTGCTGAAGAGTTAAACCAAGCTGAGAAACACAGCTGGGTGGTAGGGGCTGCTCAGCCTCCATTCATGTTCCTCTGTAGTCAGTAGCTGTTATTCCTCCTACAACAGCCACCTGCTCTACCCAGAGTACAGCAGCAGGCAGGGTACTCATTTGGAGGTGATTACCAGTGTGTTAATAACTTAATTCTGCCTCTGTGTCCCAGGTTCTCAGCCGTGTTTGCCAGTGGGGCAGGCTGGCTGCTCCAGCCTTTCCTCTTACTCCTGCTACAGGTGGAAGGGAATGACTTCTCCAGCACGAGTCCATTTGGTGCTAAAAACAGGAAATCAGTTTTCTATCGATTGGCATTTCTCTTAACGTATTCTCGCAAGTGCTCATTAAATTTTCATTCAATTATCCCGGGCCACGTTGTATTTTTTTCCCCACGTCCTTTTCAGAAGGAATAGGCGATAATGGAGGCATCCATCCCTCCCGTGGAAGCAGCCCGTTCAAGCTAATCTAATCAAGGAAAGGCAAATCTTAATAAAGGAGGAGGGCAGAGCAGTCCTCGTACCAGGATGGCTGATGGTATAATGACCTGTCTTCTGAAGAAGCAGCACAGCCAAAGCTCTCCTGGTGCCATTAACGTTCGATATGTCAGAGCTGAAGGTACCAGTGAGAGGAAAACAACATCATTAAGCAGGACACTCTCATGCTGGAAGGGAAGGCACATTTATATTCTGACAGGGGATTATCTAGGCAGCAATAATAATAGCAGGAGTAATAACAATAATAATAAATCATTATCACTTGGCATTGCGGCTGTACTGGGACCCAAGGGTGTGAAATGGCTCTAGCAGAGTTAAAAGGGTGAATGGTAGACAGGAGCATCAACAGGAGAAGACACCTGGGACAAATCCCTGCCTGCTCCTGCCTCAGTTTACCCAGCTGCAAAGGCAGTTTGGATTTGCTCCTACGCTGTCCAGAAGAGTTTTTCTCTGCAAAAGCACCACACTTGGTGCAGAGCCCCCAAGGACTGCCTAGCTTTTGCTCAGCCCATTGCAACAAGAACAAGAGGGATGGTGCCAAATCCAGATCTTGTCCTAGCTTGAAGGTGAGCTTGTTCTTGGAGCTTTTTCAGACCTTCACATAAAACCTCAGGAGAACATTTGTCATAAGGCTTGTGACAACAGCTCGTCCATCTGCAATGCTGATAAGCCCAGCCACCAGCCAAAATATATTCCAGATTTGGCTCCAAATGCCACATGTTTGACCCACCTCTGAGGACCACACATTTCAGACAGATGTGTTGCTCCTCTGTGCAGCACCTTACCGGGGTAATGTCTGTGTGGCACCGTTGTGCAGTCACTGCTTTAGTGCGCGAGCGAGTGCTCAGTCTCGGGGAGATACGCACGCTGCTATCGCTGCCTTGGGTAGGGCTGGCTCTTGGCAGAGATGGGCGAGCCGGGGAGAGCTGGGCCCTGGCTAATCTCCAGAGCCTGTCTGAGTGGTTACATGTGAGGGTGGGAGCCTCACTGCATACGCCACCCTTTATCTGGGTTTCAAGAAAGCCTTTGATAAAGAACCACAAGGCAGACAGCGGCGGCAGCTGAAAGGGTCGGGGATCAAGGTAGCAAAGGAAGACCTGACTCCAAACCAAAAGGGCCTTGGTGGCTGTCCCGAAGGGTTGGCTCCTGCTTGAGGTGGGATGGGGGTGTTCTCTCCAGAGCAGGGGAGTGGAGGGGGAGAGGGGAAGTGAGGCTGCACTATGGCTGTGCATCCTCCTTGCACATAATTTTGCTGCACTCATTCCCTTTGCTCTGCCTCTTGCAAAGACCTAATTTATCTCTGGCAATGGTTTGTTCTGTCCAGCTTGGGCATGGAGAGAGGAATGCCATACATCCCATAGGCATGTGGTGCTGTCCCACAGCATGTCCAACACCCCTGCAGCACTCCCATCCCCTTCGCTATTGCCCCAGGTGCACTCTTGGCAAATGTGAGCCTTGAAAGGAGGGAAGAGATTCAGGAGCTCAGGAAATGCTCAAAGCAAATAAGTGTTTTAGCTGAAGTGCTGAGAGCTCTTTCCCTGAGTGCTTGTGGTAAGCTCCATTACCGCTGGGGCTCGGGACCTTCAGTGATGTGCAGGCGGGGAGAGCGCTCCTTAATGCCAGATTGGAGCTGTCTTTCGTAATGCAATTATTCCTCAATAATCTCGAAATTGAATACAATTAGGAAAGGAAGAGGGGGGAGAATGTGCAGTGGTGGTCGGGATCTGTTATGCAGTCAGGGCCACAGGCTCTGGGGCATCTTCTCCACGCGGAGCTGGCTGAAGTGTTTACCTTAACAGTGAGGAGTAAAGAGGAGGGTTTGGGACTCTTCTTTTCCCTTTCATCTTGAAAAATAATTAGGCTCAAAAGTGTTTCAGAAGAGGCTTGCAAGCTTCAAGTCAAGCTTCTGAAGAGCCTTATCAAAGCAGCAGCATCTCCGTCTGCGGAACTCCCCCGGGTTACGGAGCTGTGCTGTTGTCCCTGGGTAACCCTTCCCAGCCGGAGGGATCTGAGGCCAGGATGCAGGGATCATAAAATCACAGAATAGTTTGGGTTGGAAGGAACCTTAAAGGTTATCTTGTTCTACCCCTCTGCCATGGACAGGGACACCTTCTATGAAAAGCATGGAGAATCCATCCATGAGTGGAAGTACCCTAAAATCCAACAGTTTCCTTGCTAGGGCTGATTCTGAAACCCCTGTTGTCAATGTTGTCCCTATCTTTTATCCCTGTAGGCAAATGGTTTCTTTAAACTGACAATTAAATACGGCCGGTGTTGGGGGCTGAAGGATGGAGGAGAATCTGTAGGGTTTGGGGGTCTCCACATCCCTGGGTATGGATGTAGAGAACACCCCCAGACCCCTCTGTGACTCTAAAGCTTTAGGACTTTCACTGGCAGGGGGGAACCACGGAGCTCCTGGACCACAGCTGGCAGTGTTTCACCATCCCTGGACAGACACTCCCCCCACTCCCAGACAGACACCCCCCAGAGAGACAGCTCACCAGTTTCTGGGAAATCTTAGCCATGGAAAAAAAAAAATTCCCAGTCCTGAGTGACTCATGGGGGAGATAATTGCCTACACTGCTTGTTTTTCTTCCTACTTCTGCCTAAAGAAACCATCATCTCCAATGCCTGGCACTGGGACACCACAACTTTCACCATTTCCCTTTGTTTTGTCTGAATTATTCACTCCGGGAGGATGGGGTATGGGGGGGGTTGTTTCTCTTGCTGCCAGAGCCCCCGGCAGCAGACACAGCTGGAGATGTGCCTGGTCCCCAGAGGAGCCACCCCACTGTGCAGATTCTGGAGGCTAGAAAGGGTTGTGTTGGCAGACAAAATTTCTCCCTTCACCCCATCCAGTGTTTTCATGAAACCTGGGGGACCATGATCACCCCTGGGGCTGATTTTGGATCCCACTGGGCCCATAACTTGGGCTGAAGTCGGGGCAAGGGCCACAAGTACTGCACACATCCCTCCCCAGGAAGGCACCAGCTTTCTTTTTCTCCAGGACTGAGGCTGGAGAAAAGCAACAAAAGCTCTACAGGCAACCCACGGCTCACATGCCCACTTGTCCTGTCTCAGGGATCCCAATGGAGGGCCCAGCCTCAGTGCCCTGGCCAGACAGGGACTGTGGTACCCCAGCGCACACAGCAGCCCTGGGTCCTCTGAACACCCCCCACACCGTTATAAAAGCTTTGCTGAATCAGATCTAAACCAGGCCTGGAAATTCCTTTGGCATGAGCTGAGCTGGGGATTTCAAACCACATATAGCTATTTCATTGCAACGCCTGTGCTTTCTTTTAAATATATAGATGTATTTTGCTTTGGGGAGGGTGGGGGTTCTGCTGCTTTACCAGCCCCTGGGTTTTGTAGAGTCCCCATCCCAATGCTGTTCAGCATTCCAGGGCTGCCCCACTCCCATACTAAAAGCTCTTTCCTTCTGGCTGCTGGCTCATTAATACAGCTCAATTAATGCTTCCTCCCCTGGTGTCCAAAGGTATTGGATTCTCAGTCCCTTCTCGCCCTGCTCCATTGGTCTGGTACTGAGTACCAGGACTCTTACTCCTCTCTGGGGTTAAAAGGGTTTTTGTGGAGATTTTTCCCTTTCAGGCTTGGGGAGCAGGGATTTCTTATGTGTCACTGGAGCAACACTGGTGCAGAACAGAGACACATAACCTTTGTCTTGGCTTTACCTGTGACTTCAGAGCACATTTAAACACATACCCTGGCTAAGTGAGGAACATGGGGTTGCTCACCCCACAACCACCACCCTGTTTCCCAGGGGAGATCCTCCTAGTGCTGCCACAGGGGCATGAACCAGCTCTGATGCCACAAGAGATGGAAACTGGGCAAGCAGGAGAGTTTTTCCAGGGTGGGATTAAAATGTAATCAATTCCACCAGAGGCCCTGCCTACCATGGCTGTGCAGGGCTCCCGTCCCACAGCCCTCTAGTCCCCTTCCCCTGCCCACCTCCATGGAAAACACCTTCACAGGGAGACGCTGGGAGCTTTTAATAGAAAATCAGAAGTTTAAATTGGCACATCAGCAGCTGAGGTAGTGCTGTGCTGACAGTTTATTTAAGGAAAAAAAAAAAAAAGGAATAAAAGGAATAGTAATAATATTGAACATGCAAAGCAGAGTGAGGGAGAAGGGGACTGTTCCAGCCATACTTCCTGTTTCTGTTTGGGGAGACTAAGGAAACACTAGCCCCAGGCTCAGAGTAATGGGACATTTAAAGTTTAAACTGCATTGCTTTGCTGTTTGACTAGCAGAGGATGTTTGGGTCTGGGGACTGGGTATGGCTTTAGAGGTGGCATTGCTCCCTGAGCTGGGGCCCAGACAACACCTAGCAAGATCCAAAACCCAGGGGCTTCTCTTGGGATGCTCTGCCACAGCTCCCCAGGACAATTACATAAAATATTTCCTTTCCTCCACAGGGATGGCAGGAAGTCACCTGGCAGAAGCTCACATGGGCAGAATTTTTCCCAAATGCCAGGCAGACTTCTGGTAGCAGAGGGCTCCTTTTGAACAATTTCTCATTGCAACAGCCACAAAAGAGAAGTGAGGAGGAGAAAAATGGGCTGAGCTGCTCCATTTGCTTTGCCAGCCAGATGTTCCCTGGTTGGGACAGGTTGGAGGCTGGAGAAGCAGCAGGGAGGGATGGGGCTGGGTACTGGGTGGGCTGGGCAGGGTGTCAAGCATCTGTGCTTCCATGGAGGGAAAAGACTCTCCAAAGGGATTTTCTGTTGGAAAGGATTCTATAATTACCTGGTTATAATTATTCCCTACAGTCCCTAGCAGCCCAGCCCCAGCTCAGCATTCCCCCACTATGGACCTGGACATCTCCACCCCAAATATTTAACATCCAGCCTGTTACCACTTTTCTGGTAGCAAATTCCTTCCCAAATCTCCCCTGCAATTTGTGGCAGGCAAACCTTGTTTGAGTTTGAGGATTTAGCACATTTTTGCTGCACTGCTTTTTTGCAGAGAGGGCTTGGGGCTGTCTGGAGTGTGTTTTGTGTGGTCTGGCCACCCCCGAGCACAGCATCCCACACCCCACCTCACGAGGGGCACCCCAGCATCCATCCTGCCCAGCCCCAGCAGCAGGAAGGCACACCCAAGGACCATCCCTGCAGCCTGGTCCCTCTGCCTGTGCCCCTGCACATCTGGGGCTGCCACTGAAACTCAAGGTCGTTGGGCTTTTATGTTGTTCTTTCTTTTTCCATTTTATGTGGTTTGTGGGCATATAATGGAAGGTGGATTCTGGATGGGTTTGTTCTCTTGCCAGCCTGAATTATTAATCCAGTCGGGCTTCTTTCTTTCTTTCTTTCCTTTTTTTTTTTTTTTTTTTTTTTTTTTTTTTTTTTTTTTTTTTTTTCCCCTGTGTATTTTATTTTAGGCAATGACAAAGTCACTGGCTGGTAAGGCTGGCCCTCGCACCGGTCTCCAATTGCATCGCTCACCGAAGCACAGCCGCACCCTGGCCCACGGCAGCAAGAAGATGCCAGCCTTGGGAAGCGTCCAGGGGTTTATCTGCTGGTGGTGCTGCCCCTGGCTCGGCACAGCCGGCAGGGAGGAGCCCGGGAGTGCCCTGAGCCTCTGTCCTGTGTAATCTATAGCGTTTTGCTGGAAGAGAGGGTTGAAGGGTGAATTAAAGCCTTCTCCTGATGCTGCCTGTGCCAGAGGCGATGAGCACGCAGGGCTGGGCAGCCATCCTCACCAAAAGGCACGGCGCTGGGCGATGAGGAGTTAAAAGCCTGGCCAGGGCGGAGCAGGACCAGAGGAGATCCTGTTCCCCCCCGCAGTTTAATCAGCACCCAGAGCCGTTCCCAGCTCCCCCAGGCTGCCCCCATCCCTTGCAAGCCGGGATGTGCCCGCTCCCCATCAATCCCAGTGCAGAGTAACGCAGCCCAGTCCACCGCGGCAGGGACACCCCAGCTACGTGTCCCAAGGTGGAGGGGCAGCCCAAGGCATCGTCCGCCGCGGGCAGTATTTTGGGGCCCCCCCAAGCCCCCCGCCCCCGCCCGGAGGCGATTGCCGGCAGGAGGCCGCAGGGAGGCGGCGATGCGGCTCTGCTCCCCGGGGCGCGGGCAGCCGTGGCACCCGCCGTGGCTTTGGGTGGCCCTGGCCCACCCAGCCGCACCAGGAGCCTTGCTGGCTGAGCGGCCGCGGCTTGTTATGGCTGTATCTGATTGTCCCCATGTGCACCCTGCGTGCCCTCTCCTCTTCCTCGCGGGGACCAGGGCGCTGGAACTACAGTGGGGACCCAACCCTGAGCACACACCAGAGAATCCACATCAGAGGGAATGGGTGGGAGCACCCCCGCACGCAGGAGCAATGCCAGGGAGCTGGGGATGCCCGGCTTTGCCAGGTCTCTGCTGGAGGGCCGCTGGGACTGCCCTCCCCTTGAAAGATCCTTCCTTTGACACCAGCGGAGGGGTGAGAGACGCCCCCAGGTTTGCAGCGCTCTGTGCCCGCCTGCTGCCCCATCCACGGGCAGGCATCGAGGCATCACACAGCTGATGGCCTGGGAGCATTTATTTATACCGGCGAGACTGGGAGAGTGTTATTAAACTGAGCATCGCCAAACGGCCACTGCGGAGGGGCGGATGCTCCCTGGCACCGCGGGGCTGACACTGCAATTCCCATCACACAGCGCTGGGCGAGCAGCCTTCTCCTTGGGAGTGAGAACCGGCTTCCCGTGCGCTCGGTGCTAACGAAGCCCCCGGGCGCCCAGGCAGCAGGAGGGCCTGCGGTGACGAGACAAAAGCACTTGTTGAAAGGGGCAGCCAGGTGGGAGCAGCTCCGGCACCTCTCCGGCTCATCACGGCGCGGCTGCAGCGCGCTCGGCTGTGCGGCACCGCCGGCGCTTTGCCTCTTAATTGGTGACCCCCGGCTGGCAGCAGCAATTAGAGCCCCAGCCCTCCCCTCCCCCGGGACACTCATTAACCACCTCTGGCTTTATCCCGCCGGGAGCTGCGGCGCGGGAGGACGGGGGGAAGTGACACGGTGCCGGCCATGTGCGCCCCGCTCTGCCCACCCTGGCTGCAGCGGGGTGACAATTTGTAGCTGCACTAATTGGCCCTGTTGATGCCAAGTAGCGTTGACTGGAAAGTGGGGAGGTCAGCAGATAAGGGTGATCCTCCTCCTCCTTGGAGCTGGGGCTGCCTGTCCCCAGGGGCTTCTGATTTGCATTTACTCTCTTCCCCGAAGGAGGTTCTGTAGCAAGTAAGCTACCAAGGTGATACTTCACTGTCAGCTCCAGCTCCGGAGAGGGGAAGGATTCAGCAGCAAGATGAAGAAAAATACTCTGGAAAATGCTCTGACCGAGCATTTGAGGCCAGATACTTACAGTTTTGGTTATACTGAAGCCTATTTTATCCCTGTCTGGCGTAATGTTATTTTCCATAACTTCTAGCTAAACAGAATCAGGACACAACCTGTTAATGTCACCTTCTGAACTTGCCATTTTGTGAGACCTGAAAAAGGGGGAAATCACTAAAAACTACAAGTATGAACCCATCTCTGCACACCAGTCTGGGCAGCACAAAACAACCTCCTCTTCTGCCTGTGGAAAGCTGAAGCTTTGCTGAAAAATAGGGACTTCAGTGTAGAAACCTGGGCCTCCAGGTGGGCAGCAAGGGTCTAGCCCCGAAATTACTGCACTGATGCAGCAGGCTGGGAAGGCCTGGTGAAACACAGCACTCATCTTTGCCCTCCATCCAGACATCAGATGACTCCCCTCTGAGATGAGATACGCAGCTCGCCGCAGGAAGCCGTTGCTGTCAAGGACAGATCCTGGTGGCAAACAGCATCTTTGATCTCGCCGTGGCTGTTACTGGCAAGGCTGCCCTGTGGGGTTGGCTGCGAACGTGGCGCAGCAGGCTCCCTGCTCCCAGCCTCAAATATCTGTCTGTTCCACTTCGGCCACAAAGCCTCCCCCGGACTAGAAAGAGGGAAAATTACATGCTACGATTTGCAGATCTGGCAGAGATAAATCCCCCACGGAAGGCGCGCCTGGAGATGCCAAGGCCGATAGCGCCAGGCTGAGCGTGTCGTGGGAGCGCCCTGTCTCCCGCCGAGCCCACTGCGCTGACACTGGGGCTGTCCTGCTCCCGGGGAGAAGCTGGGAAAGTCCCTCCTGCCCCGCTTGGGGGTGGCAGTGGGCCAGGCCAATCCCATAAAACCCTGAGGGTGGATCACTCCACAGGCAAAATCGTCTTGGATTAAACGTGGGAGAAAAAGCAGAGCAGTTATGCAAAAAGAGTGGCCACTCATGTAGTGAGAGAGTTTGGCCTCAGCTGCTGTTTGGCCTCAGCCAGGCTCAGCAGCATCTTGAAGAGGCAGAAGGGATGGAAAGGACAGACAGCTCCCAGCAGACCATCAGCTAGGAATGATGGGGTGGGTACCAGCCCTTCCAGGACGATGCTGAGTGGGACGCTGAGCGGAAGGGCTGCTGGCTCTCGCAGGCTGTCAGCTGAAAGCTGAGACGAGCCCAGGAAGGGGGGAAAAAGCCCTGACGTGTGCCGTATTTCATAACATGAGATGTGAAACTTTAATGGGCTCTGCGATATCAAGGAGAACAGGAAGCCCGGACCTGTACGTGGTGCATGAAACCCAACAGCAACACGCGATACCATCACACGCTCCTTCGCCCGCGGCGTCTGCCAGCAGCCCCTGAGGACAATCCCGCCCGCCTGCACTGCACCAGCTCTTTGCTTAGCTCCAAGACATGAGATACTGACCCCAAGAGCTGCGACAAAGCAGCAAACAGAGTTCTAAATAAAAAGCAATGATGCCCGAGGCCAGGCTCCGGCGGAGGGCGAGCTGGGAAGACACCGCAGCACTCGGGGCTGGCAGCTGCGGCACCGTGAGTTGTGGCCAGTGCTGTATTTCTCCGTGGCAAAGCTGAGCAGTAAATCCTGGACAGAGGATCTCAGGGAGGCACCAAGGGAGAGTCACTGACAAAATGTATGGCTCAAAGGCAGTAGAGACATGCCATAAATATAGGAGGTGTGCAGGAGAGCTGGCCCCTGCACTTCCCGAGAGGAGGCTCATCCCCTTGCCTGTCCTCTTCTCTCATTTCAGTTTGTCAGTGTTCATTGTTGTTAAAATGCCCCACACTCTGGAAGGAGCTGGTACCTGTTCCTGGCAGCACTGGGGATGGCCACAAGGGTAACAACGGCCTTGACTCACAGCAGCAGCAGCAGGAATAAAAGAGAGATGAGATCTGGGGTAGTGACATCTGCAAGCCCTGTCCCTGTCACCACTATCCATGGTTGGCCTCTCCTGGGGTTTACCCCCCTCGCTGCATCTGACAGGCTCATTCATCATTGACCTCCACCAAAACCAAACCTTGTGGCTGTTCCCACACCCTAAGGCCAGAAAAGATGATTTCAGCCATGCCGGCACTTATCCCAGTGAATAAACCTGCAGCAGTCACAACCTCTCTGCCAAGTGACACCAGTGGTGGCTGGTCAGGCTATGATAGAGAATAATGTGAGAGCTGAATGTGCCAGCCCTTGATGGGTGGCACTGAGGTGGCACTGGGATGGCACTGGGGTGGCACTGGGATGGCACTGGGGTGGCACTGGGATGGCACTGGGGTGGCACTGGGATGCAGGCTGACACACAGGCTGTAAGCACACTGGGATCTCATTGCAGGTAGGGGAAAATTAGCTTCTGTACTTCTGAACAGTGGCCAAGGAATTGGAGAACATTATCAGTGAGCTGAAGAAGGAAAGGGAAAAGGTCTCCTGGGAGGATTAACCTGACATTTGATCCCACAGCAGTGATTTACACCCCAGGTATCTATGGGCTTGGGAAGAGAATCCAAAAATGAGTTCAAAGCGATGAGGTGGGAAATCCTGTCAGAAATATGGAGGAATAAAAGCAGCTGAGAGGTGAACTAAGCAATATTTATCCAGGAATTAAAAAGAATGATGAAGAAATAAAGTTCTGTTGATGACTTCACTTTGGGACTTTGTCCTGATCCAGGATTTATAGGCCACATATCTTTCTTATTTGGGGACAGACTTGCAGACCTGTGCCCTTACCCATCACATGAGGCAGCTGTGGGTACCACACATCTGGCTTTCCTGGGCACAGTTGCTGCTTCTGCCTGGAAACCACATTGGGAGCAAAATCTGAGCCTGGGATGAGAAATGATCCCATCCAACAATGACAGCCACCACATTATGATGGGGCAGCTGCAGCCCTGACCTTGAACTAACAGCCTGTTGATAGGAAATTGCAATTCCAAAAAGGAACATGTTCCTCTAGCCCAGAATTCTGATGACAACAGCAGAACCTCAGTGAGCTCATCCCTGCAAAGACATTTCTGTCCGAAAGTGAAGATTTCATTTCCAAAGGTCTGCATGTTCACAAGTCACAGTGAGGAAGAATAAAGCTATGAAAGAGATTCCAGCCAGGAATACGGACCCAGCAGCGCTTCTGCTGCAGGGGCTGAGAGAGGCACACCGCTCCGGGACTGGACTCGATCTGCGGTGCGAGAGCAGCACAACTCAGCTTCCAAAAACCCTAATCCCTCGTCCGGCGAGTGAGAGAACCGCGGACAGAGCCGGGCTCTGCCCCCACGCGTGCAGCACGCACCGAGCACAGTCCTCGGGGCAGAGGGGTTAATTACACACCCCCACATCAATTAACCCCCCAAATCAATTAACCCCCAAATCAATTAACCCCCCAAATCAATTAACCCCCCAGCCCGGCTGTGCCCGCCGCTCCCCCGGGCCCCGCTGGCGGCCGCTGCCCCGCCGCGACCCCTGGCGGCCGCGCGGGGAACGGCCCCGGTCCGTGAGCGGCGGCGCCCCGGGCCCGGCGGCTCCGACCCGCGGCCCGTGAGCCCCGAGCGCCTGCAGCGCTCCTGCCGGCCCTCCAGAAAAGGTTTTCTGCCACGTCCATCAGCATTTAGAAGCTCTTTAATGTCTGGGCTACTCCCCGCTGAGTTGTAAATAATTTTTTCCAGCATGAATATTGTTTACTAACACGTTACTGGGGCTTTCTTTTCCAAAGAGGGATGTGGCTTGGACACGGATGGCGACAGCTCAGCTGGGGCTCTGGACCGCATTCAATGGCTGATCTTTGTAATTAATTTACCATATTCAGAGTGAAACTCTGCCATTTAGAAACAAAACATTGTATCCTCTCAGTCTCAATATTTTATTCACCGTTTTCTTATGTTCTATCCTGATTTCAGCCCTTAATCAGAACAGGGGTTTGCCTCTGGATTTAACACATGCACTGCTTATGCCTCAGTATGTGCAGTGTTACACCTCAGCAGGGGGAGACTCAGCCCTGCTCTGCTGAGACCCCACCTGCAGTGCTGTGCCCAGCTCTGAGACCCCAGCATAAGGAGCACAGGGATCTGCTGGAGTGAGTCCAGAGGAAGCTACAAAGATGCTCTGAGGGATGGAGCACCTCTTCTTCTGGAGACAGACTGAGAGGGCTGCAGGTGTTCAGCCTGGAGAAAGGAAGGCTCGAGGGATGCCTTAGAGCCTGTTCCAGTACCCAGAGGGGCTCCAAGAGACCTGGAGAGGGACTTTTGACAGGGGCATGGAGTGACAGGATGAGGGAGAATGGCTTCAGACTGACAGAGGGCAGGATTAGATTGGGTATTAGAAAGAAATTCTTCCCTGTGAGGGTGTTGAGGCCCTGGCACTGGTTGCCCTGACAAGCTGTGTCTGTCCCATCCCTGGAAGTGTCCGAGGCCAGGCTGGACAGGGCTCTGAGCAAGCTGGTCTAGTGGAAGGTGTCTGTGCCCATGGCAGGGGGTGGACTGGATGATTTAGGGATTTAGGGTCCCTTCCAACACAAAACATTCTAGAATTCTCTGATTCTATGCCATGCTCCCTCAGCCTCTGGGGATCCAGAGAAACCCCCAGGAGACAAGTTGTTTCTTTTGCCTGTGTAAAGCAGAGCCCAGATGCCCAAGCACACAAGCTCTGGCTGTTGGAGAAGTAGCTGCAATGTGTAGTGCTGCAATGTGACGCTGGGAAATTACACAGTCAACAGAGCTGCTCTAATGAGAAAATGAAGCAGCCATCATATGGTGTTGGTTTAGTACTCAAGTATGAAGAATAGGGGAAAGGGAGGAAAATAATGCCAAACCAACCTCAACCCCCCAGGAGTTTAGAGAGGTGCTTTGTGCAAACACGCTGCTTTTACCCCAAGGAGCAAACAGTGCTGCTCCCCGCACCCGTTCCGGGCTGCAATTCATCTGGTTCCGGCAAATCAGGAACAAAGTCCCCAGCTCTATTAAAAGCCACCTCTTGTGGCATCTTGAACGTCTGAGCAGCTCAACATTGCTTTGTAAGAGGCTGGCGAGGGTGAAGGAAATGAAAGCGTCATTCAGCATGACGCCATTCAGCTCTTCCCCACAAGACATGATGCTTTTGTCATTTGAGGCACCTGGTAGCTTCCAGAAGTGCGGGCCAGCATCTCCCTCAGAAACTTTTGAAATCCTCATGCTTTTTTCTAAAAATTGTGTGTTTGGGATCTGGTGAGAGCTGGTCTTGCTGGGGAATGCAACACTCTGTGACTACCTTTCACCTCCTATGGCTACAAAAAATGAAACATCCTTTGGAAGGAGTCCCAGGGCTGGTGTCTAAAGATAAAAATGAAGCCTACTTTGGTTTCTTTTAGAAACCTGAGTGTCACCTCTTAGCAAAGCAAGTGCACCCCACAGCCAGGCTCCAGGCTATTAAACTGACTAGGTTTCCTGAGCAGTGAAACCCCAAATCTTCCCAACACCAGGGTAGATCTGCCCTATTCAAGACTATGACTGAAAGGAGCTGCAGAAGGCTCTGGGTTTTAATCAGATACCCAGTTTATATGAAATTATTTTTTGAAATCCACTCTATTAAAACTTTGACAAAATACAAGTCTCCCTTGAAATGCTCTGTGACCAAGGGTGTCCTGCTGCCCAGTCAGCCAGCTTGGGGAAAACACAGGAGTTCAGCTAAGGCCATCCTATAAATTGAAGCTGATTTAGAAATCTGAGCCATCTGCAGCATGTGGAGTTTGAATCACCCACACTGAGTCCCCTCAGTGAAGGCAGACCTGTGTTTGGGGAAGACATAATTAGAAGAGATCCCAGATCATTAACTTCATTACTGCAGCTGTGATTAATAGCAGCAGCAGCAGTGTGGAACATCACCAGGGAGAATGGATGTAGGATCCCAGCTTGCTGGTGATTTCCCAACTCCATGATCTGCTCTCAGTAGCAAAGGAATTGAAATTAATTTCTAGCCACAGAGCCCCATGGCTTGGTCCCAGGGTTGTGAAGTCAATGGAGAGGTGCTGGGGATATGGCAGCTTTGGGTCTGGAGCTGTTGTGGACACCGCAAGTCTGTCCCACACCATCACCTGTGTCCTCCTGCTATCATAAAAGCCCCTTGGTTTGCCCCATGGGTAGACATTGTGATGCTTGGTTAGCTTAGAAGATGTTCCGTCTAACATATAATACTCCAGAAATATCACAGTAATCTGCTGGGGATTTTAAAAAATTCGTTCCCTGGCTGTGCTGTGCTTGTCACACACTGACCCTTGGCTCCTGCTATTCCAGCCACCATCAGCTGCTCCCGCTGCCCCTCCCCAGCTCACACAGCTAAGTGTACATCCAGAGGGTGTTTCTTCTTCAATAACTAAATTAACATGCCAGCAGCAAGTGGTGCTGAGCATCAGAAGAAGCCGAAGAGGCCGCTCCTACAGCTGGAGAAGGCGAGCGGTGGGGCCGGCGGGGCTCAGGCAGAGGCGGCTCCTCCTGCGAGATGCTGAAGGTGGCAGCATGTACCGGCAAAAGCGGCCCGGCCTGCAGCGAACCTCTTCTCCCTGCACAAAAACATCCCGACTTCAAAATTTATCTTGCTATAGGCCAGGAGCAAGCCACGTGCAGATCTTGTGTTGATGTTGCTCTTCCTAGGAAAATCTTTGGATATTCTTTGGATATACTTCTTGCTTGGAGTGTTTCATCCAGGCGACTTTCAGAGGCTTTGCTCTGTACCACACTGTGGTAGCTCCTGCTCAACCCAGCTGCTCCCTCCCTTGCACAAGACTTGTGGGCAGAGATTTTGCGTGATGGGAGTGTCCCCAAAAGGGAAAGCCAGGGAGAGCACCCTACATCCCAGTGGACAGGGAGACAGCCACAGAGTCAATGCCACCAGGGAGCTGCTGGCTGAGCTCAGTGGGTGATGAGGTGACAGAGGGTGACGAGAAGTGCACATAAATCCATCTGCAAGGAATCAGCAAAGAAGCCAGGTACACAGTGAAGTCGTGGTTTTATTCCTCCTGCCAGGCTAATGGAAAATGTCCATGCTGCAAAATTTGTGGGGAATATGGTTTGGGCGTGGAATTGGCTTTTTTTTTCCTTACAGTGTTAAGTTCAAACCCAGTAGATTTGCTCTGTCAGATGGGTAGTGCTTTATTTAAGAAAGAATTGTTTTCAGTTCTGAAATGTTTAAAGATGTTTGGCATTTTAAAGGGGAGGAAAATTAGAAGTGAAGGCACTTTAGAAAGTTGAAATGAAGACAAAAAATAATCTCTTCAGAAGCTTATTTTAAATGCTCCAGAGGTGACACATTCACTTTTCATTCT
This sequence comes from Vidua chalybeata, assembly GCF_026979565.1. Classification (NCBI taxonomy): domain Eukaryota; kingdom Metazoa; phylum Chordata; class Aves; order Passeriformes; family Viduidae; genus Vidua; species Vidua chalybeata. The sequence continues at coordinate 12,940,899 of NC_071540.1, forward strand.
GTCTTACCCAGAACAAAATGCTCTTGCTGTTGATCAAATCCTCCAGGACTCGGGAAGAGGAATGACCCAGCACCCCAAGGGAAGTAGCAACAAAGCTGTACAGATGCCCAGAACATGGAAAAAATTAAATGTGCCTCACAAAAACTTATGAGGGAGGCACCATTTCTGGTGTGACATAGCTGTGTACATGCCCAAATCCCAGCTCTTCCAAGTGCTGCAAAATCCTCAAGTAGCCCATCTGTGGCAGCTCTGAGCCTCCTGGCACTCAGGAGACCTCCTGACCACCACATATACAGGGAGAATACTTGCAGAGATTGAACACCAAGAGGTTAAACACCAGTCAAAAGAAGCTCACCCTAAAATCCAACTGCAGAGTGCAAGGATTCAGGAGAAGAAATCAAACCTGACCAAAAGCTATCTCTAACCACCTCATATGCAGTTTCAAGGTGGCTCCAAATGCATGGGCTTCAGGAGCTCATTAGAGATGTTTCACCTGGCTTTCTCCAGGAGCAGGGATGGGTGGGAAGCAGAGCCATCCCAGGCACAGCAAGTGCCACGGGCCGCTGCAGGGTGGGTTTGGTGCTTGGCACACAGGGCTGCAGCAGCAGGTCAGTGATTTTCCCTCAGGAGAGCCTCTCTTGCAATGCACAGTGCTGATTTCTTGTGGCTGTCACAGGCATGGATGCTTCCTCATCCCTGAGGATGCAAAACCATGAGGATGCAAAATCTGGAATCTGTAAAACCAGATTTAGTTACGTGGGTAGGGAGAGCCATGACCCAACAGGAGCTGATGGACAGAAAGGCTGTTAATTGCCAACAGTTCCATTAGAGCTGCTATTCACTGCTCCCCCTGGATTAACACTTTCCACCCCTCTGGGGGCCAGCACAGCCCAGGCAGTGGCCGTGCTCAGGGGACAGCCCTGGCTGAGACTGGGCAAGGAGGGTCCCACTTGCATTTCTGTGCTCACTTACCAAAACTAAGGATGGCTTTACTGTTTTGGTTTGTTCATCCATCTGCTGGTAAGCTGGCTGGAGGGGAGGTTCCTGGGAAGACGCTGCTCCTCCATGGGCTGTGCAGCCCCACTGTGACTTCCCAGGGCCCTGCTGCTGGCAGCATCCCTGGCACTTCGCCAGGAAGGACCAGGAGCAGATCTAAGGGCAGCTCCACACTCACCTCAAATTCATCCGTTTCATCTGTAAAAGGGCCTTCCACTCCCCAGCCTGGCCCTCCATCAAGAAATGCTCCTTCCACCTGATCTCCCTGATGCAGTGTGTTGGAACAAGATGAGCTTCAAGGTCCCCTCCGGCCCAAGCCATTCCAGGATTCTATCATTCCCTTGCTCCCAGGGCAGGTAGAGGGCATTTGCTTGATGTTATAATCACCTCAGTGATTGTGTGGCACATGATAATGGAGAAAGGGAGGAAATTGGACTACAGAAACTGAAAGCCAAGCAGTGATTTCCTGCAAAGGAATGGAACTCTGGCCAGAAGCAGAGGCATGGCCAAGGAAGGAACCTGGGGAGACCAGAGCATCCCCTCAGCACCCAAGGTTTCATTGCAAACAGGCAAAGAGGGAAAGAAAAGCAATGCGTCTGGTAATTTCCCTGACATTGGCTGAGGATAAAGCCATCCTCCTAATTAATTGCAATTGTTTTTGGACAAAGCAGAAGGGAGGGAGGGAGAGCTGCCTCTGCTCAGTGAAGTGGGAAGCAAGAGCCTCTGGATGGAAATTTGGTTGCTGAAGGAGCTGCAGCTGTGGCTCAGGTGCCTCCATAGCCAGGGAAGGAGCCTGAGCCAGAGGCGAGGGTTGGGAGACAGGAAGGAGCTGGCTGGCACTCCTCACCTCGCCGGATGCTCATGGCCAGGAGATGCCCAGCTCATTGTTCCCTGGATCCGGCCAGGCCGCAGGATATCCTGGAGTAGTTGCTGGACCCAGCGTCTGCAGAGGTGGTGGGGAGGGGCACTGGGACAGTGAGGACCTGCCACGAGTGGGACACTTGGTTTTCTTTCATCTTTTCTCTGAGAAAAATCACATAGAGACAATGCTGAGGTTGTGAGGACATCATAGTAATTCAGGGTGAAGCAGGAAAACTGGTTTAATTTAGTCTCATCTGTTGGGAAGTTAAGACCCAGGGGGTTATAGTGACCTGTAACCTTATGTGGGTGTCGGGTGAAGGGGCTGGCTGGAAAAACCGCAGCCAGCCAGCGGCCGGCTGGAGGGAGGGAAGTTTCCCAAGGTCTGATAAGCCCTGGGGACACGACGCTCCAGCTCTATCTGCCAGACTGGGTCTGGCTGGCGCCTGCTGTACCTCAGCAAGGCCACCCCTGCCGGTGCCACCGGCCCTCAAGCCCCAGCAGGGTTTTCTTCAGCGCCCCTGGGTGCACGGCAGCACCGGCAGCCCTCGGGCCGGATGGACCCGACCTCGCCACGTGTCCACCTTGGCTTCTTGCCATTCTCCCAGTATTGAGCTGCTAAAAATAATTCAGAGGCAGCAAAGAGAATGCAATGAGCACCCAAGCCTTCACAGCTTCGCTTCACAGTGCTGGGGCATTTTGGCAGAAAGGGCTGAATGGGCTGATGTGGCCACGCTCCTGTCCCAGGAGGGATCTGCCTTCCCTCCTCCACCCTGCAATCAGGGAGAGAGAACTCCACCGAGGGGCCAGACCCAGACTGATTTCCTCCCATCAGCTTTCCCAGCAATGGGACACTGAACAAGGATGGAGCTGGTCCTGCCACCAACTCACGCAGTGGCCTTGGCCACATCCCTGCACCTCCTCTGCCCACGCGAGCCAGGGAACCCTTGGCTCATTGCTGGCAGGTGAGGATCCCTGCAAGTGCTGCCCTGCTACCTGCCTGGTTTCCTTTGTGGGTTTTGTTTTGTTTTTTGGTTTTTTTTTTTTTTTTTTTTGGATGGTTTTGGGTTTTTTATCAAGGCTCAGGAATCAGGTGGGAGGAGGAAATCCATGCTTGAGCCTTCATGCCAGCACCCACAATCTGGGAGCACGGCTCATGCCTGCCCACACCTGGTGTCGTCCCCCCTCCCTGCCCTGGGAGGTGTCACAGCTCTGCTGAAACATGGGATAACATTCCTTGGGTTTTCCTCTGCCTCTAACAGTAGCTTATTGAAACTGCTGAGACATCTCAAATACTCAAAATGTCCAAATGTCCCAGCAAGCACCAGAAATATGAAATACGCTTTTTTGAAAAATTCTATCTGGGTGATTACTTGGCTGCTCATGTATTATATTTGCACCCCAAATATATGTACTGTGGAGTTTACAGGAGAGCAGCAACAAGGATGGGTTTCTCCAAACCATGAGCCAAGAAAAAACATTAGGAAAGAAGTTTTTTGAAGTAAATGGAGATATAAAAAGTTCAGTAGAGACTGGTATGAGAAAATGGTGATTGAATTGGGTAAAATGTTTAATTTTGGATCCTGAATTGCTTCTTTAAACTGCACTGGGGTACATTTGGTGAGGAAATGTCAGCACAAAAAGTGTAAAATCCTTCTGAGACAACCAGTGTGAAAGAGTCTGACTTGGGAGAGAAATGTTGTTGGGTTTTTTTCCCTCCTAAAAAACACGTGATAAACAAAACAGGAATTCATTGAGTGATTGACTTGACATGACTCTGCGTATTTCTGTGTGAGAGAAAAATAGGAACTCTGTGATGCTGTGACTCAATAACGCTGCCCGGTACCGGAGCAGCTCCTGTGCCACTTGTCACCAGCTCACCCAGCTCCATCCAGCCCCGAGCATCTCCAGCAGCCATGGGACAGGCGGGCAGCTCCCCCTGGATGTCTGTGCTGCCGCTTGCCCGGCTCAACCTCTCCTGCAATGTGGCATCAGTCGTGGCTCCTGCCGGCGGTAGCGGGGATAATACCCGGCTTTTAAGGGATGAAGCGCGTTGGGCAGGGGAGCTGGTCCCGGCTGCTGGAGCGATTCCTCGTCAGCATCTGTCAGGGAAGATTAATGCCTAAGTAGGTTGTGGGCTGGCTTCCAGCAGCATTTTTAATAATCAGATGCTGTGCACTGTTCGAGCAACCCGCGGAAATGAAGTTGTCTCATTACCAAAAAGAAATAAATATGTTGATATGAAGTAGCTCATTTGCTGGGGATGTTCAAGCTGGTGACAACCCCAGTTCACTCCTGGGGGGCTGACACTCCCCAGACCCTCTCCTGGGCTGCAGCATTGTGTCTGCTGGCCCAAGGGCATGAGGAGGGACGAGTAACCAGCACAGCTCCTGCAAAATATGTAAATAAGGCCTCAGGCTAGCACTTGCAAGGTCTTGGAGATTAAAAAAAGAGCCCCAAGGAAAACATTCCTGGCCCCAGGGAAGAGGTCTGGCTGGGTATGGGTTTGTGTCTGGGAGCCCATGTGCTTGGATCATGCCTCAGAGCGTGGCCATGGCTGTGGTAGCACCACCATGGTCCTTGAGTGTCTCCTTGAGCCTCATCAGCAACGTCACCAATTGGCAGTGTTTGACATACGGTGGAAAATGGCTCTTTTTCATCTGATGGCACTCAACACCAGACTGCTGCCTGATGTTGCCATAAAATCCTTGTTGCTCTGGAGTTTGCACTTCATTTTCCACTACCTGCAGAGAAAAGTAGCCAGTTTTGGAGGAAATTACAAATATTTTAACATGCAGATCATCAATCCTAATCCTGCAGGATGCTGTACTGCTGGCAGTACAGTCAGGGAGCAAATGGCAGGACCATGTGCACCCAGCCCTGGGGACCAAGGGGGCTTGGACATGTCCTGAGGCTGCACTGAGGCTGGAGACCAAACCATCCTTACCCTTCTGGAGTCTCACTTGGCTCCAGCCCAGCATTAAATGGGAGCTTAAGCACCCAGAGAAGCTGGGCAGGATATTAATAGAGGCAAAGCGGAACCACCGCTTACGGGTCCCGAAATAGGCTGCCGAGAGGAGGGGATGCCCAAATGGGCTGCTCTGTCAGGGAGCTCCCCAAAAGGCTGGCAACAGCAGCACCAGCATGTCTGGAGCTGTGATGTGTTTGGAGCACCCATGGGCATGGGGCAGCGTTGGGCCCCATCCCTGTCCTGGGGCAGTGGCAGCCAACAGGCACCAGCCTTTCACTGCTGCAGTGAAAACACATTTCTCCTCCCTGGCATTACACAAAGGCTCTGTGGGTGCCCCAGGCTGACCCCCATAAGAGGATTACCAGGCTATTAGTGGATTGGGACAGTGGGGAGGATGTTTGGAAAAATTTGCTCTCCTACCCCTCAGAAAGGAATGCTCAGAGTCTTGGGTGCTCCCAAGGCTCCCCATCTCTGTTCCCCATCCCTCTCAGCCAAAGGCCACCTGCAGAGATGAGGACAAGTGCAGGGCAAAGACCTCTCGTCTGGCTGCAGCTGGCACTCAGAGCCCTCCACTGGCACTGGCTCACAGAGATGAGTTGCTGGGACTGGATTTTGCACTGGGCAAGCCCTAGCCTCCATATGCCTGTCTTCTGGCCAGTGCTGGCCACTACGTTGGGACGTTGCCAACTCACCAGGAAAGCTCCTTCCCCTGGAGCTAGAGAGATCCTAAAGACTTACATTTATTTAACCTGAAAACGCAGCAGGGTGGAAAGAAATCTGGGAGTGGTATCGACAGCGAAATCCCATTATTGGCCATGAAATATACATGTGCTGTAACTGCATGGGAAGGGCAGGGGTGGTGTCCCTGCAGCCTCTGCCACAGGCCCTAGACAGACACCTCGCCCCTGGGACAGCCCCATTTTGTGTGCCAGGATGCAGAAGGAATCCCTCCTCGTGCTCCTGGGGAGCAGCCCCCTGCCAACACGTCCTGCTGTGGTGCTTATCAGGCTGGCAGGAGCCAAGTGTGCCTAAATGCACTGCACAGTGTTTATATTCCAGGCACGTGTTGAAGCCGCTCTGCCGCTGCACTTACCGTGTGCAACGCCCTTCACAATTCTTCCCCGTGCAAATCCCATCCAGACCCTTAAACCCCTGCATTGACTTGATATTTGGCATCATTTGGGGATATTTTCACACCAGTTCCAGAGGAAAAATTCCAGGTTAATTTATTTTGGCTCGGTGCTGTTCCTGCCACTGGTTCCCAGTGCTTTCTGCCACTCTAAGGAAGCAAAACTGGAGCTGCAAAGCTGAAGAATCTGATGAAGATTTCTTGCTGATAAGCCCTTGAGAAGAGTAGGGATGCCCCTGAGCAGGCCTTAATTATGGCTCCAATTATTTGTCTGTTGTTGGAGTTGAAGGGGGCTCCAAGGGAGAGAGACCTTGGCTGTGAGACCACAGAAATGAGGTACCTACCCCCTCACCCAGGCATCTCCTGCCCCAAACATGGGGTGCTGTGGGGTTCGAGAGGTGCTGCCTGGCTGTGTGTCCTGCTGGGCAATGGTGCTGCCTGTTCTGGTGGCATTTATCACGCCTCTTGTCACCAGCTGTGCCCCAGCTCCAGGCTCAGGTACCTCTCCATTCCTCTCCTCAGCCAGGAGGGATGGGGGTGTACTGAGCAGTGAGACACCGTGCTGTCAAAGCATCCTTTGGGACCAATGTGACCTGCGTAACAAGCCCAAAGAGGGGATGTTTCACCCCAAAATCATCTCCATCATCTCAGCACATCCTGAGAGCTGCTCCACATGCACATTCACGTGTTTAATAAGCACACAGCTAATTACCTCCAGCAATAAGGAAACCCTGTGTTTGTAGTGAGTATCTGCTTTAAATGATGTTTTATACAACATAAAAGGATTATTTTATAATTAGCTGTCTTCTAAACCCTGGCCTATTGAAACTAGGATATTAAACCATACACCATTCTCTGCTTTTTAAATATCATCTGGAAGTTGATTAGTTTTGCATTACTAAAGAGGAACCCATTGAAATATTTAATCATCATGAGACCTTTCTCATAGAAATGTTAACATTTGATTTTTAATTTTTTTTTCCCCAGTAATTACTCTAGCTTTGCTTACACCAAAAAAAGATTGTTGAAGCAATTTCCCCACAACGAAAGGATCAAAATAGTGCTGTGCTTAACACCTGGAGCATCCTTCTGTGCTTGCTGCCTGGCACAGCTCCAGACAGGAGTCTTTGCTGCTGCTGCTGCAAGCCTAGCGACCACCCTTAGGACAGGGGGAGACTTTCCTTTCCCAAGGGGTTGATCCTGGCTCCTGGAGGAGCAGGTGGGAACAGAGCAGGTGAGATCAGGCAATATGCCCCAGGGGATGTATGATTTTACACAGGCTGAGGAGAGATTTTAGGACAGACAGAGCTGAACTGCAAACCATGATAGCTCAGAGCCCTGGGGCAGGGACCCGGAGGGTTGGAGCGTCACTCTTGGACACACAGAACAGCCTGGGGATGTGGGATACCCCTGCTCTCAAAAAGGGTCAATGGGAGCTTCTGGGAGAAGCTTTGAAGGGGGTGGGTTTTCTTTAAAGCCACGTAGAATTGCACGTGGGCATAAACGACTCATCACGTGCTCAGGTAGAGGTGGGTTCCAAACTGCACCATTCCCATGGTGGGATGGGAGCAGGGGATGAAGGGCCAGACATCCTCACCCCTTCTGGTCTCAAATATAAAGCCTGAGCCAGGAGGTCCAGGAGTAGGATTTGTCCTACACCAGGGTCTGACTCCAGTACAGGGAGCAGCCGCTTCCGCTCTGCTTGACTGGCCACGTCCACACCAATGCTGGGAATAAACCAGCTGGATTTAGACACACTTTAAATTCATCTCCTGCTCCATGTCAGTCATTGGAAATGATACATTTGTTGTGAAATGAAGCCAAGAGAGTAGTATTGAGAGCTTTTTTTTAAACACGCCTTAAATAACAAGAACATTTATTTTATAGGTGATAAAATTCTTACACATTTTGGTCAAATAATGAGGATAATGTTTCTGGCTTCAGGAAAACACTCCTAACATCAGCAAAGGGGAAATGCACATTTCAGTTTATAATTTCAAGTTACAAATTTGCATGCAAATGTATATTTAGAAATTTGAAAGAGCTAAATCATACATTTTTGGCAGGCTTTTACTTGCAAAAGAAATTTCCAGCATGGATATAGCTTTGTACTAAATTCCATTATGTTGTTTAGAAGAAAAATATAAAAGATATGGAAAAGCAAAGGAGCTCTGCAAAATGCAGCCGGGTGTTTTTCCTGAGACATGTCCTAATCCTGCAGCTGCACCAGGCAGACCTGGGAGTGTTCCCTGCCGGAAAAGTGGTCCCAAGTTGACATTTGTGGATTGACTTTTACAGCCTGTGCATGTTGCATTTGCCCCTTGATTTGAGGCCAGTTTAATTTTACTTTCAGGCAATTCAGGGGATGGAGTGGTGCTGGTGAATGCAGTGATGTGAGGACCATGAGGAGATAGGTTCATCTCCTCTCCCTGCCCAGTGAGAGATGGGGTTTTCTGTGAATGCCACACTGAAAAGCCCTGAAATACTTTGGGTTTTGTAATATTCCCTTCTAAGCAATATTGGGAGAATTTTCCTAATGTTTGACCTAAAAGACCCAAAAAAACATTTTTCCTTGTCAGGGCTTTATTTTTATTTTCCCTGTGGAAAGCATTATCAGCATGATCCAAACCCACAAAGCCTAAAGCCTCAATTTTCAGCCAAAAGCCACCTTAACCGGTGATGACACATATTCCTACCCCACCAGTGGGAGGAAAACTTTCCTCCAAGCAGTGGCTCACTTTAAACTAACTTCAAATACGCCTTTAAAATTATTTCCCTCCTTGTTTAAGTACATAATTGTTTCTACTTGCAGTAATCTCCTCTGAGATGGTCATGGCTGATTTATTGAATAACTTCAGTGCATGAGGAAAACCATCCATTAGTTGTGGAGAGCTGCTCCATTCACCGTCATCATTTTGCCAGTATTTATGGCTTGACATCAGCACCCAGCACCCACAGGACCGGGGAGGGCACTGGCAGGAATCTCCCTACACTCACAAATGCCATTTGTTTTAAAAAATTGAGGATTTGGGGCAAAAGGAGGGCTGTGGGTCAGGAAACCCATCGCAGTGGGGTTTGTCCCCAAGCCCTCTCTGTCCCTGGCCATGCCATGGACATTCTGGCACTGTCCTCCTGCCTGGATTCTTCCTTGCTCTGGGGATGGAGAGTTTTTGTGGCTCAGGGCACACCATGTGAAGGATCCTCCCAAAAGGAAAAATAACCAGGAATTGAAGTGTTGCTAGGGAACCGAACATGATTGCTCAACTCCTTTTTTTCCTAAAGAAGTCCAAAAGAAATCCCTGAATTTCAGATCATGTGCAAAGAGGCGCTTGGCTGGTGGCTCGCAAGGCTTTGTGCTGGCTCCTTGGGGATGTTGGGATTTGGCAGAGCCACCACCACATGGACAGGGATGAAGGACGGAGAAGATGATGCAGGATGGGAAGGATGATGATGGGGGATGGAGAGGGTAGGAATAGAGGATGGGAAGGACAATGATAGAGAATGGAGAAGGAGAATATGGAGAATGGGAAGGAGCATGATGGGTGATGGAAAAGGCAGTGATGAAGAGAGAGCAAAGTTGAGTGGGAAACAACCAAGGGCCAGGGCTGGGGCCTCTCACTTGACCCAGAAGGAAGTTGGGTAAGCTTTAACACAGGCTCACACCAACAGGCATTATTTATGAGGCTCCTGCATTCCTGTGTCATTAGGCCTGAAAAAGGCATAAAATATAAATGATGGCAACGAGAATCAAAGGGCTGAGAACTCTCCTGGCTACCGGGGAGGGATAGGCTACGTTCTCCTGACTGGTGACTGCCCACTTTTCACTCAAACATCCTGGGATTGCTGCCAGGGCCAGGAGCACCGTGTGCCCCCAGTGCAGCCCCCCTGGGCCCAGGCTTTGCTGGACTGCCCAGCACAAATCCCCATCCACTGCAGGTTTCTCTTCCTCACACCCTTCCTCGTGGAGCTCAAACACAAATCCTGGTGCATGGCACGTGTGATTTCAGAGCCCTGAAATCTTAACCCACATTGTCTTCTAGCTCAGGACACAACTGTCTTCTGTTACTAAACATAACTCTGAATTTTCCTATTATTTTTTTCTGAAAATATTTCAAATATTTTTCTGAGCAAAGATCCAGAGATGCTATTTTCATCTCCCCAGGGGGCTGAGGAGCTAGCTTGCTTTCCGCCCACCAAAACAGCCATGATATTACATGGATATTTCATTTTTTACAGGTTGCTTCCCACCAGGATCCACAAGCAGCCAGGGAAAGGAAGCTTCCTGGTGCTGCCCTGTGCCTGGGCCAACACATTTCAGACCTTACAAAGCGGCTGGTGCACTGCTTTTTCCCTTCTTCCCCGCAAAGGGTTTGATTTTCTAAAAGTTCCTATTTCTTTAGCACTGCTAGTTGCTGAGCTGATGGGCTCATTTTTCCAAGGGCCACTGAAGGGAGTGTAAAACACACAGCCAGGATAACAGGATTGTTGCTGGCACTGCAAAATGCCACCTGGATCCCTCTGTGTGCAAAGTCAGACGAGGATTACAGTATTTCCCAGATTAAGCCATTTTAAAGAATTCAACAGCACAGGGGATGCTGGCAACAGCCACTGCTGAGATTCAGCTCCCCATCACAGCACTGCCAGGAAAGGCAGAAATTTTGGGTGCTCTGCATAAATGCAAAGACATTTATTCATGATCCCCGTGGGGTTATTGATCTCAGAGAAGGCTTGGGAGGCTTCAGCTCCAGGAAAAGGAGGAAGGCAGAGAAAGAGGATGGGCATGAAAGCGGGAAGCTGATCTGGTTGATTTTGGGAGGAGAGCCCTGATCAAGCAGAGCAGTGCTCCTCCCCCCCACCCTTGCACTGTCAGGGATGTGAAGGATGCTCTTTGCTGCCAAACCAGAGTGACAGTGCACAGAGCCCAGCTCCCAGGCTCCCAGACACTGCATTAAGCATGAGCAGACATTTCCCACCAGTTGCTGCTCATCCTTCAGCAAGTTTTAACAATTTAGGGGCCAAATGACACCCCTTCAAACTGGAGGACTTTAATGGGTTTTCAAACAAAAAATCCCTCTGCCCTGGAACCTCTCAAGCAGAGTCAGGAGCTACACACAGCTACTGTCTTTTACATTTCTCTGGCATTCAGGGCTCAGCGCATTTGTCCACAGTAAAAGCCATTTTGTTGGAGAGGTGCCTTATCACAGCTGAGCCCCATCGGGTGGATGCTCAGAGGGGAATCTGACATCTGGCTAAGGCCCAAGGACTCTAAAGAAGATTTTATTCTAAAACTCTACATAATCCTGTGATAACATAACCTGAACTTGTTCTCTGAGTCACCCTTTTGCTACCAAATCAACCCAAACTTCAGTAATGACCTTTGAGCCCCCTCGACCAGCTCAGTGCTGGGAAAACAAGGGAATGTTTGTACATACCCAGAGCTGCAATTTAATCCTGCCTGCCTGGGGGAAGAGTGCAAGGAACTGGCTTTTCTCGGGAAAATATAAACCAGTTCCTTCTTCCTTTGGCATTCCTTTTCTAAATTAGAAATTGGACAAGCTCAGAATCTGGGGAGGACAGTACTGGGGAGGATCCTGTGTCCAGATCCCAGACATGATACAGTGGCATCCTTCAGGCCTTTCCACCCACCTTCAAACCACTGTGGTCTTCCTCAGAACCAGACCTGAGCTTCCCTACATCTCAGCCTCTGCCCCAAAACTCATGGTCCGTAATGATGCCTTTGGCATGAGCAGGGTGGAGAACCCAGATTCCTCTGAGCTATGCCAACTCTTCCTCTCCTTCTCCTGTTACAGCCACTTTGCTCGATGTTTCCAGCCCTTCTTCAGACCCAGTGCCCATCAGACCCTGCCTCCCTCCCTGTGCCAGGCACCTGCCCATGCCAGCGCTGGCTTAGCCCTGCCAGGGGATTAGGATTACACACATTGTCAGGCAAAAACATGCCTGGGAAGAAAGCACTTAGTGTTGTATTTTTTTTTTTCCTAAGTAGGTAAATATCCCTGTTGAGTGAAATATGAATATCCATCTTCAGGCTCAGGATGGGATTTGGGGCTGTAAATCTCTCTTCGGGCCAGCTCGCTCTGTGAGGTTTAACCTGGGGTGACCCAGGCTGGAGCATAACATCCCTGTCTCAGGTGGGCATGAGGCAGATGGACACAGCCACCCCACCCATCCATTCTGTCCATCCCCAAAAGCAGAAGGACTGAAGGGAAAGGAAAAGTTTTCTGTGAAAGCCAACTGCTCAGCATCAACAACATACCAGGTCAGTAGCTATGCCAGGAATAGCCTGGGCTATTGGAGGCTAATTCATGGAAACTGGGAAGAGATGGCTCCTGGGAGACCTCAAAGCAGCTTCCAGTACCTAAAGGGGCTCCAAGAGAGCTGGAAAGGGGCTGGGCTGACAGGACATGGACTGACAGGACAAGGGGAAATGGCTTCAGACTGACAGAGGGCAAGGTTAGATGGGATATTAGGGTGAAATTCTTCCTTGTGGGGGTGGTGAGGTACTGGCACAGTTTGCCCAGAGAAGCTGCGGATTCCCCATCCCTGTGAGTGTTCAGTTCTGGGTTGGGTGGGGCTTTGAGGAACCGGGTCTAGAAGGAAGGTCTGGAAGGTGTCCCTGCCCAAGGCAGGGGGTTGGAATAAAATGTTCCTTTAGGGTCACTTCCAACCCAAACCATTCTATTGTTCTGTGATTCCGTGAAATGATTCCTGTCAGGATGATTGGAAGGTCAGTAGGCAGTTCAAGTTTATTTCATAGGACATTTAAATGTGCTGATTTTTCAACATTCCAATGAGAAAAATCACCAAAGCAGTTATGTAGAATAAATAATACAATAAAACAATAATAATGATGAATATACTGACTTAGGCAAAGAGCAGGGAACAGCAAGGCTCTACAGCCTCAGCAGGAGACCCCAGCACATCAGCCCAACTGGTTTTGTGGGTCCAACTATAACCCAGCATCAGGCACGAGTCTTCCCTAGAGCCAGCAAAAAGCAATAACCACCCAAATCCCAGCAGAGGTGTTGAAAGGGAGGTACATTCTCATGTCATAAAAACACTCTGCAAATAATTGCTTTTCTTCATTTGCTGACATTTAATGATAGGAAGCCAGAACAAAAATTCATTTCAGGGTGAGACAATGTGACACTGGGTTCTCAGTTTTTCCACTCAAGTGAAATAAAAAATCCCTGTAGGAGGAGCAAAACAATTCATTCCACACTCAGGACATTTTGTTTCGTTTTAATATTTAATTGAGGCAAGGTAATTTTGTGACCAAAGGTCAGTTCAAAGCCAACATTTGCAGTGCTTCACTTGGAAAATGGTGAAACAAAAGGCTTTGACACTTAATAAAGTCTTGTTACTGGTTTTGCTGCCTCTCTGTGCTAAAGCATCAGTGTGAGAATCCCCCATACCAGGACTGCCTCTTCCTGCTCTTCTGGATGGCAGGAGAGGCCAAGGCAGCTCCCACTGGAGGTGTCAGCATTGCCTGGATCCAGCTGGTGCATTAGCTGTCATGCAGAAGCAGGTTTACACCATATTAAGCCTCCCAAAAGGCAGCTTTGATCCCCAAAGCCCAGTTGCTGGCATCTGAGCCCTTTAGTAACATCCATGGGGAGAATTAACTTCAAACCACTGGGGAAAAAAAATCCTAACCCTTATTTTCAATGTAGTCCCCAAAATATCTTCCTCAGTGACTTCTGTATTTTAATTTGACAGGCTGATGATGTGAAGAACATCTCCACTCACACCATGCTGGCTATTCCCTGCCTCTGCCTCATGCTGGAATCAGAGGTGCCCCTTCCCAGTTCAGAGCAGAGCACAATGCTTTATGACACTTTTTCTGAACCTATTCTTATTTAAACCCAAGGATTTTCCCCTCAGCAGGTTTTTGTTCTGAACTGAGCTCTCAAGCTGAGTGTGCCTGGTGAGGGACCAAGCCAGACCACAATCATAGCAGGGGGCAGTGTGTGAGGGCAATGTCCCTGGCTGGCTCTGAGGCTTGTTGGGATGCTCCAGTGCTCCATGCAGCACCCAGCCCCTCAGTGGTGTCCAGCTGCCTCCGCCCTGTCCGTCCTCCCACTGCCTGACACAGTCTCCTTCCCATCATATATCCAGTTGCCTAAAGTACCCACTCACCGGAAAAAGAGATGACATTTTAGAGGTAATTAATATCCAGGGAATATATATCTCTGCTTCCTATGCTTGTACATTTGTAATCTGAGTCTCTCCACTCACTCTTCTCCCTCCTCTGCAATGCCCTCTGGGGAGAGCTGAGCTGCAGAGGGATGTAGGGGTGCCTTCCCCCTCTGAGCCCAGCCCTGTGGCTTAGACCCCATGGACCCTCCTGAGTCCATCTTTGCTGGGAAAGGACTGACCTCGAAATCAGCTGAAGACCATGGGCAGCATCCTGGGGAGAGTTGCCTTTCACCTCCCTCTGGCTCAGTTTTCCCTGGGGATCAGTGCCCTTGCTTCAAATCTGAAAGGCATTGCAAGGGCTGGGCCAGGATTGGCTGAGAAACCCCAAAATGGCCGGGAGATTGTGTTTCCACTTAATGAGCCACACAGTTCTGCTTTACCTCCAAAGGCAAAACATGGTTCTGCTTTCCTGCACAAGCGATGCCGGGGAGATGCCCGGGCACCACGTGTCACTCACATTCCCTTGAACCAAGTGTTTGTCCCACCACCCATTCCATTACTCCTCATCTGCTCCAAGCAGGG